>NW_027142365.1:18766529-18850287 GCF_026170545.1 Melanerpes formicivorus
ATAACTTCTCCTTGAAAAAATTCTCCTCTGGAGAATAAAACATACACTTGCCTGGACCAAAAACCAGAGGAAAATGACTCTTTACTGCATCACCTCCTCTTTCAATGTGTCTCTGGCAAACTGCACACAATGAATTTATTGAACAAACATAAATGGGAAAAACATTTCATTGTTCTTAGAATTGGATTTCTGTGTTTTGAGAATGAAAGCATGCAAAGCTCCTGAACTGGTGCCAGCCTGGCACAGGTTGCCCCAGGGAGGTGGTGGAAGCCTCCTGCCTGGAGGTGTTTGCAGCCAGGCTGGATGTGGCTGTGAGCAACCTGCTGTAGTGTGAGGTGTCCCTGGCCATGGCAGGGGGGTTGGAACTGGCTGAGCCTTGAGGTCCCTTCCAGCCCTGACAGTTCTGTGATTCTATGAACTGGCATTTCACTGAGTGATGGAGTTAAAGCTGAGGTTAGCTGGATGAAGTAAACCACAGGACACAGTCTTGTAATTATGGCCTAATATGGTTGTGCATGGTGTAAGCAGTCCTACAAGTGGGCTGGGTTTAGGTCTTTACTTTCCTTAATAGCAGTAGCATGAGGGCTTTATCAAAGCCTTTATAACCCAACTGCACTTCATTCACTGGCACCAAGGAAGAAGGTATTGGTTAGACTTAACTTCTTCTAAAAGAAAAAATTGGAACAGGTTGCCCAGAGATGACAGGCTCACAGGAGGTTAGGGGTTGGAAGGGACCTCTGGAGATCTTCCAGTCCAACTCCCCTGCCAGAGCAGGACCATAGGATCCAGCACAGGTCACACAGGAAACACATCCAGACAGGGCTGCAAAGGCTCCAGAGAAGGAGACTCCACAACCTCTCTGGGCAGCCCTGCTCCAGGGCTCTGGACCCTCACAGTGAAGAAGTTCTTCCTCATGGTGAGGTGGAACCTCCTGTGCTGCAGTTTCCATCCATTGCCCCTTGTCCTATCCCAGGGCACAAGTGAGCAGAGGCTGTCCCTGTCCCTTCCTTCCTGACCCCCAGCCCTCAGCTATGAGAGACATTTATCAGACCCCTCTCAGTCTTCTCCTCTGCAGACTGAACAGCCCCAGGGTTCCCAGCCTCTCCTCATAAGATGCTGTGGATCCTCATTGTTGGAGACATGCAAGGTCAAACTTGATGGTGCCTAAAAACCCTGATGTAGTTGGAGGTGTCCCTGCTGACTGCACAGGGGTTGGACAACATGACTATAGAGGATCCCTTCCATCCCAGCACAATCTGTGAAGCCATAAAACTAATTAAGCTCTTCACAACCTAGAAGGGTCATACCTGAAGGGCTCTTTCAACCTGATGCATTCTGTGAGCTTCTTGTGTGAAATAAAATGGATCAGAGGACAAATATAGAATAGAATAGAATAGAATAGAATAGAATAGAATAGAATAGAATAGAATAGAATAGAATAGAATCACAGAATCAGTCAGGGTTGGAAGGGACCACAAGGATCACATAGTTCCAACCCCCCTGCCATGGGCAGGGGACACCCCACACTAGATCAGCCTGGCCACAGCCTCAGCCAGCCTGGGCTTAAACACCTCCAGGGACAGGGCCTCAACCACCTCCCTGGACAACCCATTCCAGGGCTTCACCACTCTCATGGGGGAGAACTTCCTCCTCACCTCCAGCCTGAATCTCCCCACCTCCAGCTTCATTCCATTCCCCTAGTCCTATCACTCCCTGAGATCCTGAGCAGTCCCTCCCCAGCCTTCCTGTAGCCCGCTTCAGATCCTGGAAGGCCACAATGAGGTCACCTGGGAGCCTTCTCTTCTCCAGACTGAACAGCCCCAACTCCTTCAGTCTGTCCTCACAGGAGAGGTGCTCCAGCCCTCTGATCATCCTCCTGGCCCTTCTCTGGACACCTTCCAGCGCCTCCAGATCCCTCTTGGAATAGGGGCTCCAGAACTGGAGGCATTACTCCAGGTGGGGTCTCCCCAGAGCTGAGCAGAGGGGGAGAATCACCTCCCTTGCCCTGCTGGCCACACTTCTCCTTCTGCAGCCCAGGCTCTGGTTGGCTTTCTGGGCTGCAAGTGCACACTGAGAGCTCCTGGTGAGCTTCTCCTCCCCCCAGCACCCCCAAGTCTCTCTCCTCAGGGCTGCTTTCCAGCCAGTCCCTGCCAGCCTGGATTTGTGCCTGGATTGCCTCCACCCAGCTGCAGGACCCTGCACTTGCTCTTATTGAACTTCATGAGGTTGGCTTGTGCCCACCTCTCCAGCCTGTCAAGGTCCCTCTGGATGGATCCCTTCCCTCCAGCTGTCAGCTGCACCACACAGCTTGGTGTCATCAGCAAACCTGCTGAGGGTGCACTCAGTGCCACTGTCCATGGCACCCACAAAGATGTTGAACAAGACAGGTCCCAGGACTGATCCCTGAGGGACTCTGCTTGTCCCCTGGCCTCCACTGGGACATGGACCCATTGACAGCCACTCTTTGGGTGCAGCCATCAAGCCAGTTCCTTATCCATCTAGTGGTCACCCATCACACCCATGTGTCACCAGCCTGGAGACCAGGATGTGGTGCGGAACAGCGTCGAAGGCTTTGCTCAGGGCCAGGTAAATGACATCAGTTGCTCTGCCCTCAGCTATTGATGTTGTCACCTGTGCAGAGAATGCCACCAGGTTGGTCAGGCAGGATTTGCCCTTGGTGAAGCCATGCTGACTGTTCCAAATCACCTCTTCACTATTCTTCTGAGCCAGTAGCGCCTCCAGGAGGATCTGCTTCATGATCTTTCCAGGCACAGAAGTGAGTCTGACTGTCCTGTAGTGCCCTGGTTCTTCCAGGGAATGGAATGGAATGGAATGGAATGGAATGGAATGGAATGGAATGGAATGGAATGGAATGGAATGGAATGGAAAAAATAGAATAGAATAGAATAGAATAGAATAGAATAGAATAGAATAGAATAGAATAGATTTAAACAGGTTGGAAAAGACCTTTGAGACCATTGAGTCCAACCTATGACCCAACACCATCTAATTAATTAAGCCATGGCACCAAGTGCCTCATCCAGGCTCTAATTTTGTCAGGTAATATTTTTATCTGCTATAAAGTAAGCCCCAGCAGAAAATACTTACTACACTCGTCTTCATCCGAGCCATCCCCACAGTGATCCACAAGGTCACAGAGCAGCAAGCTGTCAATACATGCCCTGGTGTGTCTGCACCAGAAACTATCGGGACCTTCACAGCTGGCTGCTGGAGGAGGAAGAGCACAGTTTTCAAGTGTGATGTCGTCGATGGGCCGAGACGCCCTCGTAGACGCCCAGGCTGATTTTAGTAAGCGAGAGCTGGAAAGGCTGTGCGAGGCGGCCCAGCTGCACCACCGCCTGCAGCCACTGATCTCCCTCGCCGTAGTAGGTCCTCCAGAGGGGGGTAGGCTGCCTCAGCCCATCCACAAGCAGCGCCAGCTCTGCTGCCCCGACTGACTGCCCGTAGTTGTAATACCTGAAAGGGCAAAAAACAGTTCACAGTGCCGACAGAGGGAATGCACAACATCATGAATGAAGGGTAGCACTGGTTCCTGTGAGGGCTAGCAGCGTCTCTCCTGTGAGGGCAAGCAGCATCTCTCCTGTGAATGCTAGCAGCATCTCTCCTGTGAGGGCTAGCAGTGTCTATCCTGTGAGGGCTAGCAGCATCTCGCCTGTGAGGGCTAGCAGCATCTTGCCTGTGAGGGCTAGCAGCATCTTGCCTGTGAGGGCTAGCAGTGTCTATCCTGTGAGGGCTAGCAGTGTCTATCCTGTGAGGGCTAGCAGCATCTTGCCTGTGAGGGCTAGCAGCATCTTGCCTGTGAGGGCTAGCAGCATCTCTCCTGTGAGGGCTAGCAGTGTCTATCCTGTGAGGGCTAGCAGCATCTTGCCTGTGAGGGCTAGCAGCATCTCTCCTGTGAGGGCTAGCAGCCTCTCTCCTGTGAGGGCTAGCAGTGTCTATCCTGTGAATGCCAGCAGCATCTCTCCTGTGAGGGCTAGCAGCATCTCTCCTGTGAGGGCTAGCAGCCTCTCTCCTGTGAGGGCTAGCAGTGTCTATCCTGTGAGGGCTAGCAGCATCTTGCCTGTGAGGGCTAGCAGTGTCTATACTGTGAGGGCTAGCAGCATCTTGCCTGTGAGGGCTAGCAGTGTCTATCCTGTGAGGGCTAGCAGCATCTTGCCTGTGAGGGCTAGCAGCATCTTGCCTGTGAGGGCTAGCAGCATCTCTCCTGTGAGGGCTAGCAGCATCCCTCCTGTGAGGGCTAGCAGCATCTCTCCTGTGAGGGCTAGCAGCCTCTCTCCTGTGAGGGCTAGCAGTGTCTATCCTGTGAGGGCTAGCAGCATCTTGCCTGTGAGGGCTAGCAGCATCTCTCCTGTGAGGGGCTAGCAGTGTCTATCCTGTGAGGGCTAGCAGCATCTTGCCTGTGAGGGCTAGCAGTGTCTATCCTGTGAGGGCTAGCAGTGTCTATCCTGTGAGGGCTAGCAGCGTCTCTCCTGTGAGGGCTAGCAACATCTCTCCTGTGAGGGCTAGCAGCATCTCTCCTGTGAGGGCTAGCAGCCTCTCTCCTGTGAGGGCTAGCAGTGTCTATCCTGTGAGGGCTAGCAGCATCTTGCCTGTGAGGGCTAGCAGTGTCTATACTGTGAGGGCTAGCAGCATCTTGCCTGTGAGGGCTAGCAGTGTCTATGCTGTGAGGGCTAGCAGCATCTCTCCTGTGAGGGCTAGCAGCATCCCTCCTGTGAGGGCTAGCAGCATCTCTCCTGTGAGGGCTAGCAGCCTCTCTCCTGTGAGGGCTAGCAGTGTCTATCCTGTGAGGGCTAGCAGCATTTTGCCTGTGAGGGCTAGCAGCATCTCTCCTGTGAGGGCTAGCAGTGTCTATCCTGTGAGGGCTAGCAGCATCTTGCCTGTGAGGGCTAGCAGTGTCTATCCTGTGAGGGCTAGCAGTGTCTATCCTGTGAGGGCTAGCAGCGTCTCTCCTGTGAGGGCTAGCAGCATCTCTCCTGTGAGGGCTAGCAGTGTCTATCCTGTGAGGGCTAGCAGCATCTTGCCTGTGAGGGCTAGCAGCATCTCTCCTGTGAGGGCTAGCAGCATCCCTCCTGTGAGGGCTAGCAGCATCTCTCCTGTGAGGGCTAGCAGCCTCTCTCCTGTGAGGGCTAGCAGCATCTCTCCTGTGAGGGCTAGCGGTGTCTATCCTGTGAGGGCTAGCAGCATCTTGCCTGTGAGGGCTAGCAGTGTCTATCCTGTGAATGCTAGCAGCATCTCTCCTGTGAGGGCTAGCAGCATCTCTCCTGTGAGGGCTAGCAGCATCTCTCCTGTGAGGGCTAGCAGTGTCTATCCTGTGAGGGCTAGCAGCATCTCTCCTGTGAGGGCTAGCAGCGTCTCTCCTGTGTGGGCTAGCAGTGTCTATCCTGTGAGGGCTAGCAGCATCTTGCCTGTGAGGGCTAGCAGTGTCTATCCTGTGAGGGCTAGCAGCATCTTGCCTGTGAGGGCTAGCAGTGTCTATCCTGTGAGGGCTAGCAGCATCTTGCCTGTGTGGGCTAGCAGTGTCTATCCTGTGAATGCTAGCAGCCTCTCTCCTGTGAGGGCTAGCAGTGTCTATCCTGTGTGGGCTAGCAGCATCTCTCCTGTGAGGGCTAGCAGCATCTCTCCTGTGAGGGCTAGCAGCATCTTGCCTGTGAGGGTTAGCAGTGTCTATCCTGTGAGGCCTAGCAGCATCTCTCCTGTGAGGGCTAGCAGCATCTCTCCTGTGAGGGCTAGCAGCATCTCTCCTGTGAGGGCTAGCAGTGTCTATCCTGTGAGGGCTAGCAGCATCTCTCCTGTGAGGGCTAGCAGTGTCTATCCTGTGAGGGCTAGCAGCATCCCTCCTGTGAGGGCTAGCAGCATCTCTCCTGTGAGGGCTAGCAGTGTCTATCCTGTGAGGGCTAGCAGCATCTTGCCTGTGAGGGCTAGCAGCATTTTGCCTGTGAGGGCTAGCAGCATCTCTCCTGTGAGGGCTAGCAGCATCCCTCCTGTGAGGGCTAGCAGCATCTCTCCTGTGAGGGCTAGCAGTGTCTATCCTGTGAGGGCTAGCAGCATCTTGCCTGTGAGGGCTAGCAGCATCTTGCCTGTGAGGGCTAGCAGCATCTTGCCTGTGAGGGCTAGCAGCATTTTGCCTGTGAGGGCTAGCAGCATCTCTCCTGTGAGGGCTAGCAGTGTCTATCCTGTGAATGCTAGCAGCATCTCTCCTGTGAGGGCTAGCAGCATCCCTCCTGTGAGGGCTAGCAGCATCTCTCCTGTGAGGGCTAGCAGTGTCTATCCTGTGAGGGCTAGCAGCATCTTGCCTGTGAGGGCTAGCAGCATCTTGCCTGTGAGGGCTAGCAGCATCTTGCCTGTGAGGGCTAGCAGCATTTTGCCTGTGAGGGCTAGCAGCATCTCTCCTGTGAGGGCTAGCAGCATCCCTCCTGTGAGGGCTAGCAGCATCTCTCCTGTGAGGGCTAGCAGTGTCTATCCTGTGAGGGCTAGCAGCATCTTGCCTGTGAGGGCTAGCAGTGTCTATCCTGTGAGGGCTAGCAGCATCCCTCCTGTGAGGGCTAGCAGCATCTCTCCTGTGAGGGCTAGCAGTGTCTATCCTGTGAGGGCTAGCAGCATCTTGCCTGTGAGGGCTAGCAGCATCTTGCCTGTGAGGGCTAGCAGCATCTTGCCTGTGAGGGCTAGCAGCATTTTGCCTGTGAGGGCTAGCAGCATCTCTCCTGTGAGGGCTAGCAGCATCCCTCCTGTGAGGGCTAGCAGCATCTCTCCTGTGAGGGCTAGCAGTGTCTATCCTGTGAGGGCTAGCAGCATCTTGCCTGTGAGGGCTAGCAGTGTCTATCCTGTGAGGGCTAGCAGCATCCCTCCTGTGAGGGCTAGCAGCATCTCTCCTGTGAGGGCTAGCAGTGTCTATCCTGTGAGGGCTAGCAGCATCTTGCCTGTGAGGGCTAGCAGCATCTTGCCTGTGAGGGCTAGCAGCATCTTGCCTGTGAGGGCTAGCAGCATTTTGCCTGTGAGGGCTAGCAGCATCTCTCCTGTGAGGGCTAGCAGCATCCCTCCTGTGAGGGCTAGCAGCATCTCTCCTGTGAGGGCTAGCAGTGTCTATCCTGTGAGGGCTAGCAGCATCTTGCCTGTGAGGGCTAGCAGTGTCTATCCTGTGAGGGCTAGCAGCATCCCTCCTGTGAGGGCTAGCAGCATCTCTCCTGTGAGGGCTAGCAGTGTCTATCCTGTGAGGGCTAGCAGCATCTTGCCTGTGAGGGCTAGCAGCATCTTGCCTGTGAGGGCTAGCAGCATCTTGCCTGTGAGGGCTAGCAGCATTTTGCCTGTGAGGGCTAGCAGCATCTCTCCTGTGAGGGCTAGCAGTGTCTATCCTGTGAATGCTAGCAGCATCTCTCCTGTGAGGGCTAGCAGCATCCCTCCTGTGAGGGCTAGCAGCATCTCTCCTGTGAGGGCTAGCAGTGTCTATCCTGTGAGGGCTAGCAGCATCTTGCCTGTGAGGGCTAGCAGTGTCTATCCTGTGAGGGCTAGCAGCATCCCTCCTGTGAGGGCTAGCAGCATCTCTCCTGTGAGGGCTAGCAGTGTCTATCCTGTGAGGGCTAGCAGCATCTTGCCTGTGAGGGCTAGCAGCATCTTGCCTGTGAGGGCTAGCAGCATCTTGCCTGTGAGGGCTAGCAGCATTTTGCCTGTGAGGGCTAGCAGCATCTCTCCTGTGAGGGCTAGCAGCATCCCTCCTGTGAGGGCTAGCAGCATCTCTCCTGTGAGGGCTAGCAGTGTCTATCCTGTGAGGGCTAGCAGCATCTTGCCTGTGAGGGCTAGCAGCATCTTGCCTGTGAGGGCTAGCAGCATCTTGCCTGTGAGGGCTAGCAGCATTTTGCCTGTGAGGGCTAGCAGCATCTCTCCTGTGAGGGCTAGCAGTGTCTATCCTGTGAATGCTAGCAGCATCTCTCCTGTGAGGGCTAGCAGCATCCCTCCTGTGAGGGCTAGCAGCATCTCTCCTGTGAGGGCTAGCAGTGTCTATCCTGTGAGGCCTAGCAGCATCTCTCCTGTGAGGGCTAGCAGCATCTCTCCTGTGAGGGCTAGCAGCATCTCTCCTGTGAGGGCTAGCAGTGTCTATCCTGTGAGGGCTAGCAGCATCTCTCCTGTGAGGGCTAGCAGTGTCTATCCTGTGAGGGCTAGCAGCATCCCTCCTGTGAGGGCTAGCAGCATCTCTCCTGTGAGGGCTAGCAGTGTCTATCCTGTGAGGGCTAGCAGCATCTTGCCTGTGAGGGCTAGCAGCATTTTGCCTGTGAGGGCTAGCAGCATCTCTCCTGTGAGGGCTAGCAGCATCCCTCCTGTGAGGGCTAGCAGCATCTCTCCTGTGAGGGCTAGCAGTGTCTATCCTGTGAGGGCTAGCAGCATCTTGCCTGTGAGGGCTAGCAGCATCTTGCCTGTGAGGGCTAGCAGCATCTTGCCTGTGAGGGCTAGCAGCATTTTGCCTGTGAGGGCTAGCAGCATCTCTCCTGTGAGGGCTAGCAGTGTCTATCCTGTGAATGCTAGCAGCATCTCTCCTGTGAGGGCTAGCAGCATCCCTCCTGTGAGGGCTAGCAGCATCTCTCCTGTGAGGGCTAGCAGTGTCTATCCTGTGAGGGCTAGCAGCATCTTGCCTGTGAGGGCTAGCAGCATCTTGCCTGTGAGGGCTAGCAGCATCTCTCCTGTGAGGGCTAGCAGCCTCTCTCCTGTGATGGCTAGCAGTGTCTATCCTGTGAATGCTAGCAGCCTCTCTCCTGTGAGGGCTAGCAGTGTCTATCCTGTGAGGGCTAGCAGCATCTTGCCTGTGAGGGCTAGCAGTGTCTATCCTGTGAATGCTAGCAGCCTCTCTCCTGTGAGGGCTAGCAGTGTCTATCCTGTGAGGGCTAGCAGCATCTTGCCTGTGAGGGCTAGCAGTGTCTATCCTGTGAGGGCTAGCAGCATCTCTCCTGTGAGGGCTAGCAGCCTCTCTCCTGTGAGGGCTAGCAGTGTCTATCCTGTGAGGCCTAGCAGCCTCTCTCCTGTGAGGGCTAGCAGCATCTCTCCTGTGAGGACTAGCAGCATCTTTCCTGTGAGGGCTAGCAGCATCTCTCCTGTGAGGACTAGCAGCATCTTTCCTGTGAGGGCTAGCAGCATCTTTCCTGTGAGGGCTAGCAGCGTCTCTCCTGTGAGGGCTAGCAGCATCTTTCCTGTGAGGGCTAGCAGCGTCTCTCCTGTGAGGGCTAGCAGCATCTCTCCTGTGAGGACTAGCAGCATCTCTCCTGTGAGGACTAGCAGCCTCTCTCCTGTGAGGGCTAGCAGTGTCTATCCTGTGAGGGCTAGCAGCATCCCTCCTGTGAGGGCTAGCAGCATCTTTCCTGTGAGGGCTAGCAGCATCTCTCCTGTGAGGACTAGCAGCATCTTTCCTGTGAGGGCTAGCAGCCTCTCTCCTGTGAGGGCTAGCAGTGTCTATCCTGTGAGGGCTAGCAGCATCTCTCCTGTGAAGGCTAACAGCATCTAGTTAGCATGTTTTCTGTCAGAGCTTGGGGAATTACAGGTAGACCACAGCATATTTCCAGTTTACCTCTCATTCAAGCCATTTTATGTAGGGTAAGAGTGCTCTGTATCAATCTAGGGCTCATTAGAAAAGCTGAAGGCTATGAGAGAGGAAGCAGACTTCACTGAACCTCCTAACTGAAGAGACACATTTGATGAATCTTCAGCAAAGATCTTTAGGTGCTGGAGCTGGTCCAGAGGAGAGCAACCAGCCTGGGGAAGGGACTGGAGGGAAAGGCTGAGGAGCAGAGGCTGAGGGAGCTGGGGGTGTGCAGCCTGGAGAAGAGGAGGCTCAGGGGGGACCTTAGCACACTCTACAACTACCTGAAGGGAAGCTGTAGCCAGGTGGGGGTCAGGCTCTGCTCCCAGGCACCTGGTGACAAGAGGAGAGGGCATGGCCTGGAGCTGTGCCAGGGGAGGGTTAGGTTGGATGCTAGGAAGCACTTCCTCAGGGAAAGGGAATCAGACACTGGGATGGACTGCCCTGGGAGGTGGTGGAGTCACTGTCCCTGGAGGTGTTTAAGGCAAGATTGGATGAGGCACTGAGTGCCATGGTGTGGTTGGTGTGGTTGTGTTGGGTCATAGGCTGGGCTGGATGAGCTCAGAGGTCTGTTCCAGCCTCAATCATTCTGTGATTCATATCAAGTGATGAACACATTGCTGGCTCAAGGACATCCTTCTATCCACCAGGACCCCCAAGTCCTTCTCCTCTGCACTGCTCTCCATGAGGTCAGTCTCCAACCTCTACTGTCAGACACAATCCTTTGATATAATTCTGCTCAAAGCCTGACAAGAAAGCTGTGGTGTTTTGCAATCCCCTTTTCCAAGAGCTCCAGCTTATTTCTGTATATTGATCACAAGGAAGTCTATATGATTAAATAATCAGAGGAAAAAATACTGCAAGAGGAAGGTGTCTCAGCTGCAAACTTTAACCCCAATTTTCAGTCCCAGAGAAGCAAGGTGAGATGATTAATGAATTTTGAATGCAATCATTTCATACCAAAAGGACAAGGTGCAATTTGGTCCACTTGGCCTGAACTTTGGACTCCTCAGCTGAGCTAGTTGTGAAATGCTGCTGCTGGTTTTCAGAATGAACATAAAGTGACCTAGCAAAATAGAACAGAAAACAAGTTTGCTGGCTGAAGACAGGAAGTGTTGCTAAGGGGGGTTAAATCATCCCTGGCTTCCATTTGTAATCTGACTGAAGGGCAGGTGCATGTACTCTGCCTCTCTGTCTCTAAGCCAGGCTTTGCTTACCTTCAGCTTTGTTGGAGGTGTGATCCTGAGGGGGAGCCTGCTTCTGAAAAGCAGCTGGAAGAGCCCTGCTGGAGCTTCTTACCCAGTCAAATCCATCTGCGCTTGCAGTTTCAATCCAACCACAGCTGTCTCGTTCGAAGTCACACACAGCAGCTGAAATGAAGGCAGAGGTCTTTGATTTGCTTTCTGTACATCACATTACTAAACAAGCATGAGGAAGAATTTTTTTTCCCTGTGAGAGTGGCAGAACACTGGAACAGGTTGCCTGGGGGGGTGGCTGAGGCTCCATCCCTGGAGATACTCAAGGTGAGGCTGGACTGAGCTCTGGGCAACCTGATCCAGTTGGGGATGTCCCTGCTGAGTGCAGAGGGGTTGGGCTGGATGAGCATTGGAGGTCCCTTCCAACACAGATCTATTCCAAACCCTTCCCCAGCTTTATTGTCCTTCTCTGGACACCTTCCAGCAACTCAACATCTTTCCTAAACTGAGGAGCCCAGAACTGGACACAGGACTCAAGGTGTGGCCTAAGCAGGGCAGTGTACAGGGGCAGAATGACCTCCCTGCTCCTACTGGCCACACTATTCCTGATACAGGCCAGGATGCCATTGGCCCTCTTGGCTGCCTGGGCACACTGCAGGCTCATGTTCAGGTAGCTGTCAAGCAGTACCCCCAGGTCCCTTTCTGCCTGGCCACTCTCCAGCCACTCTGACCCCAGCCTGCAGCACTGCATAAGGTTCTTGTGGCCAATGTGCAGAACCTGGCACTTCTATGTGTTCAATCTCCTGCCCTCGGACTCTGCCCATCTGTCCAGCCTGGCAAGATGTCTCTGCAGAGCTCTCCAACCCTCTAGCAGATCAACTCCTGCCCCCAGCTTGGTGTCGTCTGCACATGTACTGATGATGGACTCAATAAAACATATTTGCAGAGGTTTAAGGATCCGGGCATGATAATAATCACAGAGTTCTCAGGGTTGGAAGGATCATGGATGATGATTTTGCAGAACACCACCATCAAGGCACACTTCAGTATCTCTAAGACCTGGTAGATCTGAGCTCTCCTTCTAAATGACAACAACAGCTCTGTGACTTCCCTGATACAGAAACAACTACAATAATATTTTTGTGCATCCTTAGCTTTATTTTCCTATTCAGAATGCAGTATCCCAAGCACCAAGGTTCATTTTCTCACCATAAAGATGCATAAGACAGAGATCTGATCAAACATCACAGAATCATAGAATTGTCAGGGTTGGAAAGGACCTCCAGGCTCAGCCAGTTCCAAGCCCCCTGCCATGGCCAGGGACACCTCACACTACAGCAGGTTGCTCACAGCCACAGCCAGCCTGGCTGCAAACACCTCCAGGCAGGAGGCTTCCACCACCTCCCTGGGCAACCTGTGCCAGGCTCTCATCACCCTCATGGGGAACAACTTCTTCCTCACATCCAATCTGAATCCACCCACTTCTAGTTTTACTCCATCCCCCCCAGTGCTCCATTACCTCCTCAGCTTTCTTGTAGCCCCTTTCAGACACTGGAAGGCCACAAGAAGGTCTCCTGGGAGCCTTCTCCTCTCCAGGCAGAAATGACTGAAAACCCACTGCCAGAAGTTAACAAAGAGGGAATACAGGGAGCTGCTTCTTATTTGCTGTTTGCTCAACAGGAGCAGCTCTGCCATATTCCCAGCAGAGCAGCAACAAAGAATATGACAAACCCTGGACACAGATGGTTACACCAAAAGGCTCAGATAAACAAGATTAAGTCTGAGCCCAGACTCTTTGCATCTTTAACTTGTGACAGAGACAAAACATGAAAGAAAGGATGCACCAGACCATACACTTCACTTAAGCATGGATGAATACATTGAGAAAGAAAACAACACCCAAGACTTCCAGCTGAATCTCAAGGCACCTATTGAACTTGCAGGAGTGATACAAGAATAGAGCAAGCTGGTAGGACCTGGGTGCAATGCCCTTGGCTCTTGATGGTTGATAACACTTCAATTAGCTAATTGTCCCATGGCCTCTTTGACTGGCACTTTGTTTCAGACACATTATCCAGAAAGAAAGTCTGGTGCACAGGTTCCTCTGCTTCCTTTCACACAACCTAATCTGCCTGCTCTCCTAGTGTTCTATTTTCTGCCCTTCTCCTATTGCTTATTTTCTTTATATCCCTTTATACTCCACAACAGAACCCTGCCAGGCTGTCTTCTCTCCACATGGTTGAGCAAGAGATTGCTATGTTTTTCTTAAGCCTTTTTTGGCCATCCTTATTCTGCCCTGACATTTCAGCTACATGTGTCTGATGAGGAAAGGCTGAGGGACCTAGGGGTATTTAGGCTGGGGAGAAGACTGAGAGGGGATCTGGTCGATATCTATCAATATCTGAGGGCTGGGGTTCAGGAAGGAAGGGACAGGGACAGCCTCTGCTCACTGTGCCCTGGGATAGGACAAGGAGCAATGGATGGAAACTACAGAGCAAGGCCTTTGACACTGTCCCCCACAGCAAACTGCTGGCCAAGCTGTCAGCCCCTGGCTTGGACAGCAGCACTCTGAGCTGGGTTAGGAACTGGCTGGAGGCTGAGCCCAGAGAGTGGTGGTGAATGGTGCCACAGCCAGCTGGCAGCCAGGCACCAGTGGCGCCCCCCAGGGATCAGTGCTGGGCCCCATCCTATTCAACATCTTCATTGATGATCTGGATGAGGGGATTGAGAAAATCATCAGCAAATTTGGAGTTGACACCAAGCTGGGGGCAGGAGTTGATCTGTTAGAGAGCAGAAGGGTTCTGCAGAGGGACCTCAACAGACTGGACAGCTGGGCAGAGTCCAACAGGATGGCATTCAACAAGTCCAAGTGCCAGGGGCTGCACTTTGACCACAGCAACCCCATGCAGAGCTACAGGCTGGGGTCAGAGTGGCTGAGAACTGCCAAACAGAGAGGGACCTGGGTGTGCTGATTGACAGCTGCCTGAACATGAGCCTGCAGTGTGCCCAGGGGGACAAGAGGGCCAATGGCATCCTGGTCTGCATCAAGAATAGTGTGGCCAGCAGGAGCAGGGAAGTCATTGTGCCCTGTACTCAGCACTACTTAGGCACACCTTGAGTCCTGTGTCCAGTTCTGGGCCCCTCAGTTTAAGAAGGACATTGAGAGACTTGAAGGTGTCCAGAGAAGGGCAACAAGGCTGGGGAGGGGTCTGGAGCACAGCCCTGTGAGGAGAGGCTGAGGGAGCTGGGGTTGCTTAGCCTGGAGAAGAGGAGGCTCAGGGGTGACCTCATTGCTCTCTACAACTGCCTGAAAGGTGATTGTAGCCAGGTGGGGGTTGGTCTCTTCTCTCTAGCAACCAGCACCATAACAAGAGGACACAGTCTCAAGCTGTGCCAGGGGAAGTTTAGGCTGGAGGTGAGGAGAAAGTTCTTCCCAGAGAGAGTTGTTAGCCATTGGAATGTGCTGCCCATGGAGGTGGTGGAGTCCCCATCCCTGGAGGTGTTCAAGAGGGGATTGGATGTGGCACTTGGTGCCATGGTTTAGTCATGAGGTCTGTGGTGACAGGTTGGACTTGATGATCTTTGAGGTCTCTTCCAACCTTGGTGATACTGTGTGATACTGTGATACAGAACAGGAGGTTCCACCTCACCATGAGGAGGAACTTCCCTGTGAGGGTCCCAGAGGCCTGGAGCAGGCTGCCCAGAGAGGTTGTGGAGTCTCCTTCTCTGGAGCCTTTGCAGCCCTGTCTGGATGTGTTCCTGTGTGACCTGTGCTGGATTCTATGCTCCTGCTCTGGCAGGGGGGTTGGACTGGAAGATCTCCAGAGGTCCCTTCCAACCCCTGACATCCTGAGAGCCTGTGATCTTTTCTACCTTTTTCATTTGGACATTAATTCAGCTATTTGCTTGATGCTTTTCTTTTTCACTTCTAATAGTTTCCATGCCATCTGTATGGATGCATTTTTCATTGCTGCCCTTTTTAGCTTGTTTTTCTAACAAGCTCCCTCAATAATTACAGAGGAGCTAGAGTGACACTCTGAACCCAGCTTTCTGTGAAAGCTGTTTATTTGGGTCTTTAGCAGACTTAGTTTTCTCAGAGCTGACTTAGTGTCACAAGAACTCCACATTTCTTCCTCATTTTGAGTTCTTATGCAGTGTGCTTTCCCTTTTTCTTCTCTTTATTTTTTGAGGAGCTTCCTTCAAAAGCTCTCTCAGATCAGCTTCTCCATGAGCTGAGATGTGCCTAACAAGGATTTAAGAAAAGGTCCTGCTGAAAATAGTATTTTGAAACAAATCTTTAAGGCATTAACATTTCTGCATGACTGCAAACCCATCAATCTCTGAAGAAAAAGCCTTGGGGGTGTTGGGTGCTGAGCAGCTCCCCAGGAGCCAGCAGTGCCCTCATGCAGCCCAGCAGGCAGCTGTGTGCTGGGCTGCAGCCAGAGCAGTGTGGGCAGCAGGGCAGGAGAGGGGATTCTGCCCCTTGGCTCTGCTCTGCTCAGACCTCACCTCCAATCCTGCCTCCAGTTCTGGTGTCACCCGCAGGAGAAGAACACAGAGCTGCTGGAGAGAGTCCAGAGGAGGCCACAAAGGAGATACAAGAGCTGGAGCAGCTCTGCTATGAATATAGAGTATAGAATATAGAATAATCCAGGTTGGAAAAAACCTTCAAGATAATCGTGTCCAACCCATCAACCAATCCAACACCACCTAATCGACTAACCCATGGCACCAAGCACCCCAGCAAGTCTCCTCCTGAGCACCTCCAGGGATGGTGACTCCACCACCTCCCCAGGCAGCCCATTCCAATGGGCAATCTCTCTCTCTGTATAGAACTTCTTCCTGACATCCAGCCTAAACCTCCCCTGGCACAGCCTGAGACTGTGTCCTCTTGTTCTGGTGCTGGCTGCCTGGGAGAAGAGACCAACATCCGCCTGTCTACAGCCTCCCTTCAGGTAGTTGTGGAGAGCAATAAGGTCACCCCTGAGTCTTCTCCTCTCCAGGCTAAGCAACCCCAGCTCCCTCAGACTCGGACAGGCTGAGGGAGCTGGAGGTGTTCTACCAGGAGAAGAGAAGGCTCTGGGTAGCCCTTCTACCTTCCTAGGGTGACCAAACACTGGAACTGAGTAGCTGTGCAGCCTCCATCCTCAGAGATATTCAGAACTCAGCTGTGCAAGGTCCTGGACACCCTACCCTGATGTACTCTGCTTTGAGCAGGGGACTTTATTGGGTAACTTCAGAAATTTCTTCCAACTTGTTCTACAGGAATAGCAGACAAATTTTTTCCCCCATCTTCACTCTGCCCCACAAGAGAAAAGATACTTTACCCAGTGAGCATTTAACAGCCTTTTTTCCCCTGGGTTTAGCTGACCAGAGAGTTACCTAATAAAACAGGATGCAGTCTCCTGACTTCAAGCTCTGCATATTTGGGCTACAAATCTTTCTAACCCAGTAAAACCCTGGGCACCATTGCTCTAGCCAGGCAAAGACTGAATGACAAATCTGTAGAGCAATTGCATGAACAGAAATGGAAACTCCAATTGTTTCTTTTATCTCCTCAAAGTCAAAGAGATTTTTTTGTTTCTTTCTCTGAGCAACCCCTCCCAGATTTCCTGATTAAAAAAACTGTGAAGTATAAGCATGGAAGAAGACTGAGAGAGTTGGGGTTGATCAGTCTGGAGAGGAGAAGGCCCCAAGGAGACCTAATTGTGGCCTTCCAGTATCTGAAGGGAGCTAGAAGAAAGATGGGGAGGGACTTTTGAGGGTGTGAGGGAGTGATAGGACTGGGGGGAATGGAGCAAAACTAGAAGTGGGGAGATTGAGATTGGCTGTGAGGAAGAAGTTGTTCCCCAGGAGGGTGGTGAGAGCCTGGCACAGGTTGCCCAGGGAGGTGGTGAAAGCCTCCTGCCTGGAGGTGTTTGCAGCCAGGCTGGCTGTGGCTGTGAGCAACCTGCTGTGGTGTGAGGTGTCCCTGGCCATGGCAGGGGGCTTGGAACTGGCTGAGCCTTGAGGTCCCTTCCAATCCTGATCTGTCTTTGAGCCGTTCCAGGCTTGGAGCCCTCACAGCTTCTCTGGACAGCCTGTTCCTGTGCCTCACCACACTTGTGGGGAAGAATTTCTTCCTAATGTCTCATCTAAATCCAGCTCCTTCCAGTGTGAAGCCATTAACCCTCATCCTGCCACTCCTGCCTTGGTCAAAAGTCTCCTTTCAGCCCTGACAATTCTATGATTCTGTGGGGTTTGGATTGTGTTAGCACCTGGGAGGAAGGGAATGCTTTG
Organism: Melanerpes formicivorus; assembly: GCF_026170545.1. Taxonomy (NCBI): domain Eukaryota; kingdom Metazoa; phylum Chordata; class Aves; order Piciformes; family Picidae; genus Melanerpes; species Melanerpes formicivorus. The sequence goes on from NW_027142365.1 coordinate 18,783,585, forward strand.
TGATGCAAAACACAGCATGGTCAGAAAACCTTTTAAGGCTCTTGTCTCCAAAATTCCTGTCATTTGTGGGAATGTTAGAAACCATCACATTCTGTTTTCTAATCAAAGTCCTGTACAAAATAGTGCTCATGGCAACTCCCTTTGCAAATGCAGAGGAGGGCAAGGAAGGATCTGTGAAGGACCTAGGGACGAATGGCTGAAGGAGCTGGGGCTGCTTGAAACAGAGCAGGCTCAAGGGACACCTCATGGCTCTCTACAGCTACCTGGAAGGAGGTTGTGGAGAGATTGGTGTTGGTCTCTTTTCCCAGGTAATTAGTGACAGAATAAGAGGGGATGGCTTCAAGCTGCAGCAGGGCAGGTTAAGACTGGACAGTAGGAAGCATTTGCTCCCAGCAAGAGTGGTCAGAGATTGGCACAGGCTGCCCAGGGAGGTGGTGGAGTCACCAACCCTGGAGGTGTTCAGGGAAGGCTTGGATGTGGCACTGGGAGCCATGTTTAGTTGTCAGGAGTTGTTAGGCATTAGGTAATAGGTTGGACTTGATGAACTCTGAGGTCTTTTCCAACCTGTTTGATTCTGTGATTCTGTGAGGTGTTTAAAGGTGGTTTGGATGTGGTTTGTTAAATGTGTTGCTTTACAGGAACACAGGATGTTAAGGTTGGAAGGAACCTCTGGAGACCTTCCAGTCCAACCCCACTGCCAGAGCAGGACCACAGAATCCAGCACAGTTCACACAGGAACACATCCAGACAGGCCTGGAAAGGCTTCAAAGAAGGAGACTCCACAACCTCTCTGGGCAGCCTGCTCCAGGGCTCTGGGACCCTCACAGTGAAGAAGTTCTTCCTCATGTTGAAGTGGAACCTCCTGTACTGCAGTTTCCATCCATTACTCTTTGTCCTATGCCAGGGCACAAGTGAGCAGAGCCTGGCCCTGTCCCTTCCTTCCTGACACTCATCCCTCAGATATTTATAGACTTTTATTAGATCTCCTCTCAGCCTTCTCCTCTCCAGACTAAACAGCCCCAGGGCTCTCAGTCTCTCCTCATGAGGCACTGCTCCAGTCTTACATATTAAAGGTTTTTTCAGTGTAAAACTGCATTTCATATTCAGCACCTGAAGAGTTATGACATAAAATACTGTATTTTATACAACACTTTCTACTAAAGAGTAAATAATCAAAGGTAATCAAATATAATAGTAAGATAATGAATAAACTATCAACAGTAATAGAAAGCAAATAATCAGAGACCAGACTTCTGGCTTCAGTGCTAAGAGGGAAATACCATAGTATCACAGTATCACACACAGTATCACCAAGGGTGGAAGAGACCTCAAAGATTATCGAGTCCAACCTGTCACCACAGACCTCATGACTAGACCATGGCAAATCAATTCTATGACTCGAAGTCAAACTGGGTCTAAGGTGCACAGAATCACAGAATCAACCAGGTTGGAAAAGACCTCAGAGATCACCAGTTCCAATCTATTACCTAATACCTAACACCTCATGACAACTAAACCATGGCACCAAGTGCCACATCCAATCCCCTCTTGAACACCTCCAGGGATGGGGACTCCACCACCTCCCTGGGCAGCACATCCCAATGATGAATCACTCTCTCTGGGAAGAACTTTCTCCTCACCTCCAGCCTAAACCTCCCCTGGCACAGCTTGAGACTGTGTCCTCTTGTTCTGGTGCTGGCTGCTAAAGAGACCAACCCCCACCTGGCTACAATCACCTTTCAGGTAGTTGTAGAGGGCAATGTGGTCTCCCCTGAGCCTCCTCTTCTCCAGGCTAAGCAACCCCAGCTCCCTCAGCCTCTCCTCACAGGGCTGTGCTCAAGGCCTCTCCCCAGCCTTGTTGCCCTTCTCTGGATACTTTCAAGTGTCTCAATGTCCTTCTTAAACTGAGGAGCCCAGAACTAGACACAGGACTCAAGGTGCAGCCTAACCAAAGCAGAGTACAGGGCACAATGACTTCCCTGCTCCTGCTGGCCACACTCTTCCTGATGCAGGCCAGGATGCCATTGGCCCTCTTGGCCACCGGGACACACTGCTGGCTCATGTTCAGGCAGCTGTCAATCAGCACCCCCAGGTCCCTCTCTGCCTGGCTGCTCTCAGCCACTCTGACCCCAGACTGTAGCTCTGCATGGGGTTGCTGTGGCCAAAATGCAGCACCCAGCACTTGGATTTGTTGAATGCCATCCTGTTGGATTCTGCCCATTGTTGCTACAGAAAAGAAAAGAGGGGAAAAAATCAGGATAAAATAAAAATTAATAATCTCTCAAGAGCTTTGGCTTTTAATTAAATGAGAACATTAATGAAGCCATGAAAGCCTGGCAGATAGGAAAAGCAAACAGTCACATCAGCCTGGCAGCTTTTAAACTGTCCCTTATGGCACTTGCCTTCATCCCATCTGCTGGAACAGTCAGGAGTTAGATCAGAGACTTTCCCAGGTGGAACACATTGTCCATCCCCACATGAGAGGTGTCCAGGTAGGCAGGGCAAAGATGAAGAATCAGCAGCTGTGAATTCTGTTTCTTCTTCAAAACAAAAACAGAGAGGCAAAGATAAGCAAAACCACAGCTATGGGAAATCCTGGTGGCACAGAATCACCAAGGTTGGAAGAGACCTCAAAGATCAGCAAGTCCAACCTACCACATGACTAAACCATGGCACCAAGTGCCACATCCAAGCCTTTCCTGAACACCTCCAGGGACAGGGACTCCACCACCTCCCTGGGCAGCCTGTCCCAACCCCTCACCACTCATGCAGCAAAGACCTAGTCTCCAGCCTAACCCTCCCCTGGCACAGCTTCAGCACATTTCCTCTCCTCCTAGCTCTGGTTGCTTGGCAGAAGAGACCAAGCCCAGCCTCACTCCAGCCTCCTCTCAGGGAGCTGTGGAGAGCAATGAGGTCTCCCTCAGCCTTCTCTTCTGCACACTACACAACCCCAGCTCCCTCAGCTGCTCTTGGTGTGATGATGCCCTCCAAACCCCTTAGCAGCTTCCCTGCCCTTCTCTGGACACTCTCCAGGGTCTCAGTGTCTCTAGGACAGGAGACCCCTCTTGTCCTAAGGATAATGGAGTGGAAGTAGCTCTTTAGCAGAAGGTAGAAGATGTTTTGCTTCTGCTTCTGCATCCAAGTGTAATGCTTCTCATTAAGTGCCAACTGGTATTCCCCTCACAGCTCACTTTGCAATAGCAGTGCAAGCTAATTACAGTGTGAGATAGGGTGAGTCTTCAGTACTCATGATTGATGACACCATATGGACTTTTTCCTCAGGTTTCACAGTACCACAGTACGTTCGAGCTTGGAAAGGACCTCCAGAGGTCATCCAGTCCAATTCCCCTGCCAAAGCAGGAGCACCCAGGGTAGTCTGCACTGGAATGCATCCAGGTGGGTTTGAAAGGTGCCCAGAGCAGGAGACTCCACAACCTCTCTGGGCAGCCTGCTCCAGGCCTCCAGCACCCTCACACCAAAGAAGTTTCTCCTCATGTTGAGCTGAAACCTTCTGTGTTCAAGCTTGTACCTGTTGTTCCTTGTCATATTATTGCATCCCACCCAAAGGAGCTTGGCCCCCTTCACTTGACCCCCACCCATCAGATATTGATAGACATTGATCACATTCCCTCTCAGCCTTCTCCTCTCCAGACTAAACAGCCCCAGGGCTCTCAGTCTCTCTCCACAGGGGAGATGCTCAAGTCCCCTAATCATCCTCATGGCTCTCTGTTGGATTCTCACCAGCAGGTCTCTGTCTCTCCTGAACTGGGGAGCCCAAAACTGTATCTTGAAGCTGTCAATCAAATCACAGTTATACACAACAGACAAAGGGGGAAATACACTGAAAACCACAGAGCTTGCCTTCATTTCCTTGCCTGAGACCCAGGAGTGATTTATTGACAGCTCCACATCCCTCTGTTATGCTGATGTCATCAACAGCAACAGCAGCATTTGCCTTCAGGAGAGTAGCTCTTAAAATAATCTGTAAGTAGGCAGAAATAACAAAGGTCATTTGAGATTGCACGATAAAAAGACATCTGAACATTCCTTTGTAGTTCATGACATCTGCACAGGAAGTGAGTACCATGGACAACCAACTTGGTATAGCAGGCAGCAAAAACAAGGATTAAGATTTGCTCTAAGTCAGCTGTTCAAACCATAGCTTCCTACATCTTTGTTGATGCCATGGACAGTGGCACTGAGTGCAGCCTCAGCAGGATTGCTGATGGCACCAAGCTGTGTGGTGCTGCTGACAGCTGGAGGGAAGGATCCATCCAGAGGGACCTGGACAGGCTGCAGAGCTGGGCCCATGACAACCTCAAGAGGTTCAACAAGACCAAGGGCAAGGTCCTGCAGCTGGGTCAGGGCAATCCCTAGCACCAATACAGGCTGGGCAGGGACTGGATGGAGAGCAGCCCTGAGGAAAAGGCCTTGGGTGTGCTGGGGGAGGTGAAGCTCACTAGGAGCCAGCAGAATCACAGAGTTGTCAGGGTTGGAAGTGACCTCAAGGCTCAGCCAGTTCCAAGACCCCTGCCATGGCCAGGGACACTTCACACTACAGCAGGTTGCTCACAGCCACATCCAGCCTGGCTGCAAACACCTCCAGGCAGGAGGCTTCCACCACCTCCCTGGGCAGCCTGTGCCAGGCTCTCACCACCCTCCTGGGGAAGTGTTGCAATCATCACAATACGTAGTGTCTGCTATCTGGTAATATAAGCTTAGGTCTTGATACAGTGGTAGGCCATGCTTAGCCTAAATGTAGGAGGAACTAGCACTTTAGCAAAGTAGTGCTGTGCTTGCAGTGTGTAACTAAAACATGGATGCAGTACTGCAGGTGGGGTCTCACCAGAATGCTCTGCCATGTATGAAGAAATGGAACTAATTTGCTTCCCTGCCCTTTTTTACGGCTGCCTCTATTTCCCTTGTATTTTCCTCACTCAAGTACTACTTCCTTAGAGCCTCTGTTTCACATTACATGTGGCTGTTCAATGCATCACACAGAGGTTTTATTAACCCTGGAAGGCCACAAGAAGTTCTCCTGGGAGCCTTCTCCTCTCCAGACTGCACAACCCCAACTCTCTTAGTCTGTCTCCAGAGCAGAGCAGCTCCAGCCCTCTGCTCATCCCCGTGGCCCTGCTCTGGACACCTTCCAGCACCTCCAGATCCTGCCTGAAATGGAGGCTCCAGATTGATTATGCTTGATTGTAACAAAACAAAACAAAGCAAAACACAACACAAAATACAACACAACACAAAACACAACACAAAACAAAACACAACACAACACAAAACACAACACAAAACACAACACAACACAAAACACAACACAATACAAAACACAACACAAGACAAAACACAACACAACACAACACAAAACACAACACAAAACACAACACAAGACAAAACACAACACAAAACACAACACAACACAACACAACACACAACACAAAACACAACACAACACAACACAAAACACAACACAACACAACACAACACAACACAACACAAAACACAACACAAAACACAACACAAAATACAACACAAAATACAACACAACACAAGACAAAACAAAACACAACACAAGACAAAACACAACACAACACAAAACACAACACAAGACAAAACACAACACAACACAACACAAAACACAACACAACACAACACAACACAAAACACAACACAAAACACAACACAACACAACACAAAACACAACACAAAACACAACACAAGACAAAACACAAGACAACACAAAACACAACACAACACAAAACAAAACACAACCAACACAAAACACAACACAAGACAAAACACAACACAACACAAAACACAACACAAGACAAAACACAACACAAAACACAACACAAAACACAAGACAACACAAGACAAAACACAAGACAACACAAAACACAACACAACACAAAACAAAACACAACCAACACAAAACACAACACAAGACAAAACACAACACAACACAAAACACAACACAACACAAAACACAACACAAAACACAACACAAGACAAAACACAACACAACACAAAACACAACACAACACAAAACACAACACAACACAAAACAAAACACAACCAACACAAAACACAACACAACACAAAACACAACACAAAACACAACACAACACAAAACACAACACAAGACAAAACACAACACAACAAAAAACACAACACAAAACACAACACAGCACAAAACACAACACAACACAAAACACAACACAACACAAAACACAACACAAAACACAACACAACACAAAACACAAAACACAACACAAAACACAAGACAAAACACAACACAACAAAAAAACACAAAACACAACACAAAACACAACACAGCACAAAACACAACACAACACAAAACACAACACAACACAAAACACAACACTTGATTACAAAAACTAAATTAATTCTTGAGAGCACATTAGAGTCCTCCTTTGCAAGCAATGGAAATGCAGTCTCTAATTACCTGGAAGGGCAGGTCCTCAGCTGCACTTTTAACAGGTACATTCACTTTTGTCCACTGTATCTCAGGCAGTCCTGAAATGTCACACAGTTTTTCCAAGCTTCCATCCAGGGCACTTCTCTTAAAGACTGAAAGCTGGGAATCCTGAGACAGCCAGCACCAAAACCTGACCTGTTGAGTTTTAAAGGAAACAACTTTAAAAACTGAATCATCAACCTGACACCAATTCAGTAGTGGCTCCCAGACCTGCTTAGGAGGGGTGGCTCACACAATAGCAGACTGTGCAGCCAGACAGGATAGAATAGAATAGAATAGAATAGAATAGAATAGAATAGAATAGAATAGAATAGAATAGAATAGAATAGAATAGAATAGAATAGAATAGAATAGACCAGACCAGGTTGGAAGAGGTCTTCAAGATCATCAAGTCCAACCTATCAACCAACACCATCTAATCAACTAAACCATGGCACCAAGTGCCTCATCCAGGCTTTTCCTAAATGCCGCCAGTCATGGTGACTCCACCACCTCCCTGGGCAGCACATTCCAATGACCAATCTCTCTTTCTGAGAAGAACTTCTTCCTAACATCAAGCCTGAACCTCCCCTGGCACAGCTTGAGACTGTGTCTGCTTGTTCTGGTGCTGGGTGCCTGGGAGAAGAGCCCAACCCCCACCTGGCTACAACCTCCCTTCGGGTAGTTGTAGACAGCAAGAAGGTCTCCTGAGACCTGGGCATCAAGTTAAGGGATGGAAATTTCATTCTAGCTCCCAGATTGTCAAATGAATCTCTCTGTCCAGTAAGCTCAAAATGTGATGAATGCATGACAGAGTGTGGTAGTTTTAGGCTATGCCTTTAAAAGTTAGCTGCAGATTTTGAGGTAGATTGATAGAAAAGTATAAATAAATCAGTACTGGATGTAAAAGGGAGAACAAAAGATTATTCTAAACAAATTCATTGGATAAATGTCTGGAATAGGAGAATCTGTATCAAGCTGTATTCACCTTGAGTCCTGCGTCCAGTTCTGGGCTCCTCAGTTTAAGAAGGACATTGAGACACTTGAAGGTGTCCAGAGAAGGGCAAGAAAGCTGGGGAGGGGTCTGGAGCACAGCCCTGTGAGGAGAGGCTGAGGGAGCTGGGGTTGCTTAGCCTGGAGAAGAGGAGGCTCAGGGGAGACCTTCTTGCTCTCTGCAACTCCCTGAAGGGAGGTTGTAGCCAGGTGGGGGTTGGTCTCTTCTCCCAGGCAGCCAGCACCAGAACAAGAGGACACAGTCTCAAGCTGTGCCAGGGGAAGTTTAGGCTGGAGGTGAGGAGAAAGTTCTTCCCAGAGAGAGTTGTTAGCCATTGGGATGTGCTGCCCAGGGAGGTGGTGGAGTCCCCATCCCTGGAGGTGTTCAAGAGGGGATTGGATGTGGCACTTGGTGCTATGGTTTAGTAGTCATGAGGTCTGTGGTGACAGGTTGGACGTGATGATCTTTGAGGTCTCTTCCAACCTTATTGATTCTATGATTCTATAACAATTCTTCACATTTCACTTCCATTCCCATTCCTTTTCTCTTCTCTTCTGATCTTGGCTGTTTTGCTTTGCCTGGGAGATAACATGCTGTTTCTGGCTGGCCTTGAGATAAAACTGATGCTGCTTTCTCTCAGCTTCTTTCTCTCTCTTGGTACAGGGTGGTTTGGGAGGTTTGGGGAGGGGAGGGAGAGTGGAACAGCTTCCCTGGTCTTTTTGGCCCAGGGGTGTTTTTGTGTTGTTTGCTAAGTGTAAATACCTGTATAATACTGTAACTCCTGGATATTTTGTACACATTCATTGCATTCCATTGCAGAGTGCAGTTTTTCCTCATGAATACAGCTTCATTTGCTTCTAACTGAGTTAGTCTGGCTAAAAGTTGATGCTGGAGGAAACTTCAACCCACCACACAGGGTCAGCCAGCAAGTCTGCTTGACAGGGCTGCTCATTTCCGAGAGGTGGTGGTTCATCAGCCATGAAAATGTTGCCAACAGGCCTCCTGCCTCTTGTGTCCATGGGATAGAACACCTTCTGTGAGAAGGTGAGCACCAGCTGGTGCAGAGTGGGTGCAAGGCTTGGTAGCAATGATATTTCACTTACCTTTGTTTTGGAAACTTTCTGTTAGGAACCTGAGATTGAAAACTGTCCTCAGATAAACTCAATTTTAGAGAGAAACTGATTTTGAAGGCAGCCTGGAGCAGTTAGCTGCCTAAGGGTAGCTTAATGAGGTTCAGCAAGGATGAGTGCAGAGTTCTGCATCTGAGGAGGAACACCATGCACCAGTGCAGATTAAGGGCTGACCTGCTGGAGAGCAGCTCTTTGGAGAAGGACCTTGGAGTAGTGGTGGACAGGAAGCTATCCATGGGACAGCAATGTGACCTGGTGGCCTAGAAGGCCAATGGTCTCCTGAGGTGCCTTAAGAAGAGTGTGTCCAGCAGGTCTAGGGAGGTTCTTCTTCCCCTCTACTCTGTCCTGCTGAGACCACATCTGGAGTAATATGTCCAGTTCTGGGCTCCCCACAGGGATATACTTGCATTGAAATGATTGATTAATAGCTGGAAAGCATCATGCATGTGGATTCATTACCTTTCACTTCTGGCTCTCAACTTAATCCATCATTGACAAATACACCAAATGCACAACAACATCTAAGTAGGAAGAGCGAGTCTTCTTTTGCTTGTGTGATATAGCAGAAGGCAGATGAGTGGCTGGGAAACATTCTTAGAGAATGGCTTTGGTTGGAAAAGGCCTTAAAGGTCACCAAGCCCAACCTCATCTAACTCTACCATGTCCTTCAGCACCTTCAGCACCCAGGGAGGTGGTGGAGTCACCATCCCTGGAGGTGTTCAAAATAGGCTGGGGTGTGGCACTTGGAGCCATGGTTTAGATGTCAGAAGGTGTTAGGTATTAGGGAATAGACTAGACTAGACTAGACTAGACTAGACTAGAATAGAATAGAATAGAATAGAATAGAATAGAATAGAATAGACCAGACCAGGTTGGAAGAGACCTTCAAGATCATCATGTCCAACCCACCAACCGATCCAACCCACCTAAACAATCAATAGGTTGAACTTGATGATCTCTGAGGTCTTTTCCAACCTGGTTGATTCTATGACACTATGATTCTATGATCTCTGTCTCTTGGAAACACCCCCAGGGATGGGCATTCAACTACCTCCCTGGGCAGCCTGTGCCAGTGCTTCAGAACCCTTTCAGGGAAGAAGTTTCTTCTAATATCCAACCTCAACCTCCCCTGAGGCAACTCAAGGCCTTTTCCTCTCATCCTATCACTTGTGCACACTTGTGTTACAGCACACTACCACTTTTTAATACTTTCTGGCTTCATAGCTGGTAGGTTTGGTTTCTCATGTTGTTTCTTTTTCTCCCACTCATTAAAGTCATGCCTTATATAAAACAATCTCAAGCCTTGTTAATAAATGGATATAGATGCATGTAACTTCTTTCTCTCCACTGGAGACCTTACAGAAGAAAATGCAGCAGCTATAAAAGTTATCTTCAAAAATCACAGAATCACAGAATGTTAGAGGTTGGAAGGGACCTCCAGAGCCCAACCTCCCTGCCAAAGCAGCATCACCCAGGGCAGGTCACGCAGGAACACATCCAGCTGGGTTTAGAAGCTCTCCAGACAAGGAGACTCCACAACCTCCCTGGGCAGCCTGCTCCAGGCCTCCAACACCCTCACACCAAAGAAGTTTCTCCTCATGTTGAGGTGAAGTCTTCTATGTTCAAGTTTGTATCCTTTGTTCCCTGGCTTATTACTGGCCCCCTCCACTTGATCCCCACCCCTCAGATATTGATAGACATTGCTTAGATCACCACTCAGCCTTCTCTTCTTCAGACCAAACAGCCTCAGGACTCTCAGTCTCTCTTCACAGGGGAGATGCTCAAGTCCCACAGCTCACTGTTGGACTCTTTCCAGCAGGTCTCTGTCTCTTGAACTGGGGAGCCCAGAACAGGACACAGTATTGCAGGTGTGGTCTCAGCAGGGCAGATTAGAGGGAGAGAAGAACCTCCCTAACCCTGCTTGATACCCTTTCCTTGCTGCACCCCAGGATAACACTGGCTCTCTTGGCCACAAGGGCACAAAATGAGCTGTTTGAAGAATAGAATAGAATAGAATAGAATAGAATAGAATAGAATAGAATAGAATAGAATAGAAAAGAATAGACCAGGTTGGAAGAGACCTTCAAGATCATCATGTCCAGCCTATCATCCAACACCACCTAATCAACTAACCCATGGCACCAAGCACCCTGTCAAGTCTTCTCCTGAACACCTCCAGTGATGGTGACTCCACCACTTCCCCAGGCAGCACATTCCAATGGGCAATCACTCTCTCTGTGTAGAACTTCCTCCTACCCTCCAGCCTAAACCTCCCCTGGCGCAGCCTGAGACTGTGTCCTCTTGTTCTGGTGCTGGTTGATCTACACCCTAAAGAATGTGGACATAAGGTTATGCTTTTATCAAACAGCTTTTCAAACAGCCTTTTTCTTTTCATTATCTCAGAAACAAAATTGCCTTCCCTGTCTGTGTCTACGTGTCCTACTTTACAATGACTCCTGTAGTCCATTAGAGTCATAAGCAGAGCTAGGAGTAGAAATTTGCTTCTACAGCTCCAAAACCTTGACTCAGCTCCACCAAGCTGCAGAAAGAAATTACCTCCAAGCCCCAATTAGCCAGTAAGGCACAACATAAAACTGTTAGCTCTCAATTCCAATTTGCCTTTTCTTCCTTGCTTTCTTTTTTAAACCCCTGGAGCTAAAGAACTTGCAAAGCTGTTAATAAACATAGCTCTCTTTATGTAGATCCTTTTATCCTCTCAGTGGGACAGCCAGCAGAGGACATCTCCTCGCATTTACACCGAGAGAGCACAACACGCTGGTGCACATCCTAATGAGCAGCCCCTGCTTGTAGGCTCTCTCCCACGAATAAAAGTCTGCAGGGAAACAGTGGCAGAAAGTCAGGCTTCTAGCCTTCAAAACCACTCTTTTTCAGACGTGTGGAGCTGGGTAAGAACTCGCCCTGGCTTTTGCTGAATCTGGGAACTTGAAATGCACTCAATACAAGCAGACTCAGCATTGAAACTGCTTTCTTTTCTGACTTTGAACTGGAAAAATGTGCACCCATCCCTCTGCTTTTGTGTTTGTGTGAGAGGCAGAGCAACCACTGGAACAGATCTAACCAGAGCGCTTCATTGATTCACATACCAGTTGTGCCCAGATCACTTTAATGGCCTCTAAGATGTGTTAATTTGAATCTGAAAGGTGCTTATCTTCTCAATAAGAGATATCCAAGTCTACAAAAGAGAGATGAAACGGCCTGAGTGAATGCATAAGGCTGTTGGCATCCCAGGAGTGACACAACAGGCAGGGCTCTGATGGGCTGCTTCAAGGCTTCTGTGTTCCTTGCAGCAGCATTCTGCTTGATTTCCGTCTGTAACTATTCCATTTCTGATTCTTTACAAGACTAAGAAGCCACATAAAATGCAATCATAGAACTGTTCTGTTTGGAAAAGCCCTTTAAGCTCATCCAGTCCAACCATTCTCTAATGCTACCAAGCCTGAGGCTAAGCCATGGCCCTCAGCACCGCACCTCTGCCTCTTTGAAACACCTCTAGGGGTGGGGATTCAACCACTTTCCTGGGCAGCCTGTGTCAGTCTCAAGCTGTTCGAGGTTGAGAACCCTTTCAGAGAAGATGCTTCTTCTATGGCCTTCAGATCTCCAGAAATTAACTTTTGCATTGGTCTACAGAGCCACAAGATACTGGAGGAGAAGGAGACTGCACAACCTCTCTGGCAGCCTGGCTCAGAGCCTTCCTCACAGGCAAGAAGTTTTTCCTTAAGTTCAAGTGAAAGCTCTTGTGCTCCAGCTTGTACCCTTTGCCACTGGGTGCCACAAAAAACAAGAGGAGAGAAAACTGAGTGGGGATTTATAGATGTTTATAAATATCTGAGAGCTGAGTGTCAAGTGGGAGGGGACAGGCTCTGCTAAGTTGCACCCTGGGATAGGACAAGGAGCACAGGGGGCTCCACCTCAACATGAGGAGGAATTTCTTCACTGTGAGGGTCCCAGAGGCCTGGAGCAGGCTGCCCAGAGAGGTTGTGGAGTCTACTTCTGTGGAGTCTTTGCAGCCCTGTCTGGATGTGTTCCTGTGTGACCTGTGCTGGATTCTATGGTGCTGTTCTGGCAGAGGGGTTGGACTGGAAGATCTCCAGAGGTCCCTTCCAACCTCTAACATCCTGTGAGCTGTGATACCAACCTCATCCTCTTGGTCCCCACCCATTAGATATGTGGTTGGTAGAATAGCATAGCATAGCATAGCATAGCATAGCATAGCATAGACCTTCAAGATCACCGTGTCCAATCTATCAACCAATCCAACACCACCTAAACAACTAAACCATGGCACCAAGCACCCCATCAAGTCTCCTCCCGAACACCTCCAATGATGGTGACTCCACCACCTCCCCAGGCAGCCCATCCCAATGGGCAATCACTCTCTCTGTGTAGAACTTCTTCCTCACCTCCAGCCTAAACCTCCCCTGGCACAGCCTGAGACTGTGTCCTCTTGTTCTGGTGCTGGGTGCCTGGGAGAAGAGACCAATATCCACCTGTCTACAACCTCCCTTCAGGCAGGTGTAGAGAGCAAGAAGTTCTCCCCTGAGCCTCCTCTTGTCCAGGCTAAGCAACCCCAGCTCCCTCAGCCTCTCCTCACAGGGCTGTGTTCCAAACCCCTCACCAACTTCATTGCCCTTCTCTGGGGACACTCCAGCAAGTCAACCTCCTTCCTGAACTGAGGGGCCCAGAACTGGACAGTATGCTCCTGGCTTTGTTGCACAGCCAGTTTTGTCAGAGTAAGCAAAGCCTGAAACAAGGCCTTAAGTCTGAGTCACCTGGAGGGTGTTTTAGAAGGAATAACAACCAGAGAGTCATATTTGGCAACCAACAGTTAGAAGTCCTGCTGCATCTCCCTCCTCCCAAAGAACCAACCTGGAGCATCTTCTGCTAGTACTGAAGTGGAGCCCATTTTCCATATCTGCACATCAGGTAGGTGATTGATAGCTGACAAAGCTGGGGGCAGTTAAAATCAAAGTGTTACCTGACAGCAGCAAAGCTCAGGGGCCAGCCTGACAAGGAGAGGGCTCCCCAGATGAGACATGGCTATCTTAGTGTTCATCTGAGGTGATCCACTGAACTGAATGAATGCTCCTGTAAACAAAAAACAAAGAGACATGAGAAGTGCCATGCTGCAGTGGCAAACAGCTACTTCAGAGGGGCCACAAGGTGCTCTGTGAGGCTCACCAAGCTTATCCCTGTGTGCAAACCAATGGAGCAGCTGTGCCATCAGTTCAGCCTTCGTGGATAATTGGGAACAGACTGCCTGGAAAGTTGCCTGGCAGGAAAGGATCTGGGAGTGCTGGTTGATGGCCATATGAGCATGAACCAGCAGTGTGCTGACCAGCATCCGGGCATAGATTAGCACCAGTGTGGCCAGTAGGAGTAGGGAAGTGATTGTGCCTCAGCAATGAGGCCACACCTTGAATCCTGAGTCCGTTTTGAGGCCCTCACTCCAAGACAGACACTGAGGTGCTGGAGCAGGTCCAGAGAAGGGAAACAAAGCTGGGGAAGGGTCTGGAGAACAGGGCTGGGAATGAGCAGCTGAGGGAACTGGGAGTGTTTAGTCTGGAGAAGAGGAGGCTGCAAAGAGACCTCATTGCTCTCTATAGCTCCCTGAAGGGAGGTTGGAGCCAGGTGGGGTTTGGTCTCTTCTCCCTAGTCTCAGAAGGAGAGGAAATGGCCTGAAATTGTGCCAGGGGAGGGTTAGTTTGGAGATTAGGAAAAATTTTTTTGCTGCAAGAGTGGTCAGGGATTGGGATGTGCTGCCCAGGGAGGTGGTGGAGTTACCAACCCTGGAGGTCTTCAAAAAAGGCTTGGATGTGGCACTCGGAACCATGGTTTAGTTGTCAGGAGGTGTTAGGCATTAGGTAATAGGTTGGACTTGATGAACTCTGAGGTCTTTTCCAACTTGGTTGATTCTGTGATTCTGTGATTCTGTGAGGTGTTTAAAGGTGGTTTGGATGTGGTTTGTTAAATGTGTTGCTTTACAGGATCACAGGATGTTAAGACTGGAAGGTACCTCTGGAGATCTTCAAGTCCAACCCCCCTGCCAGAGCAGGATTGGCACAGGCTGCCCAGGGAGGTGGTGGAGTCTCCATCCCTGGAGGTGTTCCAGAAATGTATGGCCATGGCACCTGGGACATGGTTGTCTGATGGTTGGACTCAATGACCTCAGAGGTCTTTTCCAGCTAAACCAATTCTGTCTCTACATAGGATTCTATAGCAAGCAGACTCCTGGACCAGTGCTGTGACAACCAGTGTCTGTGTAGGAAAGACAAGATGGAATTGCTAAATGCTCCTGCCTCTTTGCTCTGCAGTAAAATTAACACAACTGAGTCCAAAGATGAGGAAAGAAGATGAAGGAGAAAACAGGTTCTGGGTGGCCTTAGCAAAGGCTACCCTGCCCTTGTGCCTGCAGGCACAGAAACCTGAGGAAGCCATACAGACTCCTGCAAAGGGAGATCAGATGCTGCATCTGTGAGGGCTTTGCTGTCCAGTCCCACTGGATGTTTCTTTCTGCTCCCTTCAGGCAAAAACTTTAACATCTCAATCCTCCAAATACTACAACTGCTTCCCATCCCCTTCACACTGCTCCTATCTGCTCTCTGCACAGGCTGGGGGGAACCAAGAGACTGCAGGAGCTGCAGCACAGAGCACCCTGGAGATCAAAGCTCACAGACCCGAGCTGGGATCTCCAAAGGACACATTTTAATTGGCTTAGATAATGTCTCCAATAGAATTTAGAACAAAAATCCACCTCCTTTATGGTACAGCATTCACCCTGGGTGCAGCCCAGCCAGTGCTGAGCAGGCTAACAATGCTGCCGGCCATGGGAGCCACTGGAGCAAGCTGCATTTTTTCCTGGGGTCCACAGACCTGACATTGTTGTCTGTGCTAGTGGGGATGAAAGCTTAATTAAAGATCTAATCTGAACTCTGGCAAACGAACTGCCTTTGGGTTTGAACTAGAGCAGATGTGCTTGAGACAAAGGTAGGGAAGGACAAATATCTTCAAGGGGCCCTAAAGCAGCATATTTTGAATGCCGCCGGCGCTGCCCTCGCTGAATACTGAGACCTTTTTCATGCAAGGCTGTGCAAAGCAAGACTAAAGGCTCAGTCTTGTCTGTGCATTGCCAGTGCACATACTGCCTCACATCTTGGAAAATCAGCTATTGTGCTGCCACCCTCATATTCCTGAGCCATTTATTTCCCATGGCTACATAATGAAGCAGAGGGTTAGGTCCAGCCCCACGTGAATAATCGCGTGGCTTTAGCAAGGCTGGCACAAAGAGGTGATCCCTACAGCTCCTGGTGCAGACAGGCCTGCTGCACCATCCTCACTGGGATGCAAGGGTACTTCAAAAGATCCTCTTTCAATCTGCAGCTGAGGCACTACAGTATCCTTGCTAAGATCTTCCTTAATGGAAATTTGCTGCTGCCCTCCCCAGGAGAGGAGATGAACACCCAGCAGGGCCACAAGCAACTGCTGCAACCTGAAGGACCTGGATTCAATATGGGGAAAACTTGCTCCAGTTCTGGAAGCCATGATGTGGCTGCAGCAGGAACAGATGTTTCCATCTAGAACAGGGATAGAATCAGAGAACTGTCAGGGTTGGAAGGGACCCCAAGGATCACCCACTTCCAACCCCCCTGCCATGGCCAGGGACACCTCACACTACAGCAGGTTGCTCACAGCTACATCCAGCCTGGCTGCAAACACCTCCAGGCATGAGGCTTCCACCACCTCCCTGGGCAACCTGTGCCAGGCTCTCACCACCCTCCTGGGGAACAACTTCTTCCTCACATCCAATCTGAATCCACCCAATTCTGAGGATAGATGGATGCTGGTCAATATCCAAAGGCTGACTGTGGAGAGGATGAGGCCAGACTCTTCTCAGTGGTGTCCAGTTACAGGACAAGGGGCAGTAGACACAAAGGGGAACACAGGAGGTTCCATATAAACATAAGGAAAAACTTCCTCATTTTGAAGGTGTCAGAGCACTGGAGCAGGCTGCCCAGAGATGTGCAGTCTCCATCTCTGGAGGCATTCCAAACCTGCCTGGATGTGTTTCTTTGTGATTTAGTCTGGGTGATCCTGCTCTAGCAGAGGGTTGGACTAGATGATCATCAGAGATCACTTCCATCTCCTCCATTCTGTGTGTTTCTCACCTCAGAAAGAAATGCACACTTATAAGGGGGATGCATCATTGATAGGTTTGAGAGACGCTGCATAGAATCATAGAATGGTCCAGGCCACATGGGGCCTCCAAAGCTCATCCAGTCTGACCTCCCTGCAGGCAGCAGGGACATCCCCAACTAGATCATGTTGCCCAGAGCCCTCTCCAGCCTCACCTTCACTATCTCCAGGGATGGGGCCTCAACCATCTCCCTGGGCAACCTGTGCCAGTGTTCCAACACCCTCCTGATGCAGAACTTGTTCCTCATATCCAATCTCAATCTGCTCTGCTCTAGTTTGAAGCCATTGCCCCTGCTCCTGTCCCTGCAGGCCTTTGCAAACAGTCTCTCTGCAGCCTTCCTGGAGCCCCCTTCAGGTCCTGGCAGGCTTCTCTTAGGTCTCCCTAGAGCCTTCTCCTCTCCAGACTGAACACCCCCAGCTCCCTCAGCCTGTCCTCATAGCAGAGTTGCTCCAACCCCCTTATCATCTTTGTGGCCTCCTCTGGACCTGCTCCATCAGGTATAGGTCCTTCCTGTATTATGGGCTCCAGAGCTGCACACAGTACTCCAGGTGAGGTCTCAGCAGAGCAGAGCAAAGTGTCAGAATCATCTCTCTGGCTCTGCTGGCAATGCTGCTTTGGATGCAGCCCAGGATGTGATTTGCCTTCTGTGCTGCAAGCTCACACTGCCTGCTCCTGTCCAGACAGTGTGACAGCCTTGAGACCTGCTCAAGCCTCAGCCTGCAGCAGGATATAACATTGTGAACTCAACTTGTAATAATTCAGGTATCAAAGCAGCTTAAATGCAGCAGCACATAGGTCCATGTGGGCTCATTTAACATGCTGCTTAGGTTGCAGAGCAGATGTTGCTACCAGCAGCCTTTGTTACAGCCACATTACACCTTAGATCTCATCAGTCGCTCGAACAACCCACATGGGAAAGGCACACATGTGCCAGTGCCCTTCTCTGCAGCTCTGGGTTTTCAGAAGCTGGGATGTACTAAATGCCCACAGACAATGCAGTGATCCTCATCCAGAGCCACCCTACAGAGACAGTACAATGACAGAGTCACAGAATTGTCAGGCTTGGAAGGGACCTCAAGGATCACCCACTTCCAACCCCCCTGCCATGGCCAGGGACACCTCACACTACAGCAGGTTGCTCACAGCCACATCCAGCCTGGCTGCAAACACCTCCAGGCATGAGGCTTCCACCACCTCCCTGGGCAACCTCTGCCAGGCTCTCACCACCCTCATGGGGAACAACTTCTTCCTCACATCCAATCTCAATCTCCCCATTTCTAGTTTTGCTCCATCCCCTGTCCAGATTGGTAAGGGTTGGAAGGAACCTCTGGAGTCCAACTCCCGTGCCAAGGCAGGGTCACCTAGAAATGGTCACTCAGGAACACATGCAGGAGAGTTTTGAATGTCTCCACAGATGGAGACTCCATCACCTCTCTGGGCAGCCTGGTCTAGTGCTCCATCATCATTAAATTAATGAAGTTTTGCCTTATGTTTAGATGCAACTTGTTATGTTCATATTTGTGCCTGTTACCCCATTGTCCTGTCCCTGGGCACCACTGAAAAAAGCCTGGTCCGATCCTCCTGACATCCACCCTTTAAGTATTTGTAGGCATTTATGAGATTCCCTCCTCAGTTTTCACTTTTCTCAGCCCTATTCTCTCAGGCACCCTCAGCAGGTTTGCTGATGACACCAAGTTGTGTGGTGCAGCAGACAGCTGGAGGGAAGGGATCCATCCAGAGGGACCTGGACAGGCTGGAGAGGTGGGCACAAGCCAACCTCATGAGGTTCAACAAGACCAAGGGCAGGGTCCTGCACCTGGGTGGAGGCAATCCCAGGCACAAATCCAGACTGGGCAGGGACTGGCTGGAAAGCAGCCCTGAGGAGAGAGACTTGGGGGTGCTGGTGGACAAGAAGCTCACCAGGAGCTCTCAGTGTGCACTTGCAGCCCACAAAGCCAATCAGATCCTGGGCTGCATCAGGAGAAGTGTGGCCAGCAGGTCGAGGGAGGTGATTCTTCCCCTCTGCTCAGCTCTGCTGAGACCCCACCTGGAATACTGCCTCCAGTTCTGGAGCCCCTATTCCAAGAGGGATCTGGAGGTGCTGGAAGGTGTCCAGAGAGGGACCACAAGGATGATCAGAGGGCTGGAGGGCTGTGAGGACAGACTGAAGGAGTTGGGGCTGTTCAGTCTGCAGAAGAGAAGGCTCCCAGGTGACCTCATTGTGGCCTTCCAGGATCTGAAGGGGGCTCCAAGAAGGCTGGGGAGGGACTGCTCAGGATCTCAGGGAGTGATAGGACTAGGGGGAATGGAATGAAGCTGGAGGTGGGGAGATTCAGGCTGGAGGGGAGGAGGAAGTTCTTCCCCATGAGAGTGGTGAAGCCCTGGAATGGGTTGTCCAGGGTGGTGGTTGGGGCCCTGTCCCTGGAGGTGTTTAAGGCCAGGCTGGATGAGGCTGTGGCCAGGCTGATGTAGTGTGGGGTGTCCCTGCCCATGGCAGGGGGGTTGGAACTAGATGATCCTTGTGGTCCCTTCCAACCCTGACTGATACTATGGTACTATACAATGATGCTATGATGTTCTAGTCCACACAGCATGATAGAATCAACCAGGCTGGAAAAGACCCAGTCACCTTTGTAGCCATTTTGTGTATCCTCTCCAACAAGTCCCTGTCCTTCTTGACCTGGGGAGCCCAGAACTGGACACAGTACTCCAGATGTGGTCTCACCAGAACAGAGCAGAAATTGAGGAGAAACTCCCTTGACCTGCTGGCCACACTTTGCTTGACGCATCCCAGGATGCCATTGGCCTTCTTGGCCACAAGGGCACATTGCTGGTTCATGGTTGTCCTGTTGTCCACCAGGACTCCCATGTTCCCTGTGGTATGCACATAACATACAACATTCATTTCAAATCACTGCTTTCTATCAGTCTGTCGCCATTTACAGGAAGTATAACCAGAGAATCACTGCACAGTGGGAGCTGGAAGGGAGCTCCAGAGATCATCTAGTCCAACCCCCTGCTACAGCAGGTTTGCTTAAACCCCTCTCCTCATCACAGATGGAGGAAAACAGTAATAATAACAATGAAGGCAATCTCACCATGGCCAGCATCAGTTGTATGACCTGCATCATGAAGGATCCTGTGAAGGGGATGTGGCTCTCTCACTACATTCCAGTCAGCATCACTTGTGCTCAGTGGTTTCCAGCCACAGAGATCAGTCTCGAAATCACATTGGGCGATATTAGCTGTTGTGAGAAGAGCAGGAAGAGATGATAGTGTCATAGTATCATAGTATCATAGTATCATAGAATCAGTCAGGGTTGGAAGGGACCACAAGGATTATCTAGTTCCAACCTCCCTGCCATGGGCAGTGACACCCCACACTAGATCAGCCTGGCCACAGCCTCAGCCAGCCTGGCCTTAAACACCTTCAGGGACAGGGCCCCAACCACCTCCGTGGACAACCCATTCCAGGGCTTCACCACTCTCATGGGGAAGAACTTCCCCCTCACCTCCAGCCTGAATCTCCCCACCTCCAGCTTCATTCCATTCCCCCTAGTCCTATCACTGCCTGAGATCCTGAGCAGTCCCTCCCCAGCCTTCCTGTATCCCCCTTCAGATACTGGAAGGCCACAATGAGGTCACCTGGGAGCCTTCTCTTCTCCAGACTGAACAGCCCCAACTCCTTCAGTCTGTCCTCACAGGAGAGGTGCTCCAGCCCTCTGCTCATCCTCCTGGTTCTTCTCTGGACACCTTCCAGCCCCTCCAGATCCCTCTTGTCATAGGGGCTCCAGAACTGGAGGCAGTACTCCAGGTGGGGTCTCCCCAGAGCTGAGCAGAGGGGGAGAATCACCTCCCTTGCCCTGCTGGCCACAACTGGGCAGTAAATTCAGCAACCTGAATTTATTGCAACAGTTTAACTCCACAGCTATGAGTCTTTCATGCATCTAAGCATCTGAGTAAGAGGTCAGGCAGGTCCTTCTCTTCCTAATCAAACTCAGAACCATAGAGCAAAACCACCTATCAGAGCACAAACTATAACACATCAAAGATATGTACCCACAGATGGATTATGAAAATACATATTTTTTTAATATATACCTTTAATAGATTAATTTGATTAGAAAGTTAAACATTAGTGTTAATAATAATAGTAATTATTATTATTATTACCGCTATTATTATTATTATTATTACTTTTATTATTATGTATTTAGAATAGAATAGAATAGAATAGAATAGAATAGAATAGAATAGAATAGAACAGAACAGACCAGGTTGGAAGAGACCTTCAAGATCATTGCGTCCAACCCATCAACCAATCCAACACCACCTAATCAACTAACCCATGGCACCAAGCACCCTGTCAAGTCTCCTCCTGAACACCTCCAGTGATGGTGACTCCACCACCTCCCCAGGCAGCCCATTCCAATGGGCAATCACTCTCTCTGTATAGAACTTCTTCCTAACCTCCAGCCTAAACCTCCCCTGGCACAACTTGAGACTGTGTCCTCTTGTTCTGGTGCTGGCTGCCTGGGAGAAGAGACCAACCCCTTCCTGGATACAACCTCCCTTCAGGGAGTTGTAGAGAGCAAGAAGGTCTCCCCTGAGCCTCCTCTTCTGCAGGCTAAGCAACCCCAGCTCCCTCAGTCTTTCCTCACAGGGCTGTGCTCCAAACCCCTCCCCAGCTTTGTTGCCCTTCTCTGGGCTCGTTCCAGCAAGTCAACCTCCTTCCTAAACTGAGGGGCCCAGAATTGGACACAGGACTCAAGGTGTGGCCTAACCAGTGCAGTGTACAGGGCACAATGACCTCCCTGCTCCTGCTGGCCACACTGTTCCTGATGCAGGCCAGGATGCCATTGGCCCTCCTGGCTGCCTGGGCACACTGCAGACTCATGTTCAGCCTGCCATCAACCAGCACCCCCAGGTCCCTCTCTGCCTGGCTGCTCTCAGCCACTCTGACCCCAGCCTGTAGCACTGCCTGGGGTTGTTGTGGCCAATGTGCAGCACCTGGCACTTGGATGTGTTCAATCTCCTGCCCTTGGCCTCTGCCCATCTGTCCAGCCTGTCGAGGTCCCTCTGCAGAGCCTCTCAACCCTCCAGCAGATCAACTCCTGCCCCCAGCTTGGTTATTTGTTATTATTATTACATTCCAGAATCTGAGTAAGAGTTCAGGCAGGTCCTTCTCTTCCTAATCAAACTCAGAAGCACAGTGCAAAACCACCTATAAGAGCATGAACTATAACTCATCAAAGATGAGATCTGTGCCCACAGATGGATTCATGGCAATACATCTTTTTGAACAGATCCCTTTCAGAGATGAATTTGATTGGAAAGTCAGTTGTGAGTGAGTGCTAAAAAAAACCACCCCTCAGATGTATTTAGTGCTTTAAATATCAAGATGGATTAGTTAAATATTAAAGATGGGGTTTGAAAATCAGGATGGATTAAGCTTTCACTTAGTTTATTTTTGCCAATCTGATTCAGATTCATGAATTATTTAGGGCCTCTTAGAAACATTTGTAGTGCAGAGCAAAAGATCATTCTCTCAGTTGGTATAAATTAGGCTCATTTCAAACTGCAGAAGTGTCTCACACACTCTTTCACCTCCTGAATGCAGTTACTGCTGCTGATAAGAAAATGCTATCATGGGAGAGGTTGGTTTTCCCCAGCCCAGAACACCTCTCCTCACAAGGAGTGACTCTTCACGCCCTGAGTCACTTATCAATTGTAAACTTTACTTCTGAACTGCATTTGGCACTTCCCAGCCTTTGTGGCACACTTCTCCTGTCACAGAATCCTAGAATCACAGAGCTGCTTTGACTGGAAAACATTTCTAAGATCACTCAGGCCAACCATTCTCTGACTCTGACAAAGCTGGGGCTAACCCATGGCCCTCAGCACCACAGCTCTGCCCCTTGGAAACACCTCCAGGGATGGGCATTCAACCACCTCCCTGGGCAGCCTGTGCCAGGCTTTGAGAACCCTTTCAGGGAAGAGATTTCTTCAAATATCCAACATAAACTTCCTCTTGAACAACTTGAGGCCCTCACCTCATCTCATCTCATCTCATCTCATCTCATCTCATCTCATCTCATCTCATCTCATCTCATCTCATCTCATCTCATCTCATCTCATCACTTGTTATTGAGAAGTAGTGATCAACCCCCATCTGGCTCCAAGCTCCTTTCAGGTATCACAGTATCACCAAGGTTGGAAGAGACCTCAAAGATCATCAAGTCCAACCTGTCACCACAGACCTCATGACTAGACCATGGCACCAAGTGCCACATCCAATCCCCTCTTGAACACCTCCAGGGATGGGGACTGCACCACCTCCCTGGGCAGCACATTCCAGTGGCTAACAACTCTCTCAATGAAGAACTTTCTCCTCACCTCCAGACTAAACTTCCCCTGGTGCAGCCTGAGACTGTGTCCTCTTGTTCTGGTGCTGGCTGCCTGGGAGAAGAGACCAACCCCCACCTGGCTACAACCTCCCTTCAGGTAGTTGTAGAGAGCAATGAGGTCTCCCCTGAGCCTCCTCTTCTCCAGGCTAAGCAACCCCAGCTCCCTCAGCCTCTCCTCACAGGGCTGTACTCAAGACCTCTCCCCAGCCTTGTTGCCCTTCTCTGGACACCTTCAAGTCTCTCAATGTCCTTCCTAAACTGAGGGGCCCAGAGCTGGACACAGGACTCAAGGTGTGACCTGACCAGCACTGAGTACAGGGGCACAATGACCTCCCTGCTCCTGCTGGCCACACTATTCCTAATGCAGGCCAGGATGCCATTGGCCTTCTTGGCCAGCTGGGCTCCTACTCTGTTGTCTGTGGCTCATGTCAGCCTCACTCACAACTATACACATTACTCCAGTTTTCAGATTGCACAAAACCAAACTGAAATGCATCTGTTGAAGTACTTAGGCTGTAGGGTTGCATAGCAAAGCTCTTCCTAGCTGTTGTGGGTTTAAGGCTGGATGCCTTTAAGAACTGCAGAGTTGAGGACCTCCAGAAGGGCCTAGGGAGTCCAGTGGTGAACCAGAAAATGTCATCTTTTGTTATTTCCTTCCCACAAGTCCTGCATCTATATAAACCCAGACATTTCTGATTGTTCTGCCCTTTTTCCTCCCTCTCTGCTCTCCTGTACATACAGGGACTTATCTCTGGTGGTGCAGAGGAGGTTTGTAGCCTGGCTCCAGCCATGATTAAGGTAATTTGTACTGAGCTCTGGTAAGACCACACCTTGAGTATTGTGATCAGTTTTGGGCAGCTCAATACAGGAGAGATGTGGAGGAGCTGGAGCCAGGGCAGAGGAAGGCAGGGAAGCTGGGAAGGGTCTGGAGAAGAAATCTGATGAGGAGTGACTGAAGGAGCTGGGGATGGTTGGTTTGGAGAAGAGGAAGATTAGGGAAGACCTCATTGCTGCCTACAACTACCTGAAAGGAGGTTGTAGAGAGGCTGATGCTGGTCTCTTCTCCTAGGTAATTAGTGACAGAACAAGAGGGAATGGCCTCAAGCTACAATTGGGTAGGTTTAGACTGGATATTAGGAAACATTTGTTCCCAGCAGGAGTGATCAGAGATTGGCTCAGGCTGCCCAGGGAGGTGGTGGAGTCCCCAAGCCTGGAGGTGTTTAAATGTGGCTTGGATGTGGTGCTTGGGGCTATGGTTTAGGGCTGAACCTTGTAAAGCAGGGTGAGTGGGTGGACTCGGTGATCCTGAGGGTCTTTTCCAATCTGAATGACTCTGTGATTCTGTGAATTTTTACTGCATCATTTGGGTCTGGGTAGGGAGGTATGGGGGCTCTGGAGAGGTGTTGGAATGGAATGGGAGAGGGAGAGGAGAGGAGAGGAGGAGGAGAGGAGAGAGAGGAGAGGAGAGGAGAGGAGAGGAGAGGAGAGGAGAGGAGAGGAGAGGAGAGGAGAGGAGAGGAGAGGAGAGGAGAGGAGAGGAGAGGAGAGGAGAGGAGAGGAGAGGAGAGGAGAGGAGAGGAGAGGAGAGGAGAGGAGAGGAGAGGAGAGGAGAGGAGAGGAGAGGAGAGGAGAGGAGAGGAGAGGAGAGGAGAGGAGAGGAGAGGAGAGGAGAGGAGAGGAGAGGAGAGGAGAGGAGAGGAGAGGAGAGGAGAGGAGAGGAGAGGAGAGGAGAGGAGAGGAGAGGAGAGGAGAGGAGAGGAGAGGAGAGGAGAGGAGAGGAGAGGGGAGGGGAGGGGAGAGAGGAGAGGAGAGGAGAGGAGAGGAGAGGAGAGGAGAGGAGAGGAGAGGAGAGGAGAGGAGAGGAGAGGAGAGGAGAGGAGAGGAGAGGAGAGGAGGAGGAGAGGAGAGGAGAGGAGAGGAGAGGAGAGGAGAGGAGAGGAGAGGAGAGGAGAGGAGAGGAGAGGAGAGGAGAGGAGAGGAGAGGAGAGAGAGAGGAGAGGAGAGGGAGAGGAGAGAGGAGAGGAGAGGAGAGGAGAGGAGAGGAGAGGAGAGGAGAGGAGAGGAGAGGAGAGGAGAGGAGAGGAGAGGAGAGGAGAGGAGAGGAGAGGAGAGGAGAGGAGAGGAGAGGAGAGGAGAGGAGAGGAGAGGAGAGGAGAGGAGAGGAGAGGGGAGGATTAACCAGGTTGGAAAAGACCTTTGTGATCATCAAGTCCAACCTATCACCCAACACCATCTAATCAACTAAACCATGGCACCAAGTGCCTCATCCAGGCTCTTCCTAAACACCTCCAGCAGTGTTTGGGTAGTGTGGCTGAGGTGGACTATGGATTTGTGTATTTTAGATGCTTTTTGGTACTGTTGTGTGTGGCTGTGAATCATAGTTCAATTTAAACTTCCAACTCTTTCCAATCTGCTGTGGAGCATCTGGATGTTTTTTTCTTTAACTCCTCTGAGAAGGGTTAGAGAGCATCAGTCTGCTCTTGAAAGCAAGACACTGGCTTAAAGAAATGATGTGAGCAGGTGCAAAACAAACCACAGATAGCAGTGTCTCTCATCTGGGTTCCCTGTGTGCATTAGAATTCAGTGGAGCATGCATCAAGGCAGGATGCTTTTGTGCACCCACATGAAACTTGCTTAACTTAATGACAGAATCCTCCTGCTTTTGACAAGGCACCTTGTTAATTAAACTTCAATTGCTAATACATTAAGGTAGGATATGCAAACTGATAGCTGAGGCTAAGCTGGTTTGCTCTGCAGTAATTAATATTATGTCTAGCTGGTTTGCTCTACAGTAATTAATATTATGTCTGGCTAAGCAGCCTGGAGAGAGGCAATGGGAGATAAAAAGAAAATATTCTTTTCTTGAACATCTCTTTTTTTCCAGTCTCCCTAAACCCTGCCAAAGGGATTCTGCATAAGAAGCCAGCTGCAGTGCCTGCATAGTGACATAGAAACACAGATTCATCACAGTATCACCAAGGCTGGAAGAGACCTCAAAGATCAAGTCCAACCTTTATTAGAATAAACCTTTATTAGAATAAACCAAACCAGGTTGGAAGAGACCTTCAAGATCATCGTGTCCAACCCATCAACCAATCCAACCCACCCAAACAGCTAACCCATGGCACCAAGCACCCCATCAAGTCTCCTCCTGAACACCTTCAATGACGGCAACTCCACCACCTCCCCGGGCAACCCATTCCATAGCGCAATCACTCTCTCTGTGTAGAACTTCTTCCTAACATCCAACCTGAACCTGTACTGGGTGCCTGGGAGAAGAGACCATCATCAGCCTGTCTACAACCTCCTTTCAGGTAGTTGTAGAGAGTGATAAGGTCACCCCTGAGTCTTCTCTTTTCCAGGCTGAGCAACCCCAGCTCCCTCAGCCTCTCCTCACAGGGCTGTGTCCCAAACCCCTCACCAACTTTGTTGCTCTTCTCTGGACTCGTTCCAGCAAGTCAACCTCCTTCCTAAACTGAGGAGCCCAGAACTGGACACAGGACTCAAGGTGTGACCTAACCAGTGCAGTGTACAGGGGCAGAATGACCTCCCTGCTCCTGCTGGCCACACTGTTCTTGATGCAGGCCAGGATGCCATTGGCCCTCCTGGCTGCCTGGGCACACTGCAGGCTCATGTTCAGCCTACCATCAACCAGCACCCCCAGGTCCCTCTCTGCCTGGCTGCTCTCAGCCACTCTGACCCCAGCCTGTCGCACTGCCTGGGGTTGCTGTGGCCAATGTGCAGCACCTGGCACTTGGATGTGTTCAATCTCCTGCCCTTGGCCTCTGCCCATCTGTCCAGCCTGGCAAGGTCCCGCTGCAGAGCCTCTCAACCCTCCAGCAGATCAACTCCTGCCCCCAGCTTGCTGTCATCTGCACATTTACTGATGATGGACTCAATGCCCTCATCCAGATCATTAATGAAGATGTTAAAGAGCACAGGGCCCAACACTGATCCTTGGGGCACACCACTGGTGCCTGGCTGCCAGCTGGATGTGGCACCATTCATCACCACTCTCTGTCACCACAGACCTGTCACCACAGACCTCATGATGAAACCATGGCACCAAGTCCATCATAAAGGATTCTATGGTTTAATCTCAAAAAGGAAAGGACCTTTAAGATCACCAAGCTCCAACCCCCTGCCATAAGCAGGGACACCTCCTAACACACCAGACTGCTCAAGGCACCATCCAAGCTTTGATCCTTGCTGGGATCAGATGGAGCTCCTCACTGCCCTGCACAGTCAACAGGAAGGCTGGTGAAAATATCAGTTCCTACATCAGCAGCCAGCAGTACAACTTCTAACAGTCTGAATTTAGAAAGAAAGGTATAAACATCATACTTTAGGTTGAATATACAAGCAGTGGGGGAAAAAACCCCAACCAAACAACCAAACAAAAGGAGATGGACACCCAAAGAGCTGCAAAGCCAAACCAGATTAATTTTGCCCAGCCATGGACAGAACTATAAAGGTAGAAAAAAACATTCACACAACCACAGAAAACATGTGCTTGGAGGAGATCTCTCAACTCATCCAGCCCAACCTCCACCCAGCACTGCAGGCTCAACACCAAACCATGGCCCTAAGCACCAGCTCCACACACTGCTTCAACACCTCCAGGGATGGGGATTCCAGCACTGCCCTGGGCACAACATTCCAGTGATTGAGAATCACAGGCTGGAACAATCCTCACTATCAAAACAGACTAGGGGAGGAGGTGTTACAAAGCAGCCCTGAGGAAAAGGACTTGGGGGTGCTGATGGATGAGAAGCTGGACAGGAGCAGGCAGTGTGAGCTTGCAGCACAGAAGGAAAATCCCATCCTGGGCTGCATCCAAAGCAGCATTGCCAGAGATCCAGAGAGGTGATTCTGACACTTTGCTCTGCTCTGCTGAGACCTCACCTGGAGCACTGTGTGCAGCTCTGGAGCCCTCAGTACAGGAAGGACAAGGAGCTGATGGAGCAGTTCCAGTGGAGAGTCAGAAGAATGATCAAGGGGTTGGAACAGCTCTGCTATGAGGACAGGCTGAGAGAGCTGTGGGGGTGTTCAGCCTGGAGAAAAGAAGGCTCTGGGGAGACCTTAGAGCAGCCTGCCAGTACCTGAAGGGGACTATAAGAAGGATGGAGAGAGACTGTTTGCAAAGACCTGCAGGGATGGGATAGAACAAGGAGAAATTGCTTTAAGCTGGAGAAGAGTAGATTTAGATTGGGTATCAGGAAGAAGTTCTTCACTATGAGGGTGGTGGAACACTGGCACAGGTTGCCCAGGGAGGTGGTTGAGGCTCTTTCCCTGGAGATATTCAAGGTAAGGCTTGATGAGGCCCTGGGCAACCTGATCTAGTTGTGGATGTCCCTGCTGACTATGGGGAAGTCAGAATGATGACCTTTGGAGGTCCCTTCTGGCCTGGACCATTCCATGATTCCAATCCTTTGAGGGAAGAAATATTTCCTAGCATCCAGCCTGAACCTCCCTTGGCGCACTTGGAACCATTGCCTCTGCTCCTGGCCCTTGACACCCAGGAGCAGAGGCTGTCCCCTCCTCACTGCAACCTCCCTTCAGGGAGCTGTAGAGAGCAAGTAGGTCTCCCTCAGCCTCCTCTTCTCCAGCCTCAACACCCCCAGCTCCCTCAGCCCCTCCTCTAGCCCAGGGGCTCCAGGCCCTTCTCCAGCCTGGCTGCCCTGCTCTGGAAAGAAAAAAAGGCAGAAATAAAGGATGATCTGCCTTTAGAAGTGTTCTGTTCAAGACTGCATAAAGTGTCAGAAAGATGGATCTCTCAAGCTAAGCAAACTGAGAGCAAAATTCCCCTTTTAGGGTCCTCTTTCCTAAGAAGGAGTGTGCAAAATATAGAATCATAGAATTGTCAGGGGTGGAAAGGATTTAAGGCTCAGCCAGCTCCAACCCCCCTGCCATGGCCAGGGACACCTCACACTACAGCAGGTTGCTCACAGCCACATCCAGCCTGGCTGCAAACACCTCCAGGCAGGAGGCTTCCACCACCTCCCTGGGCAGCCTGTGCCAGGCTCTCACCACCCTCCTGGGGAACAACTTCTTCTCACATCCAATCTCAGTCTCCCCACTTCTACTTTTGCTCCATCCCCCCCAGTCCTATGACTCCCAGACACCCTCAAAAGTCCCTCCCCAGCTTTCTTGGAGCCCCTGACAATTCTGTGATTCTCTAAATCTATGATTTTAGGAGAGACAGGATCTCTAAAACTCCTTCCACATGGAGATGCAAAATGTTTCATATTTATTACAGGCATCTTTCAGTCATCTTAATTATTTCCTTTTAGTGCAGATTGTGCAGCAGAAATTGGCTTCTAAAGCCAAGTTGCCTTCAACTGAAAATATCCTCAGTAAGATGCAGCTGCTGAGGCAAAGCCAATTTGTAGGGCAATTTGTATCCCCATGCAAATATTTTGTCACTTAATGCATTTTCTGACAAATAACTCACAGTCCAGAACAGAAAAGTGTTCCAGCAATGAATCCCAAGGAAGATTTCAGTGCCTCCCAGATCAGGACGCAGGGAGTTATATAAATGTTGTAGGCAGGTAGCACATTTAACCAAAGTAAATAGGATAGAATAGAATAGAATAGAATAGAATAGAATAGAATAGAATAGAATAGAATAGACCAGGTTGGAAGAGACCTTCAAGATCATCGTGTCCAACCTGTATCCAACACCACCTAATCAACTAACCCATGGCACCAAGCACTCCATCAAGTCTCCTGCTGAACACCTTCAGGGATGGTGACTCCACCACCTCCCCAGGCAGCACATTCCAAAGGGCAATCACTCTCTCTGTACAGAACTTCTTCCTAACCTCCAGCCTAAACCTCTCCTGGTACAGCTTGAGACTGTGTCCTCTTGTTCTGGTGCTGGTTGCCTGGGAGAAGAGACCAACCTCTGCCTGTCTACAACCTCCCTTCAGGTAGTTGTAGAGAGTGATAAGGTCTCCCCTGAGCCTCCTCTTCTCCAGGCTAAGCAACCCCAGCTCCCTCAGCCTCTCCTCACAGGGCTGTGTTCCAGACCCCTCACCAACTTCGTTGCCCTTCTCTGGACACCTTCCAGCAAGTCAACCTCCTTCCTAAACTGAGGAGCCCAGAACTGGACACAGGACTCAAGGTGTGGCCTAACCAGTGCAGTGTACAGGGGCAGAATGACCTCCCTGCTCCTGCTGGCCACACTCTTCCTGATGCAGGCCAGGATGCCATTGGCTCTCCTGGCTGCCTGGGCACACTGCAGGCTCATGTTCAGCCTACCATCAACCAGCACCCCCAGGTCCCTCTCTGCCTGGCTGCTCTCAGCCACTCTGACCCCAGCCTGTAGCACTGCCTGGGGTTGCTGTGGCCAATGTGCGGCACCTGGCACTTGGATGTGTTCAATCTCCTGCCCTTGGACTCTGCCCATCTGTCCAGCCTGTCGAGGTCCCTCTGCAGAGCCTCTCTACCCTCCAGCAGATCAACTCCTGCCCCCAGCTTGCTGTCATCTGCAAATTTACTGATGATGGACTCAATGCCCTCCTCCAGATCATCAACGAAGATTTTAAAGAGCATGGGGCCCACACTGATCCCTGGGGCACACCACTGGTGCCTGGCTGCCAGCTGGCTGTGGCACCATTCACTACCACTCTCTGGCCTCAGCCTCCAGCCAGTTCTGCAGATACTTAAAAAATTACTGTATGGCCCCAAAAGATGTTGCTGAGGGCAGAGAGAGAAAGAGAAAACGATGGGAATAAGAACAATGCATTGCAAAGAAACACTCAGAACACTAACCTGAGGATGGTTAAACATGCTGGGGAAAGGAAGTCATATAAATACTAAATAGGTTTCCCAATCTGATGGAGAGCAGGGGTCCCTCAGGGGTCTGTGCTGGGAGTTGTGCTGCCTAATGGTTTTATCAACAGCATAAAATAGTATCAAGGCACCATCAGCATTGTGTAGATGACACCAAGCTGAGTGGTGTCAGTACACCAGGACAGGATGGCATCCAGAGGGACCTGGACAGGCTGGAGAGGTGACCCAGGTGAACCTCATGAGGTTTAACAAGTGCAGGGTTCTGCACCTGGGCTGGAACAATCCTCACTATCAACATAGACTGGGGGAGGAGTGATAAAAAGCAGCCCTGAGGACTTGGGGGTGCTGATGGATGAGAAGCTGGACAGGAGCAGGCAGTGTGAGCTTGCAGCACAGAAGGCCAATGGCAGCCTGGGCTGCATCCAAAGCAGCATTGCCAGAGATCCAGAGAGGTGATTCTGACACTTTGCTCTGCTCTGCTGAGACCTCACCTGGAGTGCTCTGGAGCCCCCAGCACAGGAAGGACATGGAGCTGATGGAGCTGGCCCAGAGAAGAGCCATGAAAATGAGCAGGAGGTTGGAGCAGCTCTGCTCCAAGGACAGGCTGAGGGAGCTGGGGGTGTTCAGCCTGGAGAGGAGAAGGCTCCAGGAAGACTTAATAACAACATTTCAGTACCTGAAGGGACCTACAAGAAGGCTGCAGAGAAACTGGAAAGGCCTGCAGGGACAGGAGCAGGGGCAATGGCTTCAAAGTAGAGCAGAGCAGATTGAGATTGGATGTGAGGAACAAGTTCTGCACCAGGAGGGTGGTGGAACACTGGCACAGGTTGCCCAGGGAGGTGGTTGAGGCTCCATGCCTGGAGATATTCAA
This sequence comes from Melanerpes formicivorus, assembly GCF_026170545.1. NCBI lineage: Eukaryota > Metazoa > Chordata > Aves > Piciformes > Picidae > Melanerpes > Melanerpes formicivorus. The sequence continues at coordinate 18,815,483 of NW_027142365.1, forward strand.
GGTGAGGCTTGCCAGGACTCTGGGCAACCTGATTTAGCTGGGGATGTCCCTGCTGAGTGCAGAGGGGTTGGGCTGGATGAGCTTTGGAGGTCGCTTCCAATGCAGGGGTTTCTATGATCAGCTTTGATAAACCTGTTTATGTTTCATGACACTCCTCAGCACAGTGTCCTTCCAAAGCAATGCAGTTCACTTACAGCAGGCTGCTGGATCCTCATCACTGCCATCAGAACAATCTGGGTGGGAGGCTGATCCAGGCTCTGTGGGCTGCCCATTAGCACAGGTGAATTCATCTAAGGAGCTGAATCGTGGTGGCTCTGATGGTGTGGGGTCCAAGAGCTGGATGCTGTTCAGACAGATGAAACCTGGTGTGCTCCAGAATGTTCCTTGAAACACAAGCTGTGGGTTGTTACAGTTAATATACACATACATGCATTAAGGGATAGCAGAGAGAAGCTGTTTTTTCTTTACATCCCCCAGTAACATTCTATATGAAAAATCCACTCTGAACTTTCCCTGACAAAGCCATGACAAACACCCAGCTGGAAGCTGCACTTCTGTAAAACCACTTCAGGTTGAAATAAGAAAACATCAGCTCAAATGCTTTGGGAACCTCCAAGAATGAAACTCAGTAAAAACCTCTTTTAAAGAAAAAAATCCCTGATCTGATGTACATTTGCAGATGACACCAAGCTGGGGGCAGGTGGGGATCTGTGAGAAGGTGGGACCGTGCCAGGCTGGACACATAGGCAGAGTCCAACAGGATGGCATTGGACAAGTCCAAGTGCTGGGTTCTACACATTGGCAACAACAACCCCAGGCAGTGCTACAGGCTGGGGGAGAGCAGCCAGGCAGAAAGGGACTTGGAGGTAGTGGTTGACAGCAGCTGAACATGAGCCTGCAGTGTGCCCAGGTGGACAAGAAGGCCAATGGCATCCTGGCCTGCATCAGGAACAGTGCGGCCAGCAGGAGCAGGGAGGTCATTCTGCCCCTGTACACTGCACTGGTTAGGCCACACCTTGAGTCCTGTGTCCAGTTCTGGGCTCCTCAGGTTAGGAAAGATGTTGAGATGCTGGAAGGTGTCCAGAGAAGGGCAACAAAGTTGGGGAGGGGTTTGGAACACAGCCCTGTGAGGAGAGGCTGAGGGAGCTGGGGTTGCTTAGCCTGGAGAAGAGGAGGCTCAGGGGAGACCTTCTTGCTCTCTACAACTCCCTGAAGGGAGGTTGTAGCCAGGTGGGGCTTGGTCTCTTCTCCCAGGCAAGCAGCCCCAGTCTCAAGCTGTGCCAGGGGAAGTTTAGGCTGGAGGTGAGGAGAAAGCTCTTCCCAGAAAGAAGAATTGCCCATTGGGATGTGCTGCCCAGGGAGGTGGTGGAGTCCCCATCCCTGGAGGTCTTCAAGAGGGGACTGGAAGTGGCACTTGGTGCCATGGTTTATTATTCATGAGGTGTTGGGTGATAGGTTGGACTTGCTGATCTCTGAGGTCTTTTCCACCCTGGTTGATTCTATGATTTGGCTCCCAAGTTGCACCACCCCTGTTCTTTACAGGAGTGATCTGAAGTGTGGCATCCTAAAGACTCCATCTTCTGCTTTGAAGTCTCACCAGAACCTCAGTTCATAAGTGCTCAAGAAAATAGTTTTCAGTTCCACTCACAGGGGAATAAAATGGGCTAGGGCCTGTGCTTGGCCACCAGCTGGCACAGCATAACACCTGCTACCTGTTTCATAACTTGAGATGCAAAGGCTGCATCCCCCCTAAGCAGTGGGTAACCCAGGAACTGTTTAGGCACTGCCTGGCCAGTTTGCTTGGGTTAAACCCTTGCTAGGGACCATGCCAAGAACCTGACAGGACAAGACTGGGTCTGTGCCCCAACCTTGCTTATGTTGCTGATGTCTTCAGAGACACAGAGATTCAAGAATCAAGGATTCATAGAATGGTTTGGGTTAGAAGGCACCTTAAAGGTTATCCAGTTCCAACCCCCCTGCCATGGGCAGGGACACCTTCTACTAGCCCATGGTGCTCAAGGCCTCATCCAGCTTGCGCCTAAACATTTCCAGGAAGGAGGCAGCCACAGCCTCCCTGGGCAACCTTTGCCACTGTCTCACCACCCTCACTGGAAAGAATTTCTTCCTAAGCTCCAGTCTAACCCTCCCCTCTACCAGCTCAAACCCATTCCCCTTCGTCCTATCACTCCAAGCCCTTGTCAAAAGTCCCTCCCCAGCTCTCCCATAGCCCCCTTCCAGTACTGGAAGGCTGTTCTAATGTCTCCCTGGAGCCTTCTCTTCTCCAGGCTGAACATCCCCAACTCTCTCTGCTGGATCTGAGAACAAGGAGATTTACCCTCCTTGTGCTCTCCATGTTTCTTTAACCTGAGCTACAGCAATCAAGGAAGAGGAAGCAAGCCAAGATTCACCAGAAAGACCAACACTGCAGTGAAAGAAAGCACTGAGGCAAGAGCAGGAGCTGGAGGCACAACTCAGACCTGGAGCTGTGTGCTTTGACATGCTGGGACACAGAGTTTGAGCCTCAGAAATAGTCACATGCAGGGGGCAGAAAGAACAGAGGAAGGGAGTCTCCTACTCTGGAGCATTTCCATCCCTGTCTGGATGTGTTCCTGTGTGACCTGTGCTGGATTCTATGCTCCTGCTCTGGCAGGGGGGTTGCACTCAAAAGATCTCCAGAGGTCCCTTCCAACCCCTGACATCCTGTGAGCTGTGACAGCTGGACACAGAGTGTCAGACCAAAAGAACAGTTGTGATTCCTGGTGTAAGAACAAGGGTCTAACCCATCAGAAGTTGCAGTGAAATCTCAAGAGGCATTTTCCTTTCTGAGAAGTCAGAGCTGGGAATGTCATTATCTTGCACGGGAGACAACTGCTTCAGCATTACAAAAGCCTTCTGATAGCATCCATTCTCCACCAGTTCAGAGGGCAGGCCTCTATGCTGAAAACATTACACAGGCATGTCACTAAAGGTGGTGCTCTTCTTCCCCAGGCACAGGTGATCCTTGCCATCTTTGTACAAGAAGGAATGCCTTTGGCTTTCTAAATACCTACCAACAACCTCAGTGACCTCCTGTTCATCTTGAGTTACTCTAAGTAGACCGAGAGCGGGGCAGAGAGGAACCTAATGAGGTTCAACTAAGGTAAGTGCAGAGGTCCTGCTCCTGGGAAGGAAGAATAAACTGCAGCAGAACAGGCTGGGAGGTGATCTGCTGGAGAGCAGCCCCAAGGAGAAGGACCTGGGAGTGCTGGTGGGCAGCAAGGTCTGCATGGGACAGCAATGTGCCCTGGGGGCCAAGAAGGCCAATGGGGTCCTGGGCTGCATTCAGAGGAGTGTGTCCAGCAGAGCCAGGGAGGTTCTCCTCCCTCTCTGCTCTGCCCTGCTGAGACCTCACCTGGAATATTGCTCTCTACAGCTCCCTGAAGGGAGGTTGTAGCCAGGTGGGGGTTGGTCTCTTCTCCCAGGCACCCAGCACCAGAACAAGAGGACACAGTCTCAAGCTGTGCCAGGGGAGGTTTAGGCTCAAGGTGAGGAGAAAGTTCTTCACAGAGAGAGTTGTTAGGTGTTGGAATGTGCTGCCCAGGGAGGTGATGGAGTCACCAACCCTGGAGGTGTTCAAGAGGGGATTGGATGTGGCACTTGGTGCCATGGTTTATTATTCATGAGGTGTTGGGTGGCAGGTTGGACTTGATGATCTTTGAGGTCTTTTCCAACCTTAATGATTCTATGATCCTATGATCTAGTTCTGGGCTCCCCAGTTCAGGAGGGACAGGGATCTGCTGGAGAGAGTCCAAGGGAGGGCTGCAAGGATGCTGCAGAGACTGCAGCACTGCCTGGGGAGGAGAGGCTGAGAGCCCTGGGGCTGTTTACTCTGCAGAGAAGAAGGCTGAGAGGGGATCTGATCAATGTCTATCAATAGCTGAGGGCTGGGGTTCAGGAAGGAAGGGACAGGGCCAGGCTCTGCTCACTTGTGCCCTGGGATAGGCCAAGGGGCAATGGATGGAAACTGCAGCACAGGAGGTTCCACCTCAACATGAGGAAGAACTTCTTGACTGTGAGGGTCCCAGAGGCCTGGAGCAGGCTGCCCAGAGAGGTTGTGGAGTCTCCTTCTGTGGAGCCTTTGCAGCCCTGTCTGGATGTGTTCCTGTGTGACCTGTGCTGGATTCTCTGCTCCTGCTCTGGCAGTGGGGTTGGACTGGAAGATCTCCAGAGGTCCTTTCCAACCCCTATCATCCTGTGATCCTATGCTCCTGTGTCTGTTTATTCATACTTGCCCTTGTGGGGAAGAAATAGTCAGCAACTGGTACTTAAAACCTTCCAGCTTGCTGAAGTGCATTCACCACAATACAGGTCAGCTGGCTGAAGAGGAGGCAGCAGTGTACTCAAAAAGGCCACCAGCATCCTGGACTGCATCAAGAATACTGCAGTAGGACCAGGGAAGGGATTGTCCCCATGGGCTCAGCACTGGGGAGACCACACCTTGAGTATCATAGAATCATAAAACCATAGAATCAATAAGGTTGGAAAAGACCTCAGAGATCATCAAGTCCAACCTGTCACCCAACACCTCATGACTAATTAAACCATGGCTTCAAGTGCTACATCCTCTTGGACACCTAAGTACTGGGTTCAGTATTTGGTTCTTACTATAATGAGGACATTGAGGTGCTGAAGCAGATCCAGAGAAGGGCAACAAAGCTGGGGAAGGGTCTGGAGAACTGGGCTGGTGAGGAGCACCAGAGGAAGCTGGAGTTCTTTAGGCTGGAGAAAAGGAAGTAAGGGAAGACTTTCTGGCTCACTACAACTCCCTGAAAGGAGGTTGGAGTGACGTGGGGTTGGTCTCTTCTTCTCAGTAACAGTGGCAGGATGAGAGGAAAGGGCCTTAAGTTGTTCCTGGGGAGAGTTAGGTTGGATCTTAGGATAAACTTCTTCCCTGAAATGGTTCTCAAACACTGGAAGATGCTGCCCAGGAAGGTGGTTGAGTCCCCGCCCCTGGAAGCATTGAAAAGAGACAGAGCTGTGGTGCTGAGGGCCATGGTTTATCCCCACTCTTGGTAGAGTTAGAGAACAGCTGGACTGGATGACCTTAGAGGTCTTTTCAACCAAAATAATTCTATGATTCTATGTCAAATGGTCAATTTCTTCAGTGGCTTAGCCTTTGTCCTTCAAAGAGATGAGATTTTCAGTTGATTTCTGAGACAGCAAAACATGAGAGAGATTCACAGAGCTATGAAAACCATGTACATGGAAAATCACTTGAACAGCAACTTGTAAACTAATCTAAGATTAAGCAGCTGCAGCTTCACATTCACCTCTGCCCTGCTGAGGTTGCATCTGGAATACTGTGTCCAGTTCTGGGCCCCTCATCTCAAGAAGGACCTCAGGGAACTGCTTGAGAGAGTCCAGCACAGAGCCACGAGGATGAGGAAGGCAATGGAACATCTTCCTCATGAGGAGAGCCTGAGGGAGCTGAGGGCTCTTAGGCTTGGAGAGGAGGAGCCTGAGGGTGAGCTCCTTGCTGTTGCTCAAGATGTGCAGGGGCAGTGCCCAGAGGCTGGAGCCAGGCTCTGCTGGGTGCTGCCCAATGCCAGCACAAGGGGCAGTGGTGGAAGCTGAGGCAGAGGAAGTGCCATGGAAACAGCAGGAAGAATTTTTTCCCTGTGAGGGTGGCAGAGCCCTGGAGCAGGCTGCCCAGGGGGGTTGTGGAGTCTCCTTCTCTGGAGGTATTCCAAACCTGCCTGGATGTGTTCCTGTGTGATCTGGAACAGGCCTGGAGCAGGCTGCCCAGGGGGGTTGTGGAGTCTCCCTCTCTGGAGATATTCAAGACCTGCCTGGATGTGTTCCTGTGTGACCTGCTCTAGATGCTCCTGCTCTGGCAGGGGGTTGGACAGGATGAGCTTTCGAGGTCTCTTCCAACCCCTAACATTCTGTGATTCTCTGTGCTGGTTCTCTCACAGCTCCTGGTTTTCATTATGCTAGTGAGATCCCACAAAGGGGCTTCACTCCCTCTCACTGAGCAGCACTGGCAACAGCTGGGATGGGCTCAGGTGGCTACCTGAAATTTGTGTTCACTGTCTTCCACATTCCTAAAGACCACACCATGTCTGTGTAGATGCTTTCTTGGAGCTATAACCAGAGCTTTCCTCTCACTGAAGCAATGAAACAGCAAGCCCTTCAGGATACATATCACTTAAAAACACCCCAAAAGATTATTTGTTCTAGGAGCTTCATAGGCAATAAGGTGAGAGATCTCCAAAACCTGAGCACAGGCCTCTTTCAGTCATACCTTTACATCTTCCAGTCCTGTAGGCAGCTTTACCTCCACTCTGACCCACTGATTCTTAGTGGTGCTGTTGGTTTCCCACAGGATATGCTCCTCCTGCAAAATGAAGAATATGATGTGATAAAGCTGATTTCGTCTTCCTCCAGACATCATCAAGGCCATCTGTTGTTGCTGTTAATCTTTTCATACCCTAACCTCATGACCACAGAGTTGCTTTGTGTGAGGAAATACAGCTTCACCTTCTCATCTGAGCCTTTGCACTAGGCTCTGAGGCAGAGAGGAGAAACAAGACATGTTTATTGCTATTCAACTGGCTAATAATATCATTATCAGGAGCCAGTTTGCTACAATTAAAGTGAAATAATATGCAAATCATGCTTCATTATTGGTGAATTCAACAATGTACCTCTGTGGTGCTCTGGACAGGCTCACAGGAGGTTAGGAGTTGGAAAGGATCTCTGGAGATCTTCCAGTCCAACCTCCCTGCCAGAGCAGGAGCATAGAATCCAGCACAGGTCAGACAGGAACACATCCAGATAGGGCTGCAAAGGCTCCACAGAAGGAGACTCCACAACCTCTCTGGGCAGCCTGCTCCAGGCCTCTGGGACCCTCACAGTCAAGAAGTTCCCCCTTGTGTTGAGGTGGAACCTCCTGTGCTGCAGTTTCCATCCATTGCCCCTTGGCCTATCCCAGGGCACAAGTGTGCAGAGCCTGGCCCTGTCCCTTCCTTCCTGACCCCCAGCCCTCAGCTATTGATAGACATTGATCAGATCCCTCTCAGTCTTCTCTCCAGAGTAAACAGCCCCAGGGCTCTCAGCCTCTCCTCCCCAGGCAGTGCTGCAGTCCCTTCAGCATCCTTGTAGCCCTCCCTTGGGCTCTTTCCAGCAGATCCCTGTCCCTCCTGAGCTGGGCAGCCAGAGCTGGTGAGGTCTCAGCAGGGCAGAGTAGAGGGAGAGGAGAACCTCCCTGGCTCTGCTGGACACACTCCTCTGAATGCAGCCCAGGACCCCATTGGCCTTCTTGGCCCCCAGGGCACATTGCTGCCCCATGCAGAACTTGTTGTCCACCAGCACTTGTTGTCCACCAGCACTCCCAGGTCCTTCTCCAGCAGATCCCCTCCCAACCTGTCCTGCTTCAGTTTATTCTTCCTGCCCAGGTGCAGGACTCTGCACTCCAGTTTCTTTTTCAGAGCTCACTGCTTGCATTAGGTTGTGTTATAATTACTTATCTTTTCTTAGAAGTGACAAAATGATCCAATCAGCAGGGCTAAAAGCTGATTGTTTAATCTGCAAAAGATAGAGCTGTGCCTAAAGAGTCCAAGCCATGTTCTTAGTTACCTGAAACCCCAGGGACTGAGGTCTGGGGAGACCTTAGAGCAGCCTTCCAGTAGCTGAAGGGGTCTACAAGAAAGCCAGGGAGAGACTTTTTATGTGGGCTTGTTGTGACAGGATGAAGTGGAAAGGCCTGAAGGTGGAAGGGTGCAGATTTAGGCTGCACATCAAGTCCAACCTGTCACCACAGACCTCATGACTAAACCATGGCACCAAGTGCCACATCCAATCCCCTCTTGAACCCCTCCAGGGATGGTGACTCCACCACCTCATGGACTTGATGATCTTTGAGGTCTTTTCCAACCTTATTGATTCTATGATTCTATGTCCTGGGCTGCATGAAAAGCAGTATGGGCTGCAGGCTGAGGTATCCTGCCCATTTATTCTGCTCTGGTGAGACTCCTCCTGAAATCCTGTGTTCAGCACTGGAGTCCCCAAGACAAGAAGATCATTGAGTCCAATCATTCTCTAATTCTAGCAAGTTTGGGGCTAAACCATGTCCCTCAGCACCTGGCAGCCCAGAAGGTAGCTGTGTCCCAGGCTGCATCAAAGACAGTGTGACCAGCAGTGTGAGGAAGGTGATTCTCCACCACTACTCTGCTCTTGAGACCTCACCTGGAGTGCTTGTCCAGTTCTGAGTCCTCCAGTGCAAGATAGAATAGAATAGAACAGAATAAACCAGGTTGGAAGAGACCTTCAAGATCATCGTGTCCAACCTATCATCCAACACCACCTAAACAACTAACCCATGGCACCAAGCACCCCATCAAGTCTCCTCCTGAACAGCTCCAGTGGTGGTGACTCGGATATGGATAGGATGAGAGGGAAAGGACTGAAGCTTGAGGAGGGCAAGTTCAGACTGGAGATTAGAGAGAAATTCTTTCCAGTGAGGGTGGTGAGACACTGGAACAGGTTGCTCAGGGAAGCTGTGGCTGCCTCCTCCCTGGAAGTGTTCAAGGTCAAGTTGGATGAGTCTTTGAGCCACCTGGTCTAGTGGAAGGTGTCCTGCCCATGGCAGGGGGCTTGGAACTCGTTGGTATTTGGGATGCCTTCCAAAGCAAACCATTACAGTTGCAGCGATCAGTGGAACGATACCAAGTGATTGTTTTTCCCAAGCACAGGGGGCAGGTGTGTGCTGGCAGGGACATTCTCTGCATTTTGGCTGGTGATGCCTGGGCTGGTGTACCTCTCCCCAGTGCATGTTTCTCCTCACCTGGTTGGTCACCAGTAGCACCCTGAGGACACTGCTGCCTGCCACGGAGCAACGAAACTGCAGGCGGCACGTCTGGCCACAGGCATGGCACGTGGAGCTGTTGAAGGGAGCACTGCCATGGAACCAGGTCTCAGCAGCTTCCAACCACCCAAAGTGCTCTGAAATGAAATAAAATCCAATCTTTAGAGTGCACTCTTTCACAAAACAGATTTTTTATGTTGGTTTATATTTGGTTTTTTCTTCTTCTTAGTCCCTGGCAAGAGGAACTCCTTTGTGGTAATTAAACCACAGACCCATCCCCATCAGCAGTGGAATCTCCTGGTCAGGTTGGTGGTGTCACTTGGTGTGAGAGTTTCAGGCTAGGCCTTTAAGATTTGTTTTTCACAGATTTTGAACAGAAAGTAGTAAAATGCAAATAAATAGGGAGGGGTCTGGAGCACAGACCTGGGAGGAGAGGCTGAGGGAGCAAGGAGAAGTTATGCTTTTGCTTTCTCTCTATTAGAGAGGAGGGGAAAAAGACATTAAGGCACAGCCACCTTTTGATACCACTGGGGTTGCTTAGCTTGGAGAAGAAGAGGCTCAGGGGAGACCTTCTTGCTCTCTACAACTGCCTGAAGGGAGGTTGTAGCCAGGTGGGGGTTGGTCTCTTCTCCCAGGCACCCAGCACCAGAACAAGAGGACACAGTCTCAAGCTGTGCCAGTGGAGGTTCAAGCTGGATGCTAGGAAGAAATTCTTCCCAGCAAGAGAGATTGGCCACTGGAATGTGCTGCCCAGGGAGGTGGTGGAGTCACCATCCCTGGAGGTGTTTAAGAAGAGCCTGAATGTGGCACTTGGTGCCATGGTTTAGTTCATCAGATGGTGTTGGGCGACAGGTTGGACTTGATGATCTCTGAGGTCTTTTCCAGCCTGGTTAATTCTGTGTTTCTGTGGGTTTGGGTGTAAAAAGGAAAATAAAGATAACTCTAAACAAACCCATTGGAAGAGATAAGGCACTAAAACTGATTATCCCAAAACAATTCCCTCTCTTCTCACTTCCTTGGGCTGGGAGAGATATTAACTCACTTCTGCTTGACCTTGGCTGTATTGCTTTGGTTAAGTCTAACATCTCTCTGCTCCTTTCTCTTGTCCCTTTTGTACAGGAGGGTAAGGGGGAGGTAGGGAGGGAGAAGCTAGTAGCTTCTCCTGGTTTTTGACCAGGGGGGTTCTTGTGCTGTTTGTTAATTGTAAATCCCTCTAACTATTGCAGCTCCTGGATATTCCTTGCACTCCATTGTAGAGTGTAGTTTTGCTTGTAAATGCAGCTTGCATTTGCTTCCAGCTGAGCTGCTCTGGCAAATCTAATGTTGAGAAGGGTGGAAATTTCAACCCACCACACTTGGATGTCTCATTAAAAAGGCAGATATCTATCTTTTGTTTGACTCACAATAATGACATCAAGTTGATAGGGTCCTGACATTGTCCCTTTGCATGTCAGAAGCTGTAAGTAGTCCCACGTTCAGCTCAGCCTCCTTACATCTGCAACCATTCCACAACTACGTGCAAATATATTGGGAAACTGAGTTTTCTTCCTCTTTCCAGTATAGTTATAAATAACCAAACAAGCAGCTTTTTACAGTGACACAGAGAAATCACAGAAAGGTCTGGGTTGGAAAGGGGCCTCCAAAGCTCATCCAGTCCAACCCCTCTACGCTCAGCAGGGACATCCCCAACCCAATCAGGCTGCCCAGAGCCCTGTCCAGCCTCACCTTGAATATCTCCAGGGATGGAGCCTCAACCACCTCCCTGAGCAACCTCTTCCAGTGTTCCACCAGCACCTGTTCCTAGCATTCACTCTAAATCAGCTCTGCTCTAATTTGAAGCCATTGCCCCTGGTCCTGTCCCTGCAGGCCTTTGCAAACAGTCTCTCTGCAGCCTTCTTGTAGCCCCCGTCAGGTACTGGCAGGCTGCTATTAGGTCTCCCTGGAGCCTCCTCCTCTCCAGGGTGAACACCCCCAGCTCCCTCAGCTTGTCCTTGTAGTAGAGCTGCTCCATCCCCCTGATGGCCCTCCTCTGGACCCTCTCCATCAGGTCCAGCTCCTTCCTATATTGAGGGCTCCAGAGCTGCACACAGTACTCCAGGTGAGGTCCAGCAGAGCAGAGCAAAGTGTCAGAATCACCTCTCTGGATCTCTGGCAATGCTGCTTTGGATGCAGCCCAGGCTGCCCTTGGCCTTCTGTGCTGCAAGCTCACACTGCCTGCTCTTGTCCAGCTTCTCATCTATCAGCACCCCCAAGTCGTTCTCCTCAGGGCTGCTTTCAATCACTCATCCCCCAACCTGCATTGATAGCAATGATTTTCCTGTTAATTCTTTCAAATTCTTTTCTGATAGGGAGGAATGTGTCAGGCAGAAGTATTCTGCCTTACTGCCCCAGGGTGCATTGGAATCGCCACCATGCAATCAAGATCTTCTCAGCCAGATTTTCTGCAACAATATGTTGGAAGCATATTGTCTTTCCATTCCAAGCAGAAAAGCAATTTGTGCTCTTCTTGACCTACTGCCCCTCATAAAACTCCTCCTACAGAGATCTAAAAGAGCACTCCAACCCTTCAACATTCCCTTTTTTCTGTCAGAAATAAAAAGGCTAAACACCTTGGTATCAAATAAACCAGGGCCTTTTATGCCCCGCTCCTGAGTCGCTGAATATTTTGCTGCCTTCAAAGCAGCTATTAAAAGTCACCAGGAAGGACTGATTAAAGGTCTTAAGAACACTGCTTCTGTGTTCATGTCTGTAAATACATTGTGCTGTCAGTGTGCACTTAGAGCACAGACAGCCAAGCAGAGCCTGGGCTGCAGCAAGAGAAGTGTGGCCAGCAGGGCCAGGGAGGGGATTCTGCCCCTCTGCTCCACTCTGCTGAGACCACAGCTGGAGCTCTGGGGCCAGTTCTGGAGCCTCTGTGCCAGGAAGGATCTGGAGGGGCTGGAAGGTGTCCAGAGAAGGGCCACGAGGATGAGCAGAGGGCTGGAGCTGCTCTGCTATGAGGACAGACTGAGGGAGTTGGTTCTGTTCAGTCTGGAGAGGAGAAGGCTCTGAGGAGACCTTCTTGAGGAGACCTTCCAGGATCTGCAGGGGGCTCCAAGAAAGCTGGGGAGGGACTTTTGAGGGTGTGAGGGAGTGATAGGACAGGGGGGGGATGCAGCAAAACTAGAAGAGGGGAGATTCAGCTTGGATGTTAGAACATGGTGAGACTAACCATCCCCATCTCCTTCAGTTGCTCTCCATCAGATTTCTTCTCCAGGCCCTTCCCAGCTTCCTTGCCCTCCTCTGCCCTGGCTCCAGCACCTCCACATCTCTCTGGCATTGAGCTGCCCAACCCTGGACACAACACTCCAGCTGTGGCCTCCCCAGAGCTGAGTGCCAGGGGACAATCCCCTCCCTGCTCCTGCTGGACACAGCATTGCTGATTCCAGCCAGGAGGCCTTTGGCTTTCTTGGCCCCCTGGGCACACTTCTGGCTCCTCTTCAGCTGCTTGTTGGTTAGAAATTGAAGATTCCAGAACCTTGTATCTGAAAAATGCTGATATAATCATTGGTAGTGGTGGCAGTAGTAGCATTACTTTCCCTCTCTTTTCTGTAACCTTTAAAAGTAGAATCCATACATCAGTTTAATTAGAGAGACAATAAACTGTGGTAGAATACTCATTTGTTTTCCTCCCTCCCAGGAATTACTTACTTTTTTTTAATTACCTTTAGCTCCCATTTTTCAAGTAGGTTTCTACATATTAACAGCATTGGCAATATTTGGCTGTCATTTCTCACAAACTTTGCAGCTCTAAGGTCTGAGTTTGCCTCAGCCCAAAACACTACATAGTACATCACATGTTAATGCTCTGATCTCTCTATCTTCAGTGCTGGGCCCCATCCTACTCAATATCATTATTGATGATCTGGAGGAGGGCATTGAGTCCATCATCAGTAAATTTGCAGGTGACACCAAGCTGGGGGCAGGAGTTGATCTGTTAGAGGGTAGAAGGGATCTGCAGAGTGACCTTGCCAGGCTGGACAGATGGGCAGAGTCCAACAGGATGGCATTCAACAAGTCCAAGTGCCAGGGGCTGCACTTTGGCCACAATAACCCCATGCAGTGCTACAGGTTGGGGTCACAGTTCTGGGCTCCCCAATTTAAGGACACTGAGACGCTTGAAGGCGTCCAGAGAAAAAAATCTTCCTGCTGTTTCCATGGGACTTCCTCTGCCTCAGCTTCCACCACTGCCCCTTGTGCTGGCATTGGGCAGCACCCAGCAGAGCCTGGCTCCAGCCTCTGGGCACTCCCCCTGCACATCTTGAGCAACAGCAAGGAGCTCACCCTCAGGCTCCTCCTCTCCAAGCCTAAGAGCCCTCAGCTCCCCCAGGCTCTCCTCATGAGGAAGATCTTCCACTGCCTGCAGCAGCTCTGTGCCTCTGTGCTGGACTCTCTCAAGCAATTCCCTGAGGTCCTTCTTGAGCTGAGGGGCCCAGAACTGGACACAATATTCCAGATGTGGCCTCAGCAGGGCAGGGCACAGGGGGAGGAGAACCTCTCTGACCTACTGACCACAGCCCTTCTAATCCATCCCAGGATGTCCTTGGCCATCTTGGCCACAAGAGCACACACTAAATGTATTAAGCTAGATTAATCCAATGGAAGAGGAATGAACTATGTGACCTGTGTAGTATTCTGGGAACACCACTAAGGAAAACAACAACAACAACAAAGTATTTTCTAAGCAGTATTGCAGGGAACTATAAATCCTCTGTAAGCACTTTTGACACCAGAGAAATTAGGAGCCTAAAGGGAAAGTGCCTACACCACAACACAGGAGAAAAGCAGCAATAAATGGGAAATGTCCACCAAGGACAGAAAGAATCTGATTACATTTCAGAAGGCAAGGAACAGAGGATTATTCAAAGCCTATGAGCAACCTTTTTTTATATAAATACAGTTGTCTAATCCTTTGTTTTGATAATTTAATTTTTTTACCTCTGCTGTACTTAGAGGGAGTGAAAGCTTGGATCAAAATCAGGAGCTAAAGCCTAGTCAAGCTCTGTTTCAGCCCCCCAAGCATGGCATTCTTGCAGCTTGCACACAGTTTCTTTAGTCTGTATGATTTTGGCTAATATTCAGCCTCCTCATTTATGCCTCAACAAATCTGCATGAATAGGAATGCTGACTGGATGGAGAGCTAAGGAATCACAGCTCAGGTCTTTCAGTACTTTCCATTGTTAATGATCAATTACACAGAATCACAGGAGAGGAGACGGGCACCCAGCGGTACCACAAGTGACTGTAGCAACCTGAAGGACCTGGATGTAATGTGGGGGAAACTTGCTCCATTTCTGGAAGCCATGATGTGGCTGCAGCAGGAGCAGATGTTTACATCCAGAACAGGGGTAGAATCACAGAACTGTCAGGGTTGGAAGGGACCTCAAGGCTCAGCCAGTTCCAACCCCCCTGCCATGGCCAGGGACACCTCACACTACAGCAGGTTGTTCACAGCCACATCCAGCCTGGCTGCAAACACCTCCAGGCAGGAGGCTTCCACCACCTCCCTGGGCAACCTGTGCCAGGCTCTCAGCACCCTCATGGGGAACAACTTCTTCCCAACATCCAATCTCAGTGTACCCACTTTAGTTTTACTCCATTCCCCATAGTCATATCACTATCAATTACATGTTGTCTTGGTAGTTATCTCTTCCAACCTGGTCTATTCTATTCTATTCTATTCTTCTCATATTTTCTGGTTTCCTTTATGGCATAGAAGCACAGGGGGTGTCCCCAAACAGGTGCTTGTGTTGCATGTTCAGCTTAGCCATCAAATCACAGAACCACAGAACAGTGGGGGTTGGAAGGACCTCTGGTGATTGCCTATAGCCCAAGCCCCCTGCCAGAGCAGGTGCACCTAGAACAGGTCGCACAGAAATGATCTTTGAGGTCTCTTCCACCCTTGGTGATTCTGGGTGATTTTGTGAAATGTGTCCAGGTGGGTTTTGAATAACTCCAGAGATGGAGACTCCACAACTCTCTGGGCAGCCAGCTGTAGGGCTCCACCAACCTCAAAGTAAAGAAGTTTCTCCTCATGTGTAGATGGAACTTACTACGTTCAAGTTTGGGCCCATTGCCTCCTGCCTTACAGGAAAGTTTTAGGCTGTGCCTTTAAATTTGTTCACAGATCTTGAAGAGCAAATCAGTGAAATGTAAATAAATCACCCCTGGGTAAGAAAAGGAAAATAAAGATGATTCTAAGCAATCCCTTTGGAGAGATAAGGAACTGAAACTTCTTGCTGTCTACAACTACCTGAAGGGAGGTTGTAGCCAGGAGGGGGTTGGTCTCTTCTCCCAGGCACCCAGCACAAGAATAAGAGGACACAGTCTCAAGCTGTGCCAGGGGAGGTTTAGGCTGGAGGTGAGGAGAAAGTTCTTCCCAGCAAGAGAGATTGGCCACTGGAATGTGCTGCCCAGGGAGGTGGTGGAGTCACCATCCCTGGAGGTGTTTAGGAAGAGCCTGGATGAGGCACTTGGTGCTATGGTTTAGTTGATCAGATGGTGTTGGGTGATAGGTTGGACTTAATGATCCCTGAGGTCTTTTCCAACCTGGTTTATTCTATTCTATTCTATTCTATTCTATTCTATTCTATTCTATTCTATTCTATTCTATTCTATTCTATTCTATTCTATTCTGTTCTGTTCTGTTCTGTTCTGTTCTGTTCCATTCTAAACTGCTTGTTTCAAAACAATCTCTCTTCTCACTTCTTTGCTCTGGGAGAGACACTAACCTGCTTCTGCTTGACCTGGGTTGCATTGGTTTTGGTATTAACTTCTCTGCTTCTGTCTCCCTTTTGTACAGGGGGGCCAGGGAGAGACAGGGAAGGAGAGGCTAGTAGCTTCTCCTGGTTTTTGATGAGGGGGGTTCTTGTGCTGTTTGTTAATTGGAAATATCTGCAAATATTGTAACTCCTGGATATTTTGTACATGCTAATTGCAATAAGGTCACCCCTGAGTCTTCTTCTCTCCAGGCTAAGCAGCCCCAGCTCCCTCAGCCTCTCCTCACAGGGCTGTGCTCCAAACCCTTCCCCAGCTTTGTTGCCCTTCTCTGGACACCTCCCAGTATCTCAACATCCTTCCTAAAACTGAGGAGCCCAGAACTGGACACAGGACTCAAGGTGTGGCCTAACCAGTGCAGTGTACAGGGGCAGAATGACCTCCCTGCTCTCCGTCTTCTCTTCTCCAGACTAAATACCTCCAGTGCTCTCAGCCTTTCTTCACAGCAGAGCTGTTCCAGCCCCTCCATCATGCCTGTAGCTCTACACTGAACACTCTCCAGCAGATCCCTGCCTGCCTCTTGACTTGGGGAGCCCAAAACTGTGCACAGTATTCCAGGTGTGTCTCACCAGGACCACTAACATGCAAAAATTCATCTTCCTA
This sequence comes from Melanerpes formicivorus, assembly GCF_026170545.1. Classification (NCBI taxonomy): domain Eukaryota; kingdom Metazoa; phylum Chordata; class Aves; order Piciformes; family Picidae; genus Melanerpes; species Melanerpes formicivorus. The sequence continues at coordinate 18,831,747 of NW_027142365.1, forward strand.
GAGTGCAAACACTCAAGCACTCTTAATTGCCACTGAATTAGAATTTGACTTACAGTTACCAGGGTGTCTTGAAATGGATGCTGAAATGAAGACAGTACCTTAAGCATTCATTCTGCTGCTCTCTTTGAGGCCCACTCCATTTCGCTGGGCTCAAAGGCCAAGCAGTAATTCTCCATACGATCAACTCTTCAGAGCCACATCACAAATTATACTAACAACTAGTGCTACTTAACCCCTTTGAAGGCAGTCTCAGTAGACAAGCCAAACACTTAGCTGGCAAGGTGATTCCATTTCACATTACAACACAGCACTGATATCCATTAAGCCTTCAAGAACCTGCCCCATAACCCCACAGGCAAGCACTACACAGTGACTGCAAAACCAAGTGCTGCTCTCCCTGCTGGGAATTGCAACTGGATTAATTTTATTGTTTCTAAGAGTAATAAACTAGTTTGTCTAATACATGTTTCTCTATACCCTCCCCCCTAATTAAAGGTTTCAAGTGAAATTCTCAGCTGTGTGCTCACATCTAGTAGCACTCAGGAGTAATCCTGCCAAGTGTCAAGGCTAAACTGAACAAAACCCACAAAGGGCTGAGGGTTTAGATGGATTTAATTCCACCCAACTACTGCATAGGTCTCACACAAAGAATTAACAAGAGAATAAATCAGTTAACTGGTTTCACAGAGTGACAGAATGGTTTGGGTTGGAAGGCACCTTACATACAGACCACAGATTAGAGTCTACCTTCAACATAGAATCACAGAATTATCAGGATTGGAAGGGACCTCAAGGATCATCCAGCTCCAACCCACTGCCATGGGCAGGGACACCTTCCACTAGCCCAGGCTGCTCAAGGTCACAGGATCCTTCTCTCCTATGAGGACAGACTGAAGGAGTTGGGGCTGTTCAGTCTGGAGAAGAGAAGAGAGGAAGTTCTTCCCCAGGAGAGTGGTGAAGCCCTGGAATGGGTTGTCCAGGGAGGTGGTTGAGGCCCTGTCCCTGGAGGTGTTTAAGGCCAGGCTGGCTGAGGCTGTGGCCAGGCTGATGTAGTGTGGGGTGTCCCTGCCCATGGCAGGGGGGTTGGAACTAGATGATCCTTGTGGTCCCTTCCAACCCTGACTGATACTATGATACTATGATCACAGAATGGTAGGGTTGGAAGGGAGCTCCAGAGATCATCAAGTGTAACCCCTCTGCCAAAGCAGGATGCCCTAGGGCAGGCCACACAGGAGCACATGTAGGTCCTGTCCAACCTGGCCTTGAACACCTCCAGGGAGAGGGTATGTATAGAGAAAAGTAAAGATAGATAGATAGATAGATAGATAGATAGATAGATAGATAGATAGATAGATAATTAGATAGAGAGGTGGAGGGCAGTTGGAGGGCAGGTAGAGGGGGAGGGGAAGGAGAGGTGGAGAGGGAAGTGGAAAGAGAGGTGTAGAGGGAGGTGGAGAGGGAGGTGGAGAGGAAGGTGGAGAGGGAGGTGGAGAAAAAGGTGGAGAGGAAAGTGGAAAGAGAGGTGGAGAGGGAGGTGGAGAGGGAGGTGGAGAGGGAAGTTGGAGAGGGAGGTGGAGAGGGAGGTGGAGAGGAAGGTGGAGAGGGAGGTGGAGAGGGAGGTGGAGAGGGAAGTTGGAGAGGGAGGTGGAGAGGGAGGTGGAGAGGAAGGTGGATAGGGAGGTGGAGAGGGAGGTGGAGAGGAAGGTGGAGAGGGAGGTGGAGAGGGAAGTGGAAAGAGAGGTGGAGAGGGAGGTGGAGAGGGAAGTGGAGAAGGATGTGGAGAGGGAGGTGGAGAGGGAAGTGGAAAGAGAGGTGGAGAGGGAGGTGGAGAGGGAGGTGGAGAGGGAAGTGGAAAGAGAGGTGGAGAGGGAGGTGGAGAGGGAGGTGGAGAGGGAAGTGGAGAGGGAAGTGGAGAGGGAGGTGGAGAAGGAGGTGGAGAGGGAGGTGGAGAGGGAGGTGGAGAGGGAAGGTGAAGGGATGAAGGGATGGATGAATTCTTCCATTCAAATGTTTCCTGCTGTACCAGCACTTGTGCCCTTACTAAATTCACAGCAGAAACTAATTTGAGTACCAAACACATACACTCATTTTTCCTGGGCCTGTTCTGTTTCTACACAGTGTCACCACCTTGTCCCAAAAAGCACCAGATTCCTCATGGCAGCTAGTGATGGTGCTTTAAGTGAAGTTTCCCACCTTCAGTGCCATTGCTCCAATCTTTCAGGAAGGAACAGGAGGAGATCTTCTGCCCCGCTTGCAGTCGCACCCACGCCGCAGGCTGAGCTGCCTGATCCCAGTGCCACTGGCACAAACCAAGCTCAAAGCTGGAAGTCTGTGGTGCTAGAAGACAAAGGAAAAATATCACTTGGCTTCTCCACAAGTCAGTTATGAGATGGCTTCCCATCATAAGAATTGTGAAAACATAAGCTTACTGAACTGCTTGACAGCATTTCTGCCCCTGGTTCCCTGTGTAACTTGAGTGCTGTCTAGAATTCCAGGCTGCTATCTTGCAATCATAGAATGGTTTGGGTTGGAAGGGACCTCCAAAAGACATCTAGTCCAAGCCCTCACCCTCTCAGTCCATGACTTTGTCAAAATTCCTTTCCAGCATCCCCCTTCAAACACTGGAGCACAGCCCTGTGAGGAGAAGCTGAGGGAGCTGGGGTTGTTTAGCCTGCAGAAAAGGAGGCTCAGGGGAGACCTTCTTGCTCTCTACAACTCCCTGAAGGGAGGTTGTAGCCAGGTGGGGGTTGGTCTCTTCTCCCAGGCAGCCAGCACCAGAACAAGAGGACACAGTCTCAAGCTGTGCCAGGGGAGGTTTAGGCTCAAGGTGAGGAGAAAGTTCTTCCCAGAGAGAGTTGTTAGCCATTGGGATGTGCTGCCCAGGGAGGTGGTGGAGTCCCCATCACTGGAGGTGTTTAAAAAGAGCCTGGATGAGGCCCTTGGTGCCATGCTTTAGTTGATTAGATGGTGTTGAGTGATAGGTTGGACTCAGTGATCTCCAAGGTCTTTTCCAGCCTGGCTAATTCTGTATTGTTCCCAGGGGATTCTTTTCTCCAGGCATCTTTGCATGATTAGAATTCACTACAGAATAAAGGTGGAGGTTTTCCCAGTTCCTCCTGGAGTTGTGTCACAGTTTATAAGTAATCCATGCAGAATTTCTCCTGTTTTCAGCAAACCCCACCCTAGCTTTGCACAGAGGGAGGGCAAAAACCTCATTCTCACTTACATCATTCCACCTACATATCCTGGAGCTCTTTGCTTTCAGCCCTAAAGCAAGATCAGAATGGCAATCTTAAAAGAGTTCTTGAAACATATCATTCCTCAGGAGTCACAAAGGAGTTCTGCAGGGCAGTCACACACTTGAATAAGAACATAAACCTTTGAGTATAAGGTCTGTTAAAGGCATAATTAAAGGAGATTCTGCATTACAGAGGGTTTAGAGAATAAGAATTGTATTCAAGGCCCTTCACCAGCTTAGAGGCTCTTCTTTGGACACGCTCCAGCTCTTCAATAACTGCACTACAGAATCACAGAACATTAGGGGTTGGAAGGCACCTCTGGAGATCACCCAGGCCAACCCCCCTGCCAGAGCAGGAGCACCCAGGGCAGGTCACACAGCAACACATCCAGGTGGGGTTTGAAAGTCTCCAGAGCAGGAGACTCCACAACCTCTCTGGGCAGCCTGCTCCAGGCCTCCAGCACCCTCACCCCAAAGAACTTTCTCCTCATGTTGAAGTGGAAACTTCTGTGTTCTGGTACCTTTTGTTCCTTGTCCCACCACTGGATGCAACCAAACAGAACTTAGCCCTTGCCTCCTGACCCCCACCCCTCAGCTATTGACAGACATTGATCAGATCACTCTCAGCCTTCTCTTCTCCAAACTAAACAGCCCCAGGGCTCTCAGTCTCTCTTAACAGCAGAGCTGTTCTAATCCCTTCATCATCCTCATGGGTCTCTGCTGGACTCTCTTCAGCAGGTCTCTGCCTCTCTTGAACTGGGGAACCCAGAACTGGGCATAGTATTGCAGGTGTGGTCTCAGCAGGGAACTGTAGAGGGGGAGGGGAGCCTGCCTAGCCCTGCTGGCCACACTTTTCTTAATGCACCCCAATGTCCTTCTTGCAGTGAGTTACCTAACACTAAGCACAGTGTTCAAGGTGTGGCCTCAACAATGCCAAGCAGAGGACATTCACATCCCTACACCTGCTGGCACTTTTGACACTTACTTACTAGTGCTACAGGCTGGGGTCAGAGTGGCTGGAGAGTGGCCAGGCAGAGAGGGACCTGAGGGTACTGGTCAATGGTAGGCTGAGCATGAGCCTACAGTGTGTCCAGGTGACCAAGAAGGTCAATGGCATCCTGGCACAGCTGTGCCAGGGGAGGATTAGGCTGTAGGTTAGGAAGAAGCTCTACACAGAGGGAGTGATTGCCCATTGGGATGGGCTGCCCAGGGAGGTGGTGGAGTCACCATCACTGGAGGTGTTCAGGAGGAGACTTGATGGGGTGCTTGGTTGCATGGTTTATGGTTGCATGGCTGATTAGGTGGTGGTGGATGATAGGTTGGATGTGGTGACCCTGAAGGTCTCTTCCAACCTTGTCTATTCTATTCTATTCTATTCTATTCTATTCTATTCTATTCTATTCTATTCTATTCTATTCTATTCTATTCTATTCTATTCCATTCCATTCCATTCCATTCCATTCCATTCCATTCCTTGCAATGGTCTTCTGATTAGCTTAATGCTGCACCCAGGCTCAGTCAGCAGAGAGCCATACTGAGTGCTGCCCTGAGCCAGAAGGTGACATGAGGAACCTCACTTTGCCTTTTGCCCATCTGATGGGGTTACCAGTACCCATTCCTGATGGGGAGGCTGAGAGAAGACCTAGTAGCAGCCTTTCAGTACCTGAAGGGGGCCTACAGGAAAGCTAGGGAGAGACTTTTTGCTAGAGCTTGTAGAGACAAGACAAGGGGGGATGGATTTAAGATGGAAGAGGGGAGAATTAGGCTAAATATGGGGAAGAAAGCCTTTAGAATGAAGGTGGTGAGATACTGGAACTGGTTGCCCAGAAAGGCCATGGATGTCCCCTCCCTGGAGGTATTCAAAGACGGGCTGGATGAGGCCTTGAACAACCTGGGCTAATGGAAGGTGTCCCTGTGCATGGCAGGGGGGTTGGAACTGGATGATCTCAAAGGTCCCTTCCAACTTAGACCATTCTGTGAATCTATAACTTGAATATTTTCTATTTGACAGCTGAAGTGTGTTTTGGTTGCTGGTTTTTGCTGGGTTTTGTTCCTGTGGTTGGTTGGTTGAGGATTTTTCTCGCAGTACATATGGAATTGGACAGGAAAAACCTTTGGTGCTTTTGAGGGATAGCTGAAAGGTTGTTGGGCAGCTGCTGGGGAAATTACAACCTGCAGAGTACCATAAATTGCTGTACTGCAAATGGAGGGGTTGTGGATTTTCTTATGTGCACACAGTTTATTGTCTAGCAGAACTGGGGAAGTGACAGAAAGGAAATGTATTGGGAGAAAGTGGAGGGAGGGAACAAGAAAACATTGAAACTTAATCACAGAATCAACCAGGTTGGAAAAGACCTCAGAGATCATCAAATCCAACCTGTTACCTAATACCTAACACCTCCTGACAACTAAACCATGGCTCCAAGTGCCTCTTCCAGGCTCTTCCTAAACACCTCCAGGGATGGGGACTCCACCACCTCCCTGGGCAGCACATCCCAATGGCCAATCTCTCTTTCTGGGAAGAAATTACTTTTCTATTTAGTCATCATAACTCATGTCAAGAAACTTCTGAAAGCACATATACTTAAGCTAATTTACTCATAGAATTATCACAGGATCACACAGGATCACAGGATGTTAGGGGGTTGGAAGGGACCTCTGAAGATCATTGAGTTCAACCCCGCTGCCAGAGCAGGACCATAGAATCTTGCACAGGTCACATAGGAATGCATCCAGATGGGTCTTGAAAGTCTACAGAGAAGGAATATAGCATTAGTATGGCTGGAAAGCCCTTTAAGAGCATCCAGTCCAACCATTCTCTAACTGGCAAGGCTGAGGTTAACCCATGGCCCTCAGCACCACATCTCTGCCTCTTGGAAATACCTCCAGGGATGGGGATCCAATCACCTCCCTGGACAGCCAGTGCCAGTGGTTGAGAACCCTTTCAGAGAAGAAGTTATGATCTCCAACCTCAAACACCCCTGGGGTAACTTGAGGCCATTTCCTCTCATCCTGTCTCTTGTTAGTAGAGAGAAGAGACCAACTCCCACCTAGTGCCAGCATCCTTTCAATTGAAGAGAGCCTGAAAGCAGGAATAGACTAGACTAGACTAGACTAGACTAGACTAGGTTGGAAGAGACCTTCAAGATCATCGAGTCCAACCCATTAACCAATCAAACACCACCTAAGCAACTAATCCATGGCACCAAGCACCCTATCAAGTCTCCTCCTGAACACGTCCAGTGATGGTGACTCTATCACCTCCCCAGGCAGCACATTCCAATGGGCAATCACTCTCTCTGTGTAGAACTTCTTCCTTACATCCAGCCTAAACCTCCCCTGGTGCAGCCTGAGACTGTGTCCTCTTGTTCTGGTGCTGGCTGCCTGGGAGAAGAGACCAATCCCCACCTGGCTACAACCTCCTTTCAGGTAGTTGTAGAAGCAATAAGGTCTCCCCTGAGTCTTCTCTTCTCCAGGCTAAGCAACCCCAGCTCCCTCAGCCTCTCCTCACAGAGCTGTGTTCCAAGCCCCTCACCAACTTTGTTGCCCTTCTCTGGACTCATTCCAGCAAGTCAACCTCCTTCCTAAACTGAGGGGCCCAGAACTGGACACAGGACTCAAGGTGTGGCCTAACCAGTGCAGTGTACAGGGGCAGAATGACCTCCCTACTCCTGCTGGCCACACTCTTCCTGATGCAGGCCAGGATGCCATTGGCCCTCCTGGCTGCCTGGGCACACTGCAGGCTCATGTTCAGCCTACCATCAACCAGCACCCCCAGGTCCCTCTCTGCCTGGCTGCTCTCAGCCACTCTGCCCCCAGCCTGTAGCACTGCCTGGGGTTGCTGTGGCCAATGTGCAGAACCTGGCACTTGGATGTGTTCAATCTCCTGCCCTTGGACTCTGCCCATCTGTCCAGCCTGTCGAGGTCCCTCTGCAGAGCCTCTCTACCCTCCAGCAGATCAACTCCTGCCCCCAGCTTGGAATATTGATGAACACAAATGCAGAGGTAATTCCTTATGGGCATCTACACTGGGACTGAGAATCCTGAAAGCTACATTCAAAATGCAATTTTTAACTACCAATTTCATGCAATTAAAGCAGGCTGCATGTGAAGTCTTCTTTTCCAGAGCTTCCATTAGACCAGAGGGGGAAAAAAAATAATTCAAATTCCAACAGTCATTAATGTGACCTTTTGGTTTAATTATTGGAAAATATTCTGTAGTAGAACTCCTCTTGCAGGGAGAAAATGAAGATCTTTTGACCCTCTACTTTTTTGGCTGCTGTGAGCAATTTCAATGTCACCTAAGGGAGATGACTTTTGCTAATGGAGAAGCACAGGAGAAAAATCATCCCTTAGGAGAAGACACCTGAGGCACTTCATCATGGAACCACACAATCACTAAGGTTGAAAAAGACCTCAGAGATCATCAAGTCCAACCTGTCACCCAACACCTCCTGACTAAACCATGGCTTCAAGTGCAACATCTAATCCCCTCTTGAACACCTCCAGGGATGGGGACTCCACCACCTCCCTGGGCAGCACATCCCAACAGCCAGCAACTCTTTCTGGGAAGACCTTTCTCCTCACCTCAAGCTTAGTTTCCCTGGCACAGCTTATTGCTGTCTACAACTCCCTGAAGGGAGGTTGTAGCCAGGTGGGGGTTGGTCTCTTCTCCCAGGCAAGCAGCACAAGAACAAGAGGACACAGTCTCAAGCTGTGCCAGGGGAGGTTTAAGCTGGAGGTGAGGAAGAAATTCTTCCCAGAGAGATTGGCCATTGGAATGTGCTGCCCAGGGAGGTGGTGGAGTCACCATCACTGGAGGTGTTTAAGAAGAGCCTGGATGAGGCACTTGGTGCCATGGTTTAGTTTATCAGATGGTGCTGGGTGACAGGTTGGACTGGATGATCTCCGAGGTCTTTTCCAACCTGGTTAATTCTATTCTATTCTATTCTATTCTACTCTACTCTACTCTATTCTATTCTGGTTTAACCAAACCCAGTGCTGGGTCCTGCATTTGGGACACAACCACCTCATAAACCCTCCAGACTTGGGGCAGGGCAGTTATGAAAACTGCCCAGCAGAGAAGGGTCTGGGGGTGCTGATTGACAGCCAGTTGAGCACGAAACAGCAGTGTGTCCAGGGGGCCAAGAAGCATCCTGGCCTCAACCAGGAACATGGTGACCAACAGAGGAGTAGGGAAGTTTTGAGCCCTTGTACTCCTTGTACTCCAGTATCTGAAGGGGGCTACAAGAAGGCTGGGGAGGGACTGCTCAGGATCTCAGGGAGTGATAGGACTAGGGGGAATGGAATGAAGCTGGAGGTGGGGAGATTGAGGCTGGAGGGGAGGAGGAAGTTCTTCCCCATGAGAGTGGTGAAGCCCTGGAATGGGTTGTCCAGGGAGGTGGTTGAGGCCCTGTCCCTGGAGGTGTTTAAGGCCAGGCTGGATGAGGCTGTGGCCAGGCTGATCTAGTGTGGGGTGTCCCTGGCCATGGCAGGGGGGCTGGAACTAGATGATCCTTGTGGTCCCTTCCAACCCTGACTGATACTATGATACTACGATACTCAACACTGGTGAGGCAACATCTTGGGTACTGGGTTCAGTTTTGGTCTCTCACTCCAAGAAGGTCATTGAGGTGCTGGAGCAGGTCCAGAGAAGGGCATTGAAGCTGGGGAAGGGTCTGGAGAACAGGGCTGGAGAGGAGCAGCTGAGGGAGCTGGGGCTGTTTAGCATGTAGAAAAGGAGGCTCAGGGGAGACCTCATTGCTCTCTACAGCTCCCTGAAAGGAGGTTGGAGCCAGGTGGGGGTTGGTCTCTTCTCCTTAGTCTCAGGTGATAGAATGAGAGGAAATGGCCTGAAATTGTGCCAGGGGAGGGTTAGGTTGGAGATTAGGAAAAATGTCATTGCTGCAAGAGTGGTCAGAGATTGGAACAGGCTGCCCAGGGAGGTGGAGGAGTCACCATCCCTGAAATGTTGGAGAAATGCATGTGCATGGCACATGGTTTAGTGGGCACGGTGGTGTTGGGTTGAAGGTTGGACTCAGTGATCTTGGAAGGCTTTTCCCATTGAAGCAGTTCTAGGACTGATTCTATGATTCTTGCCTGAGTTCACAGGCAAGTGTGCCTGCAGGTTTAAATCAGCACCTAGGCTCACTGAAGCAGCACTGCTAGAAAACTGCTCCAGAAAAGCAAGATGCACCCTAGGAGGAAAATATTTATGGCACATTGGCCTCTATACATCTCCATTGTAAGAAGACTGAAACATGGAGGGACTCACCTGGCCAAGTTGAGTGAACTGAAGTCTAGATCACCACTGAAATAGCCCTGTGTGCCTGCCTGAATCATTGACCTGGGATCTGTCTCTTGCTCAGCTCACCCTGGGATCTGCTTACAATTGCTCAGCATTTTGATACATTGATAACGAGCATCTGTTTTCAACTGGTTTTCCTACTGGGAAACTAGGATAACTTTATTGTAGACCACAAAATCCATCATGTAACCCAGCTTGGGCTGTGTCAAACCCTGCATTCCAAACCCCTCAAGCCAAATTCAAAGACCAAGCCCTCAGTGCCTGTGCTGAGACTCAGAGGCAGGAAAACAAAGGAGCTGCTTTGACTCACCTGTGCTCACCTAAGGATGTGACACAGGTGTCACAGCACAACCTTCTTGCATCACACAGAGCAGCAGGCAGCCTGATTTGTGCTGTCGTGGGGGGTATGCCTTCCCCACAATAATATGAGCAGGCAGTGTGAGCTTGCAGCACAGAAGGCAAATCACATCCTGGGCTGCATCCAAAGCAGCATTGCCAGCAGAGCCAGAGAGATGATTCTGACACTTTGCTCTGCTCTGCTGAGACCTCACCTGCAGTGGTGTGTACAGCTCTGGAGCCCTCAATACAGGAAGGACCTGGACCTGATGGAGCAGGTCCAGAGGAGGGCCATGAAAATGATCAGGATTTGGAGCAGCTCTGATACAAGGACAGTCTGAGGGAGCTGAGGGTGTTCAGCCTGGAGAAGAGAAGGCTCCAGGGAGACCTAAGAGCAGCCTGCCAGGACCTGAAGGGGCTACAGGAAGGCTGCAGAGAGACTGTTTGCAAAGGCCTGCAGGGACAGGACCAGGGGCAATGGCTTCAAACTAGAGCAGAGCAGATTGAGATTGGATGTGAGGAACAAGTTCTGCACCAGGAGGGTGGTGGAACACTGGCACAGGTTGCCCAGGGAGGTGGTTGAGGCTCCATGGCTGGAGATATTCAAGGTGAGGCTGGACAGGGCTCTGGGCAACCTGATCTAGCTGGGGATGTCCCTGCTGAGTGCAGAGGGGTTTGGACTGGATGAGCTTTGGAGATCCCTTCTGGCCTGGACCATTCTATAACTCTATGATTCTATAATATGTTGGGTTGAAAAGAGAAACAGGGAAGGTTGTGCTAGAGAATCCCAACACAGTCTGGCTGCAGAGCTGACAGGTCTGACGTTACAGCTCCTGGGTATGGTGGAGTGGAACAAAACAGCCCTGCTGCACAGCTGAGGATCAGGATCATCATGCATTTAAAAACACACAGAAGAGCCTTGGGAACCTCCCAAAAGTCAGCTCCAAAGGTATATTTTTTTTTCCCTGAGCTGGCTAAACACATCAATTTTTGGCCAGAACCAGAAGGACTCTCCTGCCCACTGGGGCCTTAGCACTCTCCTGGCTGCAGGAAGCTCAATTTATAAGGTAGCAGATTTCTTAAGGTATTCCTTGACACTCTTTGTAAGTGTGTTTAGGTGTGATAAGACAGATGATGGTTTGGAGGAATAAAAATGAGCCTGATGAAATGAAAACACTCCTGGAATTCAGAAAGCCTTTGAAGACTAAAATAGCTTTGTGTGTTTTCTCTTCTAATCCAAGGGGGAGACAAGATCAACCAATGTGTCTTCTGAAAGCCAGGTCCTCTTACCACAGGCCAGAGAACATCCTTCACTGAAAGTAATGTCATCTATGGCAACAGCTCCATCTTGGCTCTGGGTCTCCACCATCCCCCAAAAGACAACCTGCAGAGATGAACAGCAAGTCAACAAGGGTGGCCTGGGAAATTCCCCACAGATCTGGAGTAGAAAGTGGTAGAATGTAAACAAATTACCATTGGATGTAACAGGAAAAATATTGATAAGGTCTAAATAGTCCCCTTGGTCTGATAACTAACACAAAGTTAGTTGTATACACTAACTTTTTCTTGGTTCCTCACTCTAGCTGGTTGCTTGCTGACCTTGGCTGCATTCTTTGTTGTGGCTAAGTGTTAACAAGCTCCTCTCTGCTTTTCTCCTCTTTCTCTTTCCCTTGTCTGACAGGAGGAGAGGGGGAAGCTATTGGTAGCCCCCTGGTTTTGCCCAGGGGGGTCTTGTGTTGTTTATACACTGTAAAAACATGCAAATATAGTATATATTTTAGAATAGAATAGAATAGAATAGAATAGAATAGAATAGAATAGAATAGAATAGAATAGAATAGAATAGACCAGGTTGGAAGAGACCTTCAAGATCATCGCGTCCAACCCATCATCCATTTTGTACATATTCAGTGCATTTCATGTTTCTGGATTGCAGTTTTGCTTCTAAATGCACCTTCATAGAATCATAGAATTGTCAGGTTTAGAAGGGACCTCAAGAATCAGCCAGGTCCAACCCCCCTGCCATGGCCAGGGACATCTCACACTACAGCAGGTTGCTCACAGCCACATCCAGCCTGGCTGCAAACACCTCCAGACAGGAGGCTTCCACCACCTCCCTGGGCAACCTGTGCCAGGTTGTCACCACCCTCATGGGGAACTTCTTCCTCACACCCAAGCTGAATCTCTCCACTTCTAGTTTTGCTCCATTCCCCCCAGTCCTATCACTCCCTCACACCCTCAAAAGTCCTTCCCCAGCTTTCTTGGAGCCCCCTTCAGATCCTGGAAGGCCACAATTAGGTCTCCTCAGAGCCTTCTCTTCTCCAGACTGAACAGCCCCAACTCTCTCAGGCTGTCTCCAGAGCAGAGCAGCTCCAGCCCTCTGCTCCTCCTTGTGGCCCTTCTCTGGACACCTTCCAGCACCTCCAGATCCTTCCTGGCACAGAGGCTCCAGAACTGGACACAGTGCCCCAGCTGTGGTCTCACCAGAGCAGTTGCAGAGGGGGAGAATCACTTCCCTCGACCTGCTGGCTGTGCCTCTCTTGCTGCAGCCCAGGCTCTGCTTGGCTCTCTGGGCTGCATTTTCTTCCATCCCACTGAGCTGGTCTGGCAATTTTATTTTGGGGGGGGGGGGGGGGTAATTCTCTCAGATTAGCTGGTGGGGTAATTTCAACCCACTGCAAGAAGAAATGACATTCACCAATATCACAGACAAGGGCGGGGGTGGGGGGGGTGGGGGGGGGTGGGGGGGGTGAATCAAATAACAAAGAAAAAAGCAAACCCAAAAATCTTCCTAAAGAAGCCAGGGTAGCCCATGGAATTTCTGACAGACAGAGGAGAACGCAGATCATGCTCTTCATCTGGGAAGAAGCCCATTCTGGCTCTTTCACTTATCTGTGGCTTGTCAGCACAGATACACACTCCAAGCATCTAACACAAGGCTGAGGCAACATTTGATGAAAAGGAGGTGAAAACCACAGTAAAAATCCATTAAAGCCTAAGCAAGAACCACAGGAGTTAAGAAACACAAAGCATTTTGTGTTTTACCAGGCAGTTATTCCAACAGACACTGCAAATGGGAAGCTTTTCTGCTTGAATGAATCAGACCTGGAGCAAAGTCAGAGAAACAAACACTGTCAGAAGCCTTTCAGCAAGCTTTTAGCCAAAACAAACCTGGAGGAGCACTTAGTCAGCTGTTACTCTGCTCTGATGCTACAACAGTCAATTTATCTTTCTCCTAGCAAAGTCTTCTCAGCACAAGGAGTTGCAAATATTGCACATCTGGAGCTTACAGCCAGGTTCTATATGCAAAGGCTATATGCACATTTCCTCTGCAATGATCTAGGAGCAGAGGGATCAGTCATGGTCCTTGGGAAAACCCACTAAAAACCTATGCCAATCAAATCAACCCAAGAGGAAGAAGAGGAGACTCAGGGGTGAACTTATTGCACTCTACAACTACCTGAAGGGAGGTTGTAGACAGGCAGAGGTTGGTCTCTTCTCCCAGGCAGCCAGTACCAGAACAAGAGGACACAGTCTCAGGCTGTGCCAGGGGAGGTTTAGGCTGGAGGTGAGGAAGAAGTTCTACACAGAGAGAGTGCTTGCCCATTGGAATGGGCTGCCTGGGGAGGTGGTGGAGTCACCATCCCTGGAGGTGTTCAGGAGGAGACTTGACAGGGTGCTTGGTGCCATGGGTTAGTTGGTTGGGTGGTGTTGGATGATAGATTGGACACGATGATCTTTATGGCCTCTTCCAACCTGGTCTGGTTTATTCTATTCTATTCTATTCTATCCTATTCTATTCTATTCTATTCTATTCTATTCTATTCTATTCTATTCTACTCTATATCAGCAATATCAATAATATTCCTTAAATTAGTTCATAGAATTATTTTGGTTGCAAAAGACCTCCAAAATCACGGAGTCAGACAGTCAACCCAACACCCCCATGGCCATTACACCCTGTCCCCAGGTGCCATGGCCACGCATTTCTTGAAGACCTCCAGGGATGGTAACTCCAGCACCTCCCTGGGCAGCCTGTGCCAACTCCTGACCACTCTTGCAGCAAAGAAATTTTTCCTACTCTCCAACCTAACCCTCCCTTAACACAATTTCAGGCCATTCCCAGTCTTCTATCACCTGATACTAGGGAGAAGAGACCAGCCCCCACTTGTGCCAACCTCCTACCAGGGGTCTGTAGAGGGCAACGGGGTTTACCCTCAGCCTCCTCCAGTTCCCAGTTCCCTCAGCTACTCCTGATAAGACGTTAGATAGAATAGAATAGAATAGAATAGAATAGACCAGACCAGGTTGGAAGAGACCTTCAAGATCACCGTGTCCAACCCATCAACCAATCCAACACCACTTAAACACTTAAACAACTAACCCATGGCAACAAGCACCCTATCAAGTCTCCTCCTGAACACCTCCAGGGATGGTGACTCCACCACCTCCCTGGGCAGCACAACCCAATGGGCAATCACTCTCTCTGTGTCCAACCTAAACCTCCCCTGGTGCAGCCTGAGACTATGTCCTCTTGTTCTGGTGCTGGCTGCCTGGGAGAAGAGACCAACCTCTGCCTGTCTACAACCTCCCTTAAGGTAGTTGTAGACAGCAATAAGGTCACCCCTGAGTCTCCTCTTCTCCAGGCTAAGCAGCCCCAGTTCCCTCAGCCTCTCCTGATAGGGCTGTGTTCTAAACCCCTCACCAACTTTGTTGCCCTTCTCACAGTACATTAGAGGTTGGAAGGGACCTCCAGAGATCATCAAGTCCAACCCCCCTGCCAAAAGCAGCACCACCCAGGGTAGTCTGCACAGGAATGCATCCAGGTGTGTTTTGAATGTGTGCAGAGAGGGAGACTCCACAACCTCTCTGGGCAGCCTGCTCCAGGGCTCTGCCACCCTCACTGTCAAGAAATTTCTCCTCATTTTGAGGTGAAATTTTCTGTGTGCAAGTTTGAACCTGCTCTTTCTTTTCTTATTACTGCACACTACCCAAAAGAACTTGCCCCCCTCCACTTGACCCCCACCCCTCAGCTATTGATAGACATTGATCAGATCCCTCTCAGCCTTCTCCTCTCCAGACTAAACAGCCCCAGGGCTCTCAGTCTCTCTTCACAGGGGAGATGCTCAAGTCCCCTAAGCATCCTCATAGCTCTCTGTTGGAGTCTCTCCAGCAGGTCTCTGACTCCCTTGAACTGGGGAGCCAAGAACTGGACACAGGATTGCAGCTGTGGTCTCAGCAGAGCAGAGCGGATCTTGTTGGATGCTTCAGCTCAAGCCAGGTGATTCTGTTACTCATCCAGTTTATGGAACTGACTCTGTGCTTTCATGCATTCACCTTTGCATTCTAACCAGCTCCTCATAGTAACTATTGCAGGAGGAAATGCCTCTGATTTTATCCTCTGCTCCCCACTCCCCCTCCAGTATTCTGCATGACAGCTCCTGTACATAATCCATGATATTATAGCTCCAAGTTCTATTTATTCTGCTAATGTTTTGTTTGAGTGCACATGTAAATACATTCAAATATCCTGTGGGACTTGGATTGGGTTTAGCAGCTTGGGGTAAAATAAAACCACATGCATGTGCTGTGTGACAAAGGCTCCAAGCTACAATGAACAGATAAGTGCTGCTTGTCACCTGAAGCATCCCTCAAGACCTGTACCTCATAGTATGGAGTGGTGCTTCCTATATAAATTGAACTGAATTTATTGATATAGAGTGAAGCTAAGGGAGTACTCTACTGAAAGGTAAGATCCCAAATCACAGAATGACACAGAATTCTTGAGACTGGAAGAGACCTCTGAGCTGATCCAGCCCAGCCTATGACCCAACACCACCACACCATCCACACCATGGCACTCAGTGCCACATCCAATCTCTCCTTAAACACCTCCAGGGACAGTGACTCCACCACCTCCCTGGGCAGTCCATCCCAGTCTCTGATTCCCTGTCCCTGACGAAGTGCTTCCTAGCCTCCAACCTAACCCTTCCCTGGCACAGCTCCAGGCCATGCCCTCTCCTCTTGTCACCAGGTGCCTGGGAGCAGAGCCTGACCCCCACCTGACTACAGCTTCCCTTCAGGTAGTTGTAGAGTGTGGCAAGGTCCCCCCTGAGCCTCCTCTTCTCCAGGCTGCACACCCCCAGCTCCCTCAGCCTCTGCTCCTCAGCCTTTCCCTCCAGTCCCTTCCCCAGGCTGGTTGCTCTCCTCTGGACCTGCTGCAGCACCTCAAGATCCTTCCTGCAGTGAGGGCCCAGAGCTACACACGGAGCTCCAGGTGATGCCTCACCAGTGTGAATATCACACCCCTCTGGGCAGGTAGATTCCTGCTGCAGTAATGCTGACTGGTTTGTTTGAGACCCATGCAGAGTCTGAGTATGGTTTAGCATCACTTTTTGCACCACCGAGGGGTAAGGAATAGTAATGCTCATCAGTGCAAACCATGAACTTCCAAATGGCTTCTTGCTCTTTAACACCATAGGGACATTTTCCTCAGGCTTCACAGTACCACGGAACATTAGAGGTTGGAAGAGACTTCCAGAGATCATTGAGTCCAAACCCCTCTTCCAGAGCAGCATCACCCAGGGGAGTCTGCACAGGAATGCATCCAGGTGGGTGTTGAAAGTGTCCAGAGAAGGAGACTCCACAGCCTCTCTGGGCAGCCTGCTCCAGGCCTCCAGCACCCTCACACCAAAGAACTTCCTCTTCATGTTGAGGTGAAACCTTCTATGTTCAAGTTTGTATCCACTGTTCTTTGGCTTATTGCTGTGCACCACCCAAAAGAGCTTGGCCCTCTCCACTTGACCCCCAGCCCTCAGCTATTGATAGACGTTGATCAGATCCCTCTCAGCCTTCTCCTCTCCAGACTAAACAGCCCCAGGGCTCTCAGTCTCTCTTCACAGGGGAGGTGCTCAAGTCCCCTAGCATCACAATAATGCTTTCCATTGTCAAAATACTCTGGTCTGACTTACTAAAAAGACACAATTTGCAGAGCATTTAACAGGTGCTCTTTGCAGTCACCTCAATTTACCAACCTCATACTTCTCAGTGCTATTGATTGTGATGGTCTTTGCTTTCCACTGATCTTGCAGTTCTCCTGGATCCTGCCAGACGTTTGTAATGGTATTCTCAGAGTGCTTTTTAACCCCCACCATCAATGTTCCACTCCTTTGACTGATCCAATAATGAAATGTAATCTAGGACACAAAGAAGAAAAACACAACACAACAACCCCAAAGATCTGATTATTCCAGGGAAGAACTAAGAGAAACAAAGAAGCAGAAGGACAATGCATCAATATACCTGACAAACATGCTCCTTCATCAGTTGGAAGGAAACTTTGGTCCTTAAAGTTGCAGAAGGTGATGGCATGTCAGTGGACAATGAGAGGAAATAAGCTGTTCAAGGGAATGAAATAGAAATCTCAGGAGTGGGGAGAACAGGTATGTGCAACACATCATTTTGGCACTGTGGTAGCTTTAGGCTGTGCATTTCAAGTGTGCCACAGATCTTGAGCAGAACAGTAATAAAATGTACATAAATCACTGTTGGGGTGTGAAAAGGAAAATACAGATAATTCTGAACAATTCCACTGGAGAAATATCTCCCATAAGCTGCTTGTACTAAAACAATTCCTTCTTCTTTCTTCTCTTCTCTCCTCTTCTCTTCTCTTCTCTTCTCTTCCTCTTCTCTTCTCTTCTCTTCTCTTCTCTTCTCTTCTCTTCTCTTCTCTTCTCTTCTCTTCTCTTCTCTTCTCTCTTCTCTTCTCTTCTCTTCTCTTCTCTTCTCTTCTCTTCTCTTCTCTTCTCTTCTCTTCTCTTCTCTTCTCTTCTCTTCTCTTCTCTTCCCTTCCCTTCCCTTCCCTTCCCTTCCCTTCCCTTCCCTTCCCTTCCCTTCCCTTCCATCCCTTCCCTTCCCTTCCCTTCCTTCCCTTCCCTTCCCTTCCTTCCCTTCCCTTCCTTCCCTTCCCTTCCCTTCCCTTCCCTTCCCTTCCTTCCTTCCCTTCCCTTCCTTCCCTTCCCTTCCTTCCCTTCCCTTCCCTTCCCTTCCCTTCCTTTCCCTTCCCTTCCCTTCCCTTCTCACTTCTTTGCTCTGGAGAGATACTAACCTGCTTCTGCTTGACCTTGGCTGTAGTCTTTTGGTATTAACTTCTCTGCTTCTGTCTCCCTTTTGTACAGGGAGGAGACAGGGAAGGGGAAACTAGTAGCTTCCCCTGGTCTTTGACCAGTGGGGTTCTTGTGCTGTTTGATAATTGTAAATCCCTGTAAATATTGTAACTCCTGGATATTTTGTACATATGCATTGCATTCCATTGTAGAGTGTAGTTTTGTCTGTAAATACAGCATTCATTTGCTTCCAACTGGGCTGGGCTGGCAAAGTTAATGTTGGGGGCGTGGGGGTGTGTGTGTAATTTCAACCCACTACAGGCATACATACACCCTGAGCTGATAACCAAAACAAATAATAACAGTCATACACTATGAGTTGGTGACCAAAAAACTCCATAAACAGATATACACCATGAGTTGGTGCCCAAAAAAATTAATAACACACATACACTGTGAGTTGGTAACCAAAACCCAAAATAACAGACATACACTATGAATTGGTGAGCAAAAAAATTAGTAACAGACATACCCCATGAGTTGGTGACCAAAACC
>NW_027142365.1:18850387-19149405 GCF_026170545.1 Melanerpes formicivorus
CATAACGTAAGAAATCTCTTGCCAGGGTACAAAGACAGCTCCTCCAACACTGCCTCAAGGCTAGCAGTCCAAGCTCTGATACAACTGCTTATCATCTCCAGCACCAGAGGCAGACCTGTGTTCATTGTAATAAAGGCTTCAGTTCTGCCTAGAAAACGTTTTCCAGCTCATTTGGTTCCACTCTCCCCTTTTCATCAGAATCATACAATCACCATGGCTTAGGTTAGAAGGGACCTTAAAGAGACACCTCTCAAGCTCAGGGCTTCATACAACCCAGCCTGAAGCACCCCCAGTGGGAAGGCATCTACAGCCTCTCTGGGCAGCCTGTTCCAGAGTCTCACCACCCTTATTCTGAAGAGCTTCTTCCTTAGCTCCCTTGGAATGTGCTGCCCAGGGAGGTGGTGGAGTCCCCATCCCTGGAGGTGATCAAGAGGGGATTGGATGTGGCACTTGGTGCCATGGTTTAGTTGTGAGGTCTGTGGTGACAGGTTGGACTCGATGATCCTCGAGGTCTCTTCCAACCTTAGTGATACTGTGATATAGTCTGACCCTGCTCTCCCTCAGCTTCAAACCATTCCCCCTTGGCCTGTCTCCAGACACCCTCAGGAAAAGTCTCTCTGCAGCCTTCCTCTAGGATCCCTGCAGGTACTGGAAGGCAGCTCTGAGGTTTCCCCAGACTCTTTTCTTTTCTAGACTGAGCACCTTCAGCTCCCTCAGCCTGTCCTCATAGCAGAGGCGCTGCAGCCCTTGGATCATCTTTGTGGCCTCCTCTGGACTCACTCCAACAGCTCTGTCTTTCCCTATGAGGATGGTGAGAGCCTGGCACAGGTTGCCCAGGGAGGTGGTGGAAGCCTCCTGCCTGGAGGTGTTTGCAGCCAGGCTGGATGTGGCTGTGAGCAACCTGCTGTAGTGTGAGGTGTCCCAGGCCATGGCAGGAGGGTTGGCACTGGCTGAGCCTTGAGGTCCCTTCCAACCCTGACAATTCTGTGATTCTCTGACACTTATGCTGGGGACACCAGAACTGGAGGCAGGATTGGAGATGGTAATTGACAGTTTTACTTTGATCTGAAAGGCAATAATTGCATACAACTGCTTCCAGTTCAGTTACATTAATTCAGCTAGCTTGAAAGAGGACTGAAATATTCATTCATCTGATTAAAAAGAACCCTAGGTACATGTGCTTACCACTCATCTCCATTTGCTAGAGGCAACTGGCAAAATCAATTAAGAGGTTAAACCCAAATTGAATACATTGATCAATGTACAGCATGAACCCAGCAGCTACAACCAGTGAAGGAAACAGCCCAGAATGCTAACAGTGGGTGTGATGAACTAGATAAAGTCAGATCAGGCAAAGTCCTAGATTATGACATCTTAAAAGCAGGTAACCCTTTTTTGGTAGCATGATTTCTGCCTTTTCCCTGCCAGGCCACATCACAGTCAAGGAGAGATGACAGCTGCTGATAGAAGGGAAAGAAAATAATAACAGGAGACATTAAAGGCCAATCTGATCCCCATGTGCACCAGGTGCTAAAATTTATCTCAGCACCTAGCTTGGAGGAAGAAATATTTCAATTCTGAACTGTCAAGAGCTCAGGAGAATTGCCCTTCTGTCTCTCAACCTCTAAGTAAGAGGGGGATAAAACAATTAATTACCAGAAGTGCTTCTGCTCCCTACAACAGCATCCTAATAGAAACACAGCTATAAATTGTCATGAAGTCATTCTGATCAGATCAAACCCATTTCTACCTCCTGCCTGCTAGCTGTGCCTTCAGAGGACCTGGAGCAAGAGCAGAATGGTAATTTTCTTCATATTTGCCTACCAGCTGAGAATCAGTCTTCTCCAAACCAGTGGGCAAGTCTCACCTCATTCCATCAAGCATTTTGGCTTTCTTCTCTACTATAAGTAGCTTCCTGGTCCTCTAAGCCCTCCTCACAGGATCACAGGCTCACAGGATGTCAGGGGGTTGGAAGGGACCTCTGGAGATCTTCCAGTCCAGCCCCCTGCCAGAGCAGGAGCAGAGAATCCAGCACAGGTCACACAGGAACACATCCAGACAGGGCTGAAAAGGCTCCACAGAAGGAGACTCCACAACCTCTCTGGGCAGCCTGCTCCAGGCCTCTGGGACTCTCACAGTCAAGAAGTTCTTCCTCATGTTGAGGTGGAACCTCCTGTGCTGCAGTTTCCATCTGCTGCCCCTTGTCCTACCCCAGGGTACAGCTGAGCAGAGGTTGTCTCCTCCCTCTTGACCCCCAGCCCTCAGATATTGATAGACATTGATTAAATTCCCTCTCAGTCTTCTCCTCTCCAGACTAAACAGCCCCAGGGCTCTCAGCCTCTCCTCCCCAGGCAGTGCTCCAGGCCCTGCAGCATCTTTGTAGTCCTCCCTTGGACTCTCTCCAGCAGATCCCTGTCCCTCTTGAACTGGGGAGCCCAGATCTGGATGCAATATTCCAGGTGAGGTCCCAGCAGAGCGGAGTAGAAAGGGAGGAGAACCTCCCTGGCTCTGCTGGACACACTCCTCTGAATGCCCCCCAGGATCCCATTGGCCTTCTTGGCCCCCAGGGCACATTGCTGTCCCATGCAGAACTTGCTGCCCACCAGCACTCCCATGTCCTTCTCCATGGGGCTGCTCTCCAGCAGATCACCTCCCAACCTGTACTGGTGCACCTGTAAATAATTTATCAAGTGGCACCATCTCAGCACCCTAGAGTGGCACCCATGGGGCCTGAGGACCCCATTTCAATGTTATGTGCCACGACCAAATGCATTTCACAAGGTGTTTAACTCAAACTAGCTCCAGCCTGGTCCCATGGACCGTACCCCCATTGACAGCCAAGGTGTATTAAGTGTGCTCCTGGAGCTCATGCTCTGCTCTAGTGTCATGGGAAAGGCTCTCCAGGGCTACTCTGGGTTAAGGCAACCAATGTGCAGGGACAGCTGGGGCATTTCTCCCAGCAATCCACCCCTCACTGGAAGCAAAACGCTAACCTGCTTACTAGATCTTAGAACCCTCACCCCCAAGAAGTAGAAATAGATGGAGCCAGGATTTGGAGAGGAAAACAACATTATCAAAATTAAACTAGAATTGAATTAATCATTTTTTTTCCTACCCTTCTCAGATGTAAACATTGGAGGCTTCAGCAATGCTACTTCTTTGCTAGACATTGACCAAAGGCTTTGCCAGCTCAGAGGCTTTCTGCTTTGTGCTTTGAGTGACTTTGCTTACAGTGGAAGCTTATAGAAACAGAGGGGGACCTGGGGGGTGCTGATTGACAGCTGCCTAAACATGAGCCAGCAGTGTGCCCAGGGGGGCAAGAAGGCCAAGGGCATCCTGGCCTGCATCAGGAGCAGTGTGGCCAGCAGGAGCAGGGAAGTCATTCTGCCCTGTGCTCAGCACTGCTTAGGCCACACCTTGAGTCCTGTGTCCAGTTCTGGGCCCCTCAGGTTAGGAAAGATGTTGAGATGCTGGAAGGTGTCCAGAGAAGGGCAACAAGGTTGTGAGGGGTCTGGAGCACAGCCCTGTGAGGAGAGGCTGAGGGAGCTGGGGTTGCTTAGCCTGGAGAAGAGGAGGCTCAGGGGAGACCTCATTGCTCTCTACAACTCCCTGAAGGGAGGTTGTAGCCAGGAGGGGGCTGGTCTCTTCTCCCAGGCAAGCAGCACCAGAACAAGAAGACACAGACTCAAGCTGTGCCAGGGGAAGTTTAGGCTGGAGGTGAGGAGAAAGTTTCTTCACTGAGAGAGTTGTTAGCCATTGGAATGTGCTGCCCAGGGAGGTGGTGGAGTCCCCATCCCTGGAGGTGTTCAAGAGGGGATTGGATGTGGCACTTGGTGCCATGGTCTAGTCATGAGGTCTGTGGTGTCAGGTTGGACTTGATGATCTTTGAGGTCTCTTCCAACATTAGTCATACTGTGATACTGTGAATCATAGAAAATGTTTTGGTTGAAAAGACCTCCAAGATCATCAAGTCCAGCTGTCAGCCTATCACCACCATGGCCATTAACCCACATCCCCAAGTGCCATGGCCCCACAGGTTTTGAACACCTCCAGGGATGGTGACTCCACCACCTCCCTGGGCAGCCTGTTCCAATCCCTGACCACTCCTGCAGGAAAGAAACTTTCCTAATCTCCAACCTAACCCTCCCTTGGCACGGATACAGGCCATTTCCTCTCATCCTATCACTTGGTATTAGAGAGAAAAGACCAACCCCCCACCTCACTCCAACCTCCTTTCATTAATGGGAGAAGCAAAGAAATGAAAACACAAGGTACAGAAGGAGCCAACAAGCAAAATATCCTTCCTATGTTCTTCCTAAGTAGGCTGCCACTAGGACACAGAGAGTTTTCCACTTTCATGGAGCAGCAGCTGTAGGTAGAACTCAGAGGGAACTTGAAGCTGCTCCACATGGTATTTCTAGAGCCACCTCAGACAGAGAATGAGTCAGAATCACCCCCGTGCCACTATTGCCATCTTCCTGTCAGACAAAGCACTCTCAGGGCTCCCAGCTACTTCCTAAGGGTTTTTTTGCTGGCCCTATCCAGGACAGATGCAATCTGGATGAAACCCAGTATCACTGGAGGTTGTGGTGAGGTGAAGGCTGGTCTCTTCTCCCTAGTAACTAGGAGTACAGTGAAAGGAAATGTTGTACCAGGTGAGGCTTATGTTGTGTGACAGTTTTAGGCTATGCCTAAACCTGAATCATCTACAGGTTGGAGAAGAGGAAAAATTTCTTTCCTACAAGAGTGGTCAGGGATGGGAACAGGCTGCCCAGGGAGGTGCTGGAGTGCAGGTGCTGCTAGAAAACTGCTCCAGAAAAGGAAGATGGGCCCTGGGATGAAGATATCTATAGAACATTGCCTTCTCTACATCTCCATTGTAATAAGATTGAGACAGGGAGGGACTTAGCTGGTCAAGTTGAGTGAACTGAAGTCTAGATCATCACTGAAATAGCCCTGTGTGCCTGCCTGAATCATTGCCCCTGGGATCTGTGTCTTGCTCACCCTGGGATCTGTGTCTTGCTCACCCTGGGATTTGTATCTTGTTCACTCTGGGATTTGTATCTTGCTCACCCTGGGATCTGTATCTTGCTCAACCTGGGATTTATGTCTTGCTCACCCTGGGATCTGTGTCTTTCTCACCCTGGGATCTGTATCTTGCTCACCCAGGGATCTGTATCTTGCTCACCCTGGGATCTATATCTTTCTCACCCTGGGATCTGTATCTTTCTCACCCTGGGATCTGTAATCTTGCTCACCCAGGGATCTGTATCTTGCTCACTCTGGGATTTGTATCTTGCTCACCCAGGGATCTGTATCTTGCTTACTCTAGGATCTATATCTTGCTCAATCTAGGATCTGTATCTTGCTCACCCTGGAATCTGTATCTTGCTCACCCTGGGATGTGCCTACAATTGCTCAGCACTTTGATAGGTTAGCAAGGTGCAGAGCATGGTTTAGTGGCCACAGTGGTGTGAACTTGAAGGTTGGACTCAACAATCTTAACGCTCTTTTCCAACCCAAACCACTCCGTGGTTCCATAATTTCCAATCTACAGTTTCAGACTCTTCAAGGTGCAGTCCCTAACACTGAGACTCAGAAAAGCCTCCTGATTAATGAGCCTTCTGCTTGTCTTTCTGAGGCCAAACTTTGTGACTGCAGCCAAGGAAATGTGAGGACCCCAGGCAGCACTGAAGCAATTCCTGCATAACCTTCATAGGAGACAGAAATCAGATAGCAATCAACATCCAAAGATGGCTTCTTGACAGTAGTCAGAGCTCTATCCTAAACAGCTCATCTGCAAAGATTGATAAATGGTTATTAATTGATCCAATGCCTATTAAAATTCCATTCTGGAAAGCAAGTGTCCAGGTCACAATAAATAAATTATTGGACATCCATCACTGAAAAATAAAGTAAAATTACAGGTTCAGCATGAATTATGGAGAAATGAGGGAACTCACGAAAGGATACCTGCAGAAATTACTCTCAGGTGAAGTTAAAGTGGTGGAGGTGTGATGGGTTAATGTCCATCCTCAAAACAAAGAGGGGAAGGGCTCACGAGTGCTTTGCCCTCCCTGCAGGGCATTTTCCCCCTGGGAAACTGAGTCTGTTCCACCCCCCCCCTCCCTGCCCAGCTAGGGAATAAAAGGGAGGACACTGCAGCCATTAGCTCCTTCTCCTCACATTCTCACTGAAGTATGCTGCTCCTTCCTTTTAATTAGAATAGAATAGAATAGAATAGAATAGAATAGAATAGAATAGAATAGAATAGAATAGAATAGAATAGAATAGAATAGAATAGAATAGAATAGAATAGAATAGACCAGGTTGGAAGAGGCCTTCAAGATCATCACATCCAACCTATCATCCAACACCACCTAATCAACTAACCCATGGCACCAAGCACCGCATCAAGTCTCCTCCTGAACACCTCCAGTGATGGTGACTCCACCACCTCCCCAGGCAGCAGATTCCAATGGGCAATCACTCTCTCTGTGTAGAACTTCTTCCTAACATCCAACCTGAACCTCCCCTGGTGCAGCCTGAGACTGTGTCCTCTTGTTCTGGTACTGGCTGCCTGGGAGAGGAGACCAATCTCTGCCTGGCTACAACCTCCCTTCAGGTAGTTGTAGAGAGCAATAAGGTCACCCCTGAGCCTCCTCCTCTCCAGGCTAAGCAACCCCAGCTCCCTCATAGTGAAGAACTTCCTCCTCACCTCCAGCCTGAATCTCCCCACCTCCAGCTTCATTCCATTCCCCCTAGTCCTATCACTACCTGAGATCCTGAGAAGTCCCTCCCCAGCCTTCTTGGAGCCCCCTTCAGATATGTTTGTACATCACAGAATGTTAGGGGCCAGAAGGGACCTTGAAAGTTCATCCAGCCCAACCCCCCTGCCAGAGCAGGAGCACCTAGAGCAGGTCACACAGGAACACATCCAGGCAGATTTTTAATATCTCCAGAGAGGGAGACTCCACAACCCCCCTGGGCAGCCTGCTCCAGGGCTCTGTCACCCTCACAGTGACAGAATTCTTCCTTCTGTTTCCATGGCACTTCCTCTGCCTCAGCTTCCACCACTGCCCCTTGTGCTGGCATTGGGCAGCACCCAGCAGAGCCTGGCTCCAGCCTCTGGGCACTCCCCTATAGAGGACGACGGAGATTGGAGTCAATACGGCTGACCAATGTGATCGAGTATTGTTCCTGTGTTGCAGGCAGATGGTGCAGGCCTGAGGTGCGAGTATAGCACAGTAAAGTGTAGAAGGAGAAGGGAAAGGAAAGGAAAGTGCGTAGCAAGGGAACTTCTACAACTGAGCTAAACTCGGAGAGCCTTGTTGGCATGGCTTCATTATCACAGTATCACAGTATAACTTAGGTTGGAAAGGACCTCAAAGATCATCGAGTCCAGCCTATCAACACAGACCCCATGACCAGACCATGGCACCAAGTGCCACATCCAATCCCCTCTTGAACACCTCCAGGGACAGTGACTCCACCACCTCCCTGGGCAGCACATTCCAATGACGAATGACTCGCTCGGTGAAGAACTTCCTTCTCACCTCGAGTCTAAACCTCCCCTGGTGCAGCTTGAGACTGTGTCCCCTTGTTCTGGTGCTGGGTGCCTGGGAGAAGAGACCAGTGACCACACATTGCACTATTACAGATTATTGGTCCCGCTACTAACGACACACAAGGTTTGTTGATGCAGGTGCATGTCCTGTTGTCCCAAGATAACTGTCCATGTTTATAGCTACCAGTGCCTTGTTTTAGTTACATGCTGCAGGCACAGCACTGTTTTGCTCCACTGCTAGTTGGCTCTGCATTTATGCTGAGCATGGCCTGCCACCATGTCAGGTTCTAGGCCTGCACTGCCAGATTGCTCACACTGCTCTTCGCTGGCATTGCCACAGGAACCCTGCACATCTTGAGCAACAGCAAGGAGGTCACCCTCAGGCTCCTCCTCTCCAAGCCTAAGAGCCCTCAGCTCCCTCAGGCTCTCCTCATGAGGAAGATGTTCTACTCCCTAAATCATCATTGTGGCTCTGTGCTGGACTCTCTCAAGCAGTTCTCTGAGGTCCTTCATGACCTGAGGGACCCAGAACTGGACACAATATTCCAGATGTGGCCTCAGGAGGGCAGAGCAGAGGAGGAGGAGAACCTCTCTGACCTACTGACCACAGCCCTTCTAATGCCCCCCAGGATGCCCTTGGCCTTCTTGGCCACCAGAGCACATTGCTGGCTCATGGGCATCCTCCCACTCACCAGGACCCCCAGGTCCTTTTCCCCTTCACTGCTCTCCAACAGGTCAGTCCCCAGCCTCTCCTGCTCCATGGGGTTGTGCTTTCCCCATGTGTATGTTTCCAGGCCTGCTCCCGAATGCTGGCTCTGTTTGAAGTTAAGGCTGGCAGTGGAAGAGGTCCTGCCACAGGGATAGGCTCTCAGATTTGGATGAAATAGGCAATGTGAAAGAACCTTTCTCACAAATCTATAGAAAACTGAAGTCTTCCATTCCCATCCCACATGCTGAGAAGATTGAACCAACACAGATCACATCTGCAGTACCAAGATTCCTGTAAATTTTAGTGAAATTAAGAAATAAACTTAATTATGACAGCCAAAAATAAGCCTTCAAATGGCAAAAGAAGTCTTCTTTTCTTCTTTTAAGTACTGACAGTAAGTAAAACATGAATGAGTGTGGCATAAATTGGAAGCTCACTCACTGTGTCACAGAAGCTCAGATGTAGAAAGTAAATGAGATGGAAAAGAAGGAATAAATGATCTGGGAAGGCTGGTTTCCACATGACACATCGTGTGAATCCAAAGAGATCCCACTGCAGCAGCTCACTCACTTCACTTTACATGGAAATGAAATGGGTTAAGAGAGACCTGCACCAGACAGTGTGGCCAGCAGGGCCAGGGAGGGGATTCTGCCCCTCTGCTCCACTCTGCTGAGACCACAGCTGGAGCTCTGGGGCCAGTTCTGGAGCCTCTGTGCCAGGCAGGATCTGGAGGTGCTGGAAAGAGTCCAGAGAAGGGCCACGAGGATGAGCAGAGGGCTGGAGCTGCTCTGCTGTGGAGACAGACTGAGGAATTTAGGGTTGTGCAGGCTGGAGAGGAGAAGGCTCCCAGGGGACCTTCTTGTGGCCTTCCAGTATCTGCAGGGGGCTCCAAGAAAGCTGGGGAGGGACTTTTGAGGGTGTCAGGGAGTGATAGGACTGGGGGGAATGGAGCAAAACTAGAAGTGGGGAGATTGAGATTGGCTGTGAGGAAGAAGTTGTTGCCCATGAGGGTGGTGAGAGCCTGGCACAGGTTGCCCAGGGAGGTGGTGGAAGCCTCCTGCCTGGAGGTGTTTGCAGCCAGGCTGGATGTGGCTGTGAGCAACCTGCTGTAGTGTGAGGTGTCCCTGGCCATGGCACGGGGGTTGGAACTGGCTGAGCCTTGAGGTCCCTTCCAACCCTGACAATTCTGTGATTCTATGTTGCTTCCAACCTACAAAGATGTTTAAGACCTCTTCCTTCCAGCCCCTCAGTGAGTCAATAAATCAAGATTGTGTAGAGCACATTTTTATCCTTCTTGTGATTCCTATTCCTTTACCATCATCACATTTTCTACCTAAGTGAGTGAATCTTGAGCATAGATGAAAATTTCCAGTGCTTGCTGGAACATTACAAAACACTTTCACCTTAGGCAGCCAACCTTCATGTGTCTATTTTTGTCTTCATTTGCATTCTACCTCCTCCCTGGGCAGCCTGTTCCAGTGCTTGAGAACTCTCCCAGTGAAGAAGTTTCTTCTAATCTCCAACCCAAACCTCCCCTGGGGCAACTTAAAGCCATTTCTTCTCATTCTATTGCTTGTTACTAGGGAGAAGACACCAATCCCCACATCACTCCAGCCACCTTTCAGGGAGCTGTAGAGAGCAATGAGATCTCCCCTCAGCCTCCTCTTCTCCAGACTAAACACCCCCAGCTCCCTCAACTGCTCCTCAGACCTTTAGCTGT
The DNA here is from genome assembly GCF_026170545.1 of Melanerpes formicivorus. Taxonomy (NCBI): domain Eukaryota; kingdom Metazoa; phylum Chordata; class Aves; order Piciformes; family Picidae; genus Melanerpes; species Melanerpes formicivorus. Next base: position 18,860,384 of record NW_027142365.1, read on the forward strand.
TCTCCAGACCTTTCATCAGCTTTGCTGTCCTTCCTGGACCTGCTCCAGCACCTCAATATCTTTCTTGGAGTGAAGGCCCCCAAAATGAACCCAGGACTCAAAGTGTGGCTTCAGCAGTGTTGAATCCAGGAGCATGATCACAGCCCCACTCAAGCTGGCCACACTACTGGTGCTCCAGGCAGGGATGCTGGTGGCCTTCCTGGACACCTGGGCACACACACTGCCTCACTGTCAGTCAGCAGTCAACCATCTTTAGCTGCCTGTCAGCCACCACTCCTAGGTCCTTTCCTGCCAAGCAACTTTCCAGCCACTCTGCCCCAAGCCTGGAGCATTCATGGGGTTGTTGTGACCCAAGTGCAGGACCCAGCCCTTGGCCTTGTTGAACCTCATAGACTTTCACTTACAATAAAATGCTCTTTCCCCTTTGTCCTCACTTACCACACTTAAAATAACAGAATATAGAATAGACCAGGTTGGAAGAGACCTTCAAGATCGTCGTATCCAGCCCTTCAACCAATCCAACCCACCTAAACAACTAACCTATGGCACCAAGCAACCCATCAAGTCTCCTCCTGAACACCTCCAGTGATGGTGACTCCACCCCAGGCAGCCCATTCCAATGGGCAATCACTCTCTCTGTGTAGAACTTCTTCCTAACCTCCAGCCTAAACCTCCCCTGGCACAGCCTGAGACTGTGTCTTCTTGTTCTGGTGCTGGCTGCCTGGGAGAAGAGACCAACATCCACCTGTCTATAACCTCCCTTCAGGTAGGTGTAGAGAGCAAGAAGGTCACCCCTGAGCCTCCTCTTCTCCAGGCTAAGCAACCCCAGCTCCCTCAGCCTCTCCTCACAGGGCTGTGTTCCAAGCTCCTCACCAACTTTGTTGCCATTCTCTGGACACCTTCCAGCAAGTCAACCTCCTTCCTAAAGTGAGGAGCCCAGAACTGGACACAGGACTCAAGGTGTGGCCTAACCAGTGCAGTGTACAGGGGCAGAATGACCTCCCTGCTTCTGATGCAGGCCGGGATGCCATTGGCCCTGCTGGCTGCCTGGGCACACTGCAGGTCATGTTCAGCCTACCATCAACCAGCACCCCCAGGTCCCTCTCTGCCTGGCTGCTCTCAGCCACTCTGACCCCAGCCTGTAGCACTGCCTGGGGTTGCTGTGGCCACTGTGCAGAACCTGGCACTTGGATGTGTTAAATAGGGTCTTTAAAGATGATGTCATGTCCAGCAGCTTGGGGAGTACTCCAAAAGTAGTGTTGAGAAGCACCAAACATCTCTCATCAGCCAGACAAACTCAGCTATGGAAGTAATTAGCTGTGTCAGAAGAATAAGCATTCTGCCTTCAAAGAAACAGCAGAAGTTGCACAGAATTTGCTTGCAGCCTCTGAAATATGGTAATTCCTCTGCAAACAGATGTGTTTTCAGCTCCAGCTCACTGCCATCACTAGATGATGAGGATGTGCATGAATACCAATGTGAAGGTGGTAACCTATTTACTACAGAAAGGTAGGAGAGACAGAGGAAGGAAAAGGTCTCACATTCACTCAAAGAACTCTTCTGTTTGGTGAGAGGTTAAGCAGACAGAGAAACAACTTCACCTGATGCAGGAAAACAAAGCAAGAAGTTCATACGGAGGAGTTTAAATTGCATGGCCATGAGGGCTGGGAAACAAGGAAGGGATGATATTGAGTGACTGAAAAGTGAGGAGAAGGCTAGTAATGGTTTCACAGAATCAGAGAAACACTCAGGTTGGAAAAGACCCTCAGGGTCACCAAGTCCAACCACTGACCCTGCTCTGCAAGCTTCACCCCTAAACCATAGCCCCAAGCACCACATCCAAACCACCTTGAAACACAGCCAGGCTTGGGGACTCCACCACCTCCCTGGGCAGCCTCTGCCAATCCCTGACCACTCTGGCTGGGAACAAATTGTCCAGTCTACCCCTGCCCTGCTGCAGCTTGAGGCCATTCCCTCTTGTTCTGTCACTGATTACCTGGGAGAAGAGACCAGCACCAACCTCTCCACACCCTCCTCTCAGGGAGCTGTAGACAGCCAGGAGGTCTCCCCTCAGCCTCCTCTCTTTCACACTAACCATCCCCAGCTCCTTCAGTTGCTCTTCATCAGGTTTCTTCTCCAGGCCCTTCCCAGCTTCCTTGCCCTCCTCTGCCCTGGCTCCAGCACCTCCACATCTCTCTGGCATTGAGCTGCCCAACCCTGGACACAATACTGCAGCTGTGGCCTCCCCAGAGCTGAGTGCCAGGGGACAATCCCCTCCCTGCTCCTGCTGGACACAGCATTGCTGATCCCAGCCAGGAGGCCTTTGGCTTTCTTGGCCCCCTGGGCACACTGCTGGCTCCTCTTCAGCTGCTTCTCCATCAGCATCCCCAGGTCCCTTTCTGCCAGCAGCTTTCAGCCACACTGCCCCAAGCCTGTAGCCTTGCTTGGGGTTGTTGTGCCCCAAGTGCAGGACCTGGCACTTGGCCTTGCTGAAGCTCCTCCTGTTGATGTTGGCCATGGATCCAACCTATCCAAGTCCCTCTGAACAGCCTCCCTGCCCTGGTGCAGATCAACTCTCCACCTAACTTGGTGTCACCTGTGAGCTTCCTGCTGACACACTCTGTGTCTTCATCAAGGGCATCAAGAAAGATGTGAAGCAGAAGTGGTCCCAGCCCTGAGCCCTGAGGAGCACCACCTGTGCCTGGCTGCCAGCTGGATTGAACTCCATTGAGCACCACTCTTTGGGTCTGTCCAGCCAGCCAGGGTTTTATCCAGCACTTTCAGAAGTGATATACAGAGAATTCATCTCCTCTTTGCAGCTTTCATATGCTATTGTTAACTAATTTTCAGGCACTTCTACTTCATCTGAGAGTATTATTACACCAATAAGTAAAAGTATTGTACATTCCTGATGTCTTAGGCTGAAAGAGGTTTAAGGAAGAATGATAAGTCTGAGCAAATCAGACTGGATGTGGCCCTGGGCAGCCTGATCTAGTTGGAGGTGTTCCAGCAGGGAGCTTGGAGGTGATGACCTTTGAGGGTCCCCTCCAACCCCATACAGATTGTGAATCTGTGGACAGAGACATAAGCCAAAGCAGAGTGATTCACATGAGTGAATTTACAGAACTGGAAGGATTTAGGAGTTCTGGAATCGAATTCTTTGCATCTCAGTTCCTAAACACAGTGTCTGTGCCTTATATCCAGCACACCCATGTTAATAACTGCACTGTGATGTGACACAGGGCAAATGGATCCATTTTAGGAGCTCACATTGTAAGGGACTTCTGAGGGTGTCAGGGAGGGATAGGACTGGGGGGGATGGAGCAAAACTAGAAATGGGGAGATTGAGATTGGATGTGAGGAAGAAGTTGTTTCCCAGGAGGGTGGTGAGAGCCTGGCACAGGTTGCCCAGGGAGGTGATGGAAGCCTCCTGCCTGGAGGTGTTTGCAGCCAGGCTGGATATGGCTGTGAGCAACCTGCTGTAGTGTGAGGTGTCCCTGCCCATGGCAGGGGGTTGGAACTGGCTGAGCCTTGAGCTCCCTTCCAGCCCTGACAGTTCTATGATTCTGTACCAGTCTGGAAGTCCATCTTTAAACTATTGATTCTCTTCTATCCTTTAGTTCCCTCATGAGATACAAGGACTGTGTTTACAGAACCCATGGGCTCTCCCCATAATGTCCCCCCTGATATAGCTTTAAAATGATGTTCTGTTACTGTTGTTTGCATTGGCTAATGCTGACTCCACTGAAGTTGAACACAAATTTCCTGTAGAGTTTACCAAAGTACAGTTTCATCCTTTGCACTAAGGAAACTCTTTCTGTAAGGGAAGAGGGAATCAACTAAGACTTACAAATCATTCATTTACAGAATCACAGAATCAACCAGGTTGGAAAAGACCTCAGAGATAATCAAGTCCAACCTATTACCTAATACCTAACACCTCCTGACAACTAAAACATGGCTCCAAGTGCCACATCCCAACCTTTCTTGAACACCTCTAGTGATGGTGACTGCATCACCTCCCTGGGCAGCATATCCCAATGGCCAATGTCTCTTGCTGGGAAGAAATTTCTCCTCAGCTCGAGCCTAAACTTCCCCTGCCCCAACTTCTTCCTAACATCCAATCTCAATCTCCCTACTTCTAGTTTTGCTCCAGCCCCCCCAGTCCTATCACTCCCAGACACCCTCAAAAGTCCCTCCCCAGCTTTCTTGGAGCCCCCTGCAGTTCCTGGAAGGCCACAAGAAGGTCTCCTCAGAGCCTTCTCCTCTCCAGCCTGCACAACCCCAACTCTCTCAGTCTGTCTCCACAGCAGAGGTGCTCCAGCCCTCTGCTCCTCCTCATGGCCCTTCTCTGGACACCTTCCAGCACCTCCAGATCCTTCCTGGCACAGAGGCTCCAGAACTGGCCCCAGAGCTCCAGCTGTGGTCTCAGCAGAGTGGAGCAGAGGGGCAGAATCCCCTCCCTGGCCCTGCTGGCCACACTTCTCTTGCTGCAGCCCAGGCTCTGCTTGGCTCTCTGGGCTGCAAGTGCTCCCTGCTGGCTCCTCTTGAGCTTCTCCTCCCCCAGCACCCCCAGGGCCTTTTCTTCAGGGCTGCTCTCAAGCCAGCCCCTGCCCAGCCTACATCAGTGCCTAAGATTGCCCTGACTCAGCTGCAGGACCTTGCCCTTGGTCTTGTTGAACCTCCTGAGATTGTCCTGGGCCCAGCTCTGCAGCCTGTGCAGGTCCCTCTGGATGGATTCTTCCCTCCAGCTGTCAGCTGCACCACACAGCTTGGTGTCATCAGCAAACCTGCTGAGGCTGCACTCAATGCCACTGTCCATGGCACCCACAAAGATGTTGAACAAGCCTGGTCCCAGGACTGATCCCTGAGAGACTCCACTTGTCATTGGCCTCCACTGGGCCATGGACCATTGACAGCCACCCTTTGGGTGCAGCCCTCAAGCCAGTTCTGTATCCCCTGAATGCTCCATCCATGGAACCCATCCTGCACCAGCCTGGAGACCAGGATGTGGTGCAGGACTGTGTCTAAGGCATTGCTCAGGTATAGGTCAGTGATGTAAATGATAACCTTTGGTGTCATGTTAAAGAAGTTTGAATTGCCCTCAGAACAGGAAGCCCATGATATTTAAAGGCTGCTCACAGAACTGCAATTGGAGTGTAACCTGACAAGCCACAATGGGTCACACACCTCCAGAAATCACCTTGGAAGCAGAGGAGCAGCACATGTTTAATAGTTGTGGGGAAGTCAGGCTCTCTGACTGATTCCTTCTCCCAGCCTGGGGGGTGAGCAGCCAGTGAGAGGTTCTACAGCGATTACTGAAGATGTTTAGACCCTCAGGCTGGTGACAAGGTGCAGAACTCTGCTGGTGATCAGGGGCTAAAGTGAGATCAGAACTGCTAGGAGGCTGAGTTCACAGGATTAATATGGATATATCAGGGAAGTATAAGTTATTGCTGAACAGATTATTGCAGATGTGGAAAGAGAAAGGAAATTTCTCCCTTCTCTCAAGTGATTGCTCATAATGAATTCAGTGCATCTGTCAAATCCCTGATGGATTTGGTCCAGGACAACAACTGCAATCATTCCTTAATTCTTCACTGTGTTGGAGGATGTTGTGAACCAGAACAGGTTGCCCAGGGAGGTGGTGGAAGCCTCCTGCCTGGAGGTGTTTGCAGCCAGGCTGGATGTGGCTGTGAGCAACCTGCTGTAGTGTGAGGTGTCCCTGGCCATGGCAGGGGGTTGGAACTGGCTGAGCCTTGAGATCCCTTCCAACCCTGACAATTCTGTGATTCTATGATCATAAAGTGAGTTTTCATTCTCACTTACCTGTGCCTGTGAGGTTTGACCTTGTCAGCCACTGACCTTGCAAGGAAAGCAAGAAGATCAGAGCCTCTCTCTTGGCTCCATTCCAGACTGCAACTGATGGCTTCACATTTCATTAGACCTAGATAATTTTATACCATTTCATTAGACTAAGATCCTTAGATGAATCTAGCCACCCTGGCTTCATGCATCATCAGTCTGAGCATTTCAAAGTAAGCCACACCTGCTGGCTAACAAAAACAGTACGGTGATCCAAGAAGAAGCCTGCAGAACAAAGGATGACAGTGAATAATGGAAGATGATCACTAAAGACAGGGGATATGCAATCAAAGGCTGACAGGATGTTAGGGGTTGGAAGGGACCTCTGAAGATCTTCCACTCCAACCCCCATGCCAGAGCAGGAGCATAGAATCCAGCACAGGTCACACAGAACACATCCAGACAGGGCTGCAAAGGTTCCACAGAAGGAGACTCCACAACCTCTCTGGACAGCCTGCTCCAGGCCTCTGGCACCCTCACAGTGAAGAAGTTCTTCCTCATGTTGAGGTGGAACCTCCTGTGCTGCAGTTTCCATCCATTGCCCCTTGTCCTGTCCCAGGGCACAGTGAGCAGAGGCTGTCCCTGTCCCTTCCTTCCTGAGCCCCAGCCCTCAGCTATTGATAGACATTGATCAGATCCCTCTCAGCCTTCTCTTCACCAGACTGAACAGCCCCAGGGCTCTCAGCCTCTCCTCCCCAGGCAGTGCTGCAGTCCCTTCAGCATCCTTGTAGCCTCCCTAGGACTCTGTCCAGCAGATTTCTGTCCCTCTTGACCTGGGGAGCCCAGAGCTGGATGCAATATTCCAGGTGGGTCCTCCGAGGGCAGAGTAGAGGGCAGGAGAACCTCCCTGGCTCTGCTGGACACACTCCTCTGAATGCAGCCCAGGATCCCATTGGCCTTCTTGGCCCCCAGGGCACATTGCTGTCCCATGCAGACCTTGCTGCCCACCAGCACTCCCAGGTCCTTCTCCTGGGGCCACTCTCCAGCAGATCACCTCCCAGCCTGTTCTGCTGCAGTTTATTCTTCCTTTCCAGCTGCAGGACTCTCTACTTCTGTTGAACTTTATTAGGTTCCTCTCTGCCCAGCTCTCAGCCTGTCCAAGTCTCTGAATGTCCTCACAACATTCAGGTGTCTCAGCCAAGCCTCCCAGGCAGTTGTAATCAAGTAATATTTAAAAGTTGTTTTGGTTGCTGACTGTTTTACCTCTGAAATCCATCCTACCTTCCTCTAAGGCTTTTAGAAAACATTTGAAAAGAACATGTTGTACTTCAGAGAACATCACTGGCACAGCATTATTGGATACTCTCTGACCAGACCAGTTATTTTCTTACAGAGAATACAGAATTAACCAGGTTGGAAAAGGCCTTCTTGATCATCAAGTCCAACCTGTCACCCAACCCCATCTGATCAACTAAACCATGGCACCAAGTGCCTCAGCCAGGCTCTTCCTAAACACCTCCAGTGATGGTGACTTCACCACCTCCCTGGGCAGCACATCCCAATGGCCAATCTCTCTTGATGGGAAGAACTTCTTCCTAACATCCAGCCTGAACCTCCCCTGGCACAGCTTGAGACTGTGTCCTCTTGTTCTGGTGCTGGATGCCTGGGAAAAGAGACCAACCCCTACCTGGCTACAACTTCCCTTCTGGTAGTTGTAGAGAGCAATAAGGTCTCCCCTGAGCCTCCTCTTCTCCAGGCTAAGCAACCCCAGCTCCCTCAGCCTCTCCTCAGAGGGCTGTGCTCCAGACCCCTTCCCAGCCCTTGTTGCCCTTCTCTGGAGACCTTCCAGCAAGTCAACCTCCTCCCTAAACTGAGGGGCCCAGAACTGGACACAGGACTCAAGGTGTGGCCTGAGCAGTGCTGAGCACAGGGCACAATGACCTCCCTGCTCCTGCTGGCCACACTGTTCCTGATGCAGGCCAGGATGCCCTTGGCCTTCTTGTCCCCCTGGGCACACTGCTGGCTCATGTTCAGCTACTGTCACCCAATACCCCAAGACCCCTCTCTGCCTGGCTGCTCTCCAGCCCCTCTGTCCCCAGCCTGTAGCACTGCCTGGGGTTGTTGTGTTGCTGTTCTTCCTTCCAGGAGTCCCACAAAGAGCAAGCCCATGCATATTAAATGCAGACGCAACTGTAACCCAGAAAGCCCTCATCCCCTCTGCTCCTTTCAATTAATAATGTCACAGGCAGTCGAGCACCATGGAATTAGAAGCTTCACAATGTGCTGCTGCACATCCTGCAAGCAAAGAAGAAAACAAAAAGGAAAGTGTGAGTCTTATTACTTAGCAGAACAGTGGAGCTTGAAGCCCATGCATTAAGTTTGAGCAGCCTGGGTGAAAATGAGATCTCATTCCCTCATTATGCATCCTTCATCTAAAGCCAAATGAGATCATAAAGTCAGGGAGAGGAGATATTTTCTGCATGAAGAACCATATAATCCTTTGTCTCATTTAAATAATCAATTCAAACAAATCTCTTTTCTTTCTTTCTTTTAAACATCCAACTAAATGATGCAATGAATTATTAACCAAATCTACCTAGTTGCTCAAACTAATGCAGGCAACACAGGTGATTCGCTGTCCCTAGAGACCCACCGAGTGCCACAGCAGCATGGGGGTGGCTGGCTCCTGGAGCTGAGGTTTGTAAAGGGCTGTGTGTGGTGACAGCTCCTGGCGTGGTGCACGTTCTGCCAAGGCTCCTGTGCCAGCCCAGCAGGAAAACATTGCCTTGCTGTGATGCTTGCAGGCATTTCCACTGCAGCAGGGGCTGTGCTCATCTTGCAGGCTCAGTACCAGCCCTTTACAGCACCACAGCACGTTAGAGGTGGGAAGGGAGCTCCAGAGATAGGATAGCATAGCATAGGATAGGATAGGATAGGATAGGATAGAATAGAATAGAATAGAATAGAATAGAATAGAATAGAATAGAATAGAATAGAATAGAATAGAATAGAATAGGTTGGAAGAGACCTTCAAGATCATCCAGTCCAGCCCCCCTGCCAGAGCAGCATCACCTAAGGCAGTCCACACAGGAATGCATCCGGACGGGGCTGCAAAGGCTCCAGAGCAGGAGACTCCACAACCTCTCTGGGCAGCCTGCTCCAGGCCTCCAGCACCCTCACACCAAAGAACTTTCTCCTCATATTGAGGTGGAACTTTCTCTGTTCCAGTTTGTATCCCCTGTTCCTTGTCTTATTCCTGTGCACCACCCAGAAGAGCTTGGCCCCCTCCACTTGACCCCCACCCCTCAGCTATTGATAGACATTGATCAGATCCCTCTCAGCCTTCTCCTCTCCAGACTAAACAGCCCCAGGGCTCTCAGTCTCTCTTCACAGGAGAGATGCTCAAGTCCCCTGAGCATTCTCACAGCTCTCTGTTGGACTCTCTGCAGCAGGTCTCTGTCTCTCTGGAACTGGGGAGCCCAGAGCTGGACACAGGATTGCAGCTGTGGTCTCAGCAGGGCAGAGCAGAGGGGCAGCAGAACCTCCCCAGCCCTGCTGGCCACACTTTCCTTGCTGCACCCCAGGATGCCATTGGCTCTCTTGGCCCCCAGGGCACATTGCTGTCCCATGCAGAACTCACTGCCCAGCAGCACTCCAAGGCCTTTCTTCATGGAGCTGCTCTCCAGCAGGGCAGCCTCTAACCTGTCCTGGTGCCTGCTGTTGTTCCTGCCCTGCTGCAGGACCCTGCACTTGTCCTCATTGAACTTCCTGAGGTTTGCCTGCAGCCAGCTCTCAGCCTGTCCAGCTCTGGTTGGATGGCAGCACAGCCTGAGGGCTGTCAGCCACCATCTCCTCCCCCCACCCCCAGTTTTGTATCATCAGGAGCTTGCTGAGGGTTCACTCAATCCTCTCATCCAGGTTGTTGAGAAAGATAATGGACAAAACTGGGCCCAGTACTGATCCCTGGGGAACACCACTGGCCACAGGCCTCCAAGTTGACTCTGCGCCACCAACCACAGCTCTGTTGTGGAGCCAGTTTCCAATCCACCTCATGGACCAAGCATCTAGGCCATATTTCCTGAGCTGTTCTATGAGGATGTAATGGGAGACAGCATCAAAAGCCTTCCTCAAGCCAAGGTATAGGACATCCACTGCTCTTGGTCCTGGTTTGACATGTGTGCCTTTAAAAACAAAATATCCATAAGGTCACAGACCTCCAGGAGGTGCAGAGAGTCCAGTCCAGGGCGGGGGGGACACAGGAAATTAGGTTATTTCCTTCCCAGAATCCCTGAATCCCCATAAAATTGGCTGCAGAGTTAGTCTCTCTCTCTTTTCTCCCTCCTTTCATCTCTCCAGAGGGAGTCCTTCTCTGGCAACACGGGAAAGGAGGCCTGTTTGTGGCATTCAGAGGGCTGGTTAATTTGTCCTGTGCAATTTTAACCTCTTGGGACCTGATGGGAAGGAGGCAATGGGGGGGGGGGGGGGGGGGCGGAGAGAAAGAGCACTGGGGCTTGTGGTTTAGTCTGGTTGGGGGATGGTTTTGGGGGTTCTCATGTGCCCTGGGACCAGGCTTGTTCAACATCTTGTGGGTGCCATGAACAGCGACATTGAGTGCACCCTCAGCAGGTTTGCTGATGACACCAAGCTGTGTGGTGCAGCAGACAGCTGGAGGGAAGGATCCATCCAGAGGGACCTGGACAGGCTAGAGAGGTGGGCACAAGCCAACCTCAGGAGGTTCAACAAGACCAAGTGCAGGGTCCTGCAGCTGGGTGGAGGCAATCCCAGGCACAAATCCAGGCTGGGCAGGGACTGGCTGGAAAGCAGCCCTGAGGAGAGAGACTTGGGGGTGCTGGGGGAGGAGAAGCTCACCAGGAGCTCTCAGTGTGCACTTGCAGCCCAGAAAGCCAATCAGACCCTGGGCTGCAGCAGGAGAAGTGTGGCCAGCAGGGCAAGGGAGGTGATTCTTCCCCCTCTGCTCAGCTCTGGGGAGACCCCACCTGGAGTACTGCCTCCAGTTCTGGAGCCCCTATTACAAGAGAGATCTGGAGGTGCTGGAAGGTGTCCAGAGAAGGGCCAGGAGGATGAGCAGAGGGCTGGAGCACCTCTCCTGTGAGGACAGACTGAAGGAGTTGGGGCTGTTCAATCTGGAGAAGAGAAGGCTCCCAGGTGACCTCATTGTGGCCTTCCAGGATCTGAAGGGGGCCACAAGAAGGCTGGGGAGGGACTGCTCAGGATCTCAGGCAGTGATAGGACTAGGGGGAATGGAATGAAGCTGGAGGTGGGGAGATTCAGGCTGGAGGGGAGGAGGAAGTTCTTCCCCATGAGAGTGGTGAAGCCCTGGAATGGGTTGTCCAGGGAGGTGGTTGGGGCCCTGTCCCTGGAGGTGTTTAAGCCCAGGCTGGATGAGGCTGTGGCCAGGCTGATCTAGTGTGGGGTGTCCCTGCCCATGGCAGGGGGGTTGGAACTGGATGATCCTTGTGGTCCCTTCCAACCCTGACTGATACTATGACACTACCCAGGATCTGTAGTAGGTGTGAAGGATTCATGTGCTCTGTGTTTCCCTGTATATTTTTGAGTATGTTGCTGTATTCCTCTCCAACTCAACAAGAGCCTCTTCATTTTACCTCCTCTGGGGGGTAACATTGTATTTGTCCCCTCTTGAAACAGAGACAACAAAGCAATTTCTTCACTCCTCATAGGAAGGAATCTCAGCAGGTGGTGGAAAACAACATGAAAGGAGTGCTTCCAGCCTTCTTGAAAGGCTTGTCCCTCACAGTTGCACTAAGAGTGGGACCTAAGCAGACCTTTTTGGCTTCTCTGACTTCTTTGTGGTTCTGCCAAGCATAAATTCCTGGGGAAAATGTCCCATAAGAGCATTCATTAGGAAGTAATGACCTACTAAAGGCAAATCTAATGGCCCTTGACATTCCCCAGAGAGGAATAAGCCTCTCAGCCTGGAAAGGAGGAGGTGCTGGGGAGACCTAATAACATCCCTCCAGTACCTGAAGGGGGCTACAGGCAGGCTGCAGAGAGACTGTTTGCAAAGGCCTGCAGGGACAGGAGCAGGGGCAATGGCTTCAAACTAGAGCAGAGCAGATTGAGATTGGATGAGAGGAACAAGTTCTGCAGCAGGAGGGTGGTGGAACACTGGCACAGGTTGACCAAGGAGGTGGTTGAGGCTCCATGCCTGGAGATATTCAAGGTGAGGCTGGACAGGGCTCTGGGCAACCTGATCTAGTGGAGGATGTCCCTGCTGAGTGCAGGGGGGTTGGACTGGATGAGCTTTGGAGCTCCCTTCCAGCCCAGCCCATTCTGTGTATCTATGAAATAGGACATGAAGGCCCAAACCCACTTCTGGGTAAATAACAAGGACAGCAGCAGGATTCCTAAGGGAAGGATAAGGGGGAAGCTGCTTTGCTAAGAATCAGAACAGTACTGAAAGATAAAAGTGGAGAGGACAATATTGCATGTTGCAGTGCTTGCAGTTCATAACATAAAGACCATAAATCACAATAGTGAGTGTACAGAGTGCTGCCCAAAGAAATTAGGGGAGCATTCCCAAAGTTAATAACTACATGATCCTTGAATCCTGGCTTCAGTTTTGGGCCTCTCACTCCAAGAAGGACATTGAGCAGCTGGAGCATGATGAGAGAAGGGCAATGAATCTGGAGAAGGGTCTGGAGGGCTGGTGAGGTGCAGCTGAGGGAACTGGGGTTGCTTAGTCTGGAGAAAAGGAAGCTGAGGGGAGACCTCATTGCTCTTCACAACTCCCTGAAGGGGAGGTTTCAGTGACGTGGCGTTGATCTCTTCTCCCTAGTATCAGGTGACAGGATGAGAAGAAATGGCCTCAAGTTGTGCCAGGGGAGGGTTAGGTTGAAGATTAGGAAACAATTCTTTATGGAAAGAGTGGTCAGACACTGGAACAGACTGCCCAGGGAGGTGGTGGAGTCCCCATCCCTGGAGGTGTTCACGAAACCTGTGGCCATGGGAAGTGGGAACATGGTTTAGTGGCCATGGAGGTGTTGGCTGGAGGAATAGAATAGAATAGAATAGAATAGAATAGAATAGAATAGAATAGAATAGAATAGAATAGAATAGAATAGAATAGACCAGGTTGGAAGAGACCTTCAAGATCATCGAGTCCAACCTATCATCCAACACCACCTAATCAACTAACCCATGCAACCAAGCACCCTGTCAAGTCTCCTCCTGAACACCTCCAGTGATGGTGACTCCACCACCTTCCCCATGCAGCACATTCCAATGGGCAATCACTCTCTCTGTGTAGAACTTCCTCTTAACCTCCAGCCTAAACCTCCCCTGGTGCAGCCTGAGACTGTGTCCTCTTGTTCTGGTGCTGGCTGCCTGGGAGACGAGACCAACCCCCACCTGGCTACAACCTCCCTTCAGGGAGTTGCAGAGAGCAAGAAGGTCTCCCCTGAGTCTCCTCTTCTGCAGGCTAAGCAACCCCAGCTCCCTCAGTCTCTTCTCACAGGGCTGTGTTCCAAGCCCCTCACCAACTTCATTGCCCTTCTCTGGACTTGTTCCAGCAAGTCAACCTCCTTCCTAAACTGGGGAGCCCAGAACTGGACACAGGACTCAAGGTGTGGCCTAACCAGTGCAGTGTACAGGGGCAGAATGACCTCCCTGCTCCTGCTGGCCACACTCTTCCTGATGCAGGCCAGGATGCCATTGGCCCTCCTGGCTGCCTGGGCACACTGCAGGCTCATGTTCAGCCTACCATCAACCAGCACCCCCAGGTTCCTCTCTGCCTGGCTGCTCACAGCCACTCTGACCCCAGCCTGTAGCACTGCCTGGGGTTGTTGTGGCCAATGTGCAGCCCCTGGCACTTGGATGTGTTCAATCTCCTGCCCTTGGCCTCTGCCCATCTGTCCAGCCTGTCGAGGTCCCTCTGCAGAGCCTCTCTACCCTCCAGCAGATCAACTCCTGCCCCCAGCTTGGTGTTGTCTGCAAATCTACTGATGATGGACTCAGTGCCCTCATCCAGATCATCAATAAAGATGTAGACTCAATGACCTTAAAGGCCCCTTCCAACCAAATCAGTTCTTTGACTCTATGACAAGCAATAAACTCATACTGATTTTCCCCTGCTAAGACTTAGATGTGTGCCTTCCAGAACCTATCTCCAGTTTCAGACAATTATGTGTACTTAATGATTAATTCCCAAAGCTCTGAGGTTAGAAATTAAAGCAGCTGCCCAGGCAGAAAACCAAAAAGATGATGAACTTCCCACCGTTGTGGTCTGATGAGGTCTACATCTCATAAATCCTACACCTTCCAAACAGCTCAGGGCTCTACATTCTCATCTGGAGAGCAACCAGGCAGAAAGGGACCTGGGGGCATGGATTGACAGCAGCTGAATATGAGCCAGAAGTGTGGCCAGGTGGCCAAGAAGGCCAATGGCATCCTGGCCTGCATCAGGAAGAGTGTGGCCAGCAGGAGCAGGGAGGTCATTGTGCCCCTGTGCTCAGCACTGCTCAGGCCACACCTTGAGTCCTGTATCTAGTTCTGGGCACCTCAGGTTAGGAAAGATGTTGAGATGCTGGAAGGTGTCCAGAGAAGGGCAACAAAGCTGGGGAGGGGTCTGGAGCACAGCCCTGTGAGGAGAGGCTGAGGGAGCTGGGGTTGCTTAGCCTGGAGAAGAGGAGGCTCAGGGGAGACCTTCTTGCTCTCTCCAACTCCCTGAAGGGAGGTTGTAGACAGGCAGAGGTTGGTCTCTTCTCCCAGGCACCCAGCACCCGAACAAGAGGACACAGTCTCAAGCTGCACCAGGGGAAGTTTAGGCTGAATGTGAGGAGAAATTTCTTCCCAGACAGAGGAATTAGCCATTGGGATGTGCTGCCCAGGGAGGTGGTGGAGTTCCCATCCCTGGAGATGTTCAGGAAAGGTTTGGATGTGGCACTTGGAGCCATGGTTTAGTTGTCAGGTATTAGATAATACATTGGAACTGATGATCTCTGAGGTCTTTTCCAACCAGGCTGGTTCTATGATTTTATGATCTTTGCCAGTAATACAAAGCCAAATCTGGTCCAACTAGGATAGTTTTCAGTTGTTAGTTAATCTGAGACTTAACTTTGAGCCAGCACCCTTTAAAAACCCAGAGAAAAGAACCTTTTTCAAGTTATTCCTTTCTAGAGGGAATAAAAACAAAAGGTGGTATCTCAGAGGAGAAACAGACTGCCCTGAGGTTTCTCCATGTGTGCCTTACGATAGATTTAGCTGCCCAAGAAAATGGGAACAGAAAAAGGAATCACAGACTTGTCAGGGTTGGAAGGGACCTCAAGGCTCAGCCAGTTCCAACCCCCCTGCCATGGCCAGGTGTGAGAGTCTAATAAGTTTGTCTCTCTCTATGTGAGTCAACAAAGATAAAGTGATAGCAGAGCCACTGCAAAGAAGGTGGAAAGAATCCTGTCCACCAATCCTGGATGCAAATCAGCTTGTGATTGCATCGTGATAACACGGGACTACAACAATGGACCCAAGGACCCAGCCATCACACCTTTAGGGCAAGATAATCACCACCTGTTTCCTGAGCTTTGTCTGGATGGAGACAGGGTAGACGGAGATTCCCCCCTCCTCCAGCCAGGGTCTTGCCCAAACACACAGATTTCCTGCCACTGGAATTCCTGAGGGACAATATTTTGACTACATACCTAAGGACTAAAAAACTGTATAAAAGACTTGAGCAACTACTGGTTTGTAGAGAGAAACACAGGGGAGAAACAGAGGAGAGAAACAGAGGAGAAAAACGGGGAGAAAAATGGAGATGAAGAAAAACACAGGAGACGGGCCAGGCCGCTGAGAAGCCGGGACAATGCTGCTCCGGAGACAAACCCAACATCTCCTGCAGCACCTTTCCTCCACAGACTTTATCTTGGGGGGGATGAGGGGTGTGGTAATATAATTCCTTTCCTCTTCTATCTCTCATCCCTCTCTCTCTCTCTCTTTTCTCCCTTTCCCTTCTTATGTCCACTTTCTCTATTTGCTCCCTCTTCCTTTCTTATGTCCACTTTATTTATGTAATAAATAGTCTAGCTGTTGATACTTTGGCCTCGTTTGTGCCTTTAATTTCACAACACGGGAATATTTAAAAGAACTGTGTCTCCGGACCGAGACATCTAATGTCTCCGGACCTTGACACCAGGGACACCTCACACTACAGCAGGTTGCTCACAGCCAAATCCAACCTGGCTGCAAACACCTCCAGCCAGGAGGCTTCCACCACCTCCCTGGGCAACCTGTGCCAGGTTCTCACCACCCTCATGGGGAACAACTACTCCCTAACATCCAATCTCAATCTCCCCACTTCTAGTTTTGCTCCATCCCCCCAGTCCTATCCCTGCCTGACACCCTCAAAAGTCCCTCCCCAACTTTCTTGTAGCCCCCTGCAGATCCTGGAAGGCCACAAGAAGGTCTCTTGACAAACCAAGTCAAAATACACCTTGGAATTTCAGGGTAGGCTAACTTCTAGTGATTGCCTTTTGATCCCTCTCTCTTTTCCCCCTCTCCTTTCTGCTATCTTACAGCAATACACATTTGTTATAATCCAGAGGAAAATTGGAGCATTTTTAATGAGACATCACAGCCTGATGCGTCCTAATTGGGTTTGCTCTCGGGGTAGGAAGATAAATGATTTGATTTGAGTGCCTGCAGCGGGTTTGCAGGTGTGGCAGCTCTGAGCACTCCTTTTTAATGGGAAAATGAAGTGATTTATTACAGTAGCCCTGAGAACCCAGGAGCTTCCACGTGTCAGCACTGCTGTCACTTCTTCCAAACCTAAACACTCTTCACTCCCACCCCTTACACTTTGCATGAGCACAGAACACAATGATGCTTAATTAATGTATATTACTTATTTAATGACTCAGCTCCCCTCTAGCAAGACATTCTTTCACAGGTGTTTTCCAAAGGGTGTGTGGCAGAATAGCCTTTGAATCAGATAGGCTGAGAGCTGGCTGCAGGCAAACCTCAGGAAGTTCAATGAGGACAAGTGCAGGGTCCTGCAGCTGGGCAGGAACAACAGCAGGCACCAGGACAGGTTAGAGGCTGCCCTGCTGGAGAGCAGCTCCATGGAAAAAGACCTTGGAGTGCTGATGGGCAGCAAGTTCTGCAATGTGCACAGCACAGCAATGTGCCCTGGGGGCCAAGAGAGCCAATGGCATCCTGGGGTGCAGCAAGGAAAGTGTGGCCAGCAGGGCTGGGGAGGTTCTGCTGCCCCTCTGCTCTGCCCTGCTGAGACCACAGCTACAATCCTGTGTCCAGCTCTGGGCTCCCCAGCTCAAAGAGACAGAGACCTGCTGGAGAGACTCCAACAGAGAGCTGTGAGGATGATTAGGGTCTTGAGCATCTCCCCTGTGAAGAGAGACTGAGAGCCCTGGGGCTGTTTAGTCTGGAAGGCTGAGAGGGATCTGACCAATGTCTATCAATAGCTGAGGGGTGGGGGTCAGGATGAAGGGGCCAGGCTCTGTTTGGTGGTGCACAGGAATAAGCCAAGGAACAATGGATATAAACTGGAACAAAGAAAGTTCCACCTCAATGTGAGGAGAAAGTTCTTTGGTGTGAGGCTGCTGGAGGCCCGGAGCAGGCTGCCCAGAGAGGTTGTGGAGTCTCCTTCTCCAGAGACTTTCCAAGCACACATGGATGTGTTCCTGTGTGACCTGTGCTGGGTGCTGCTGCTCTGGCAGGGGGGTTGGACTGGATGATCTCTGGAGGTCTCTTCCCACCTCTAATATACTGTGGTACTGTGAATTCATTGTTTTTGGTTAGAGAAGGTAATGTCCATGTATGTAGCCTCCTAAACACACTCTGTGGTATAATAACTTGCCTATCCAGGGATGATCTTACACTGGTGAACATTTAATGTAACTGCTTAATTGAATATAGGATAAACACTGCATAAAGTATTGATTAGTTTTGAACTTCTTGCATTCATTGTGTCCTATGCAGGGAAAATGCCAAGAGTTAGAGCAGAGCAGTTTGAGATTGGATGTGAGGAACAAGTTCTGCACCAGGAGGGTGGTGGAACACTGGCACAGGTTGCCCAGGGAGGTGGTTGAGGCTCCATCCCTGGAGATTTATAAAGGTCAGGCTGTACAAATCCCAGAGCAACCTGATCTAGTGGAGGATGTCCCTGGTGAGTGCAGAGGGGTTTGGACTGGATGAGCGCCATCACTGGAGGTGTTCAGGAGGAGACTTGACAGGGTGCTTGGTGCCATGGGTTAGTTGTTTAGGTGGCGTTGGATGATAGGTTGGACTCGATGATCTTGAAGGTCTCTTCCAACCTGATCTATTCTATTCTATTCTATTCTATTCTATTCTATTCTATTCTATTCTATTCTATTCTATTCTAAAGCTTTGGAGGTCCCTTCCAACCCAGCCCATTAGATGATTCTGTGATCCTTGCCTGAGGTTGTAATGAAACTCTAAGTGATTAGCTGTGCCCTGCAAGCCAATGAAATATGTGCCTGTAGAACATAAATATTCAGCCTATATACTGAA
This sequence comes from Melanerpes formicivorus, assembly GCF_026170545.1. NCBI lineage: Eukaryota > Metazoa > Chordata > Aves > Piciformes > Picidae > Melanerpes > Melanerpes formicivorus. The sequence goes on from NW_027142365.1 coordinate 18,878,708, forward strand.
GTGTACACAGACATATATTATGCTTTATAAATATACAGGAGATGATTTTGTCCTGGCATATTGTGCATGTAATAGGGGCAATGGTGTATACAGTAGGCATGCAAGAAGTGACCTTCCAGTCATAACCTCAACTTAGCATTAATTAGGCATTAGATATCAGCTTTGAATTTATTAGAGAAGAGCAAAACTATGTGATGACTGGGATATGTGAGAGCTGAGAGCTGTAACCTTTCCCTTTGCTTTTAGAAGTAGACAGGCGGATGATGGTCTCTTCTCCCAGGCACCCAGTACCAGAACAAGAAGACACAGTCTCAGGCTGCACCAGGGGAGGTTCAGGTTGGATGTTAGGAAGAAGTTCTATACAGAAAGAGTGATTGCCCATTGGAATGGGCTGCCTGGGGAGGTGGTGGAGTCGCCGTCATTGGAGGTGTTCAGGAGGAGACTTGATGGGGTGCTTGGTGCCATGGGTTAGCTGTTTGGGTGGGTTGGATTGGTTGATGGGTTGGACACGATGATCTTGAAGGTCTCTTCCAACCTGGTTTGGTTTATTCTAATAAAGGTTATTCTAAATAGAATAGAATAGAATAGAATAGAATAGAATAGAATAGAATAGAATAGAATAGAATAGAATAGAATAGAACACAATACAATACAATATAATACAATACAGAATTAACCAGGTTGGAAAAGAGCTTTGAAATCATGGAGTCCATCCTATCACCCAACACCATCTAATCAACTAAACCATGGCACCAAGGGCCTCATTCAGGATCTTCTTAAACACCTCCAGGGATGGGGACTCCACCACCTCCTTGGGCAGCACATTCCAATGGCCAATTACTCTCTCAGTGAAGAATTTCTTCCTAACATCCAGACTAAACTTCCCCTGGCACAGCTTGGGACTGTGTCCTCTTGTTCTGGTGCTGGTTGTGTGGGAGAAGAAACCAACCTCCACCTGGCTACAACCTCCCTTCAGGGAGTTGTAGACAGCAAGAAGGTCTCCCCTGAGCCTCCTCTTCTCCAGGCTAAGCAACCCCAGCTCCCTCAGCCTCTTCTCACAGGGCTGTGCTCCAGACCCCTCCCCAGCTTTGTTGCCCTTCCCTGGACATGCTCCAGCAACTCAACATCTTTCCCAAACTGAGGAGCCAGTGTCTGGAGCTGGTGCTTAGGGATATGGTTTGGTGTTGAGCTTTCAGTGCTGGGTGGAGGTTGGATTGGATTAGCTCAGAGGTCTCTTCTGTGATTGGATCATTTCATTATCATGCTTGAGGGCTAAATTATTTCACCCTGACATTCTCTTAATCATTCCCAAAGGGGTTTGAAGTGCACAGCAATTAGTGCCATTTTAGAGAGATTCCTTTTCTTCAGTAGTACATTAGGGATGGACTTGAGGAATGCATTGCCTGGCTGAGCTGTGCTGTTCTTGATGACACTTTGAGCAGCAAATCTTTGCTGTGCTCCAGTGAGACCCCACCTCAAATACGCATCCAGGTCTGGTGCCCCTAGCATAAGAAGGACACAGAGCTCCTGGAGTAAGTCCGTAGTAGGCCATGAGGATGATCCTAAGTCTGAGGCACTTCTGCTCTGAGGGTAGGCTGATGGACCTGGAGTTGTTCAGCCTGGAGAAGACTCTGGGGGAGACCTTCTAGCTGCCTTCCAGTACCTGAGGGGTTGCTTAGCCTGGAGAAGAGGAGACTCAGGGGTGACCTTATTGCTCTCTCCAACTCCCTGAAGGGAGGTTGTAGACAGGCAGAGGTTGGTCTCTTCTCCCAGGCACCCAGCACCAGAACAAGGGGACACAGTCTCAGGCTGCGCCAGGGGAGGTTCAGGCTGGAGGTCAGGAGGAAGTTTTACACAGAGAGAGTGATTGCCCATTGGAATGTGCTGCCCGGGGAGGTGGTGGAGTCACCATCACTGGAGGTGTTCAGGAGGAGACTTGCTGGGGTGCTTGGTGCCATGGGTTAGTTGTTTAGGTGGGTTGGACTGGTTGATGGGTTGGACTTGATGATCTTGAAGGTCTCTTCCAACCTTGTCTGGTCTATTCTATTCTATTCTATTCTATTCTATTCTATTCTATTCTATTCTATTCTACAGAAAGGCTGCAGAGGGACTTTTCTTGATGGTGTCTAGAGACAGGACAAGGGGGAATAGTTTGAAGCTGAGGCAGAGCAGGGTTAGACTGGAGCTGAGGAAGAAGTTCTTCAGCACAAGGGTGGTGAGAAGAAGTTCTTCAGTATAAGTGAGGTGAGACTCTGGAATGGGTTGCCCAGGGACATTGTGGATGCTTCCTCACTGGAGGTGTTTAAGACCAGGTTGGATGAGGCCTTGTGCAACATAGTTGAGAGTTGTCCCTGGCCATGGTGGGGAGGTTGGAGCAGGTGATTTGTGAGGTCCCTTCCAACCTAAGCCACCCCATGATTCTATGATATTCAGTAGTTCAGATCACGTGAGAGTGAAAGCAGTAACTCCCGTGGTGTTTGTGTCAGCATTCCTTGGATTCTGGATGTAACCCCAAGGTGTTAGCATGGCATTATTGCTGGTGTCATGTGAAATAATAGTTTTCCGCACAACTCAGGAAGGATCTAGGTTGAAATATGCAGCGTTCTGGCAGCAAGGTGTCACCAAAATGCAAGGCATAAGCAAAACCTTGCTGATGGGAAGAATGGGAAGCACTCTGCACACAGTCTGCAATTGACTTCAAAGCCATGTTGTGACAGCTTAGGCTGTGCCTATAAGAAAAGGATAGCTGCAGAATTCTCTAGCTGAATGTTTGGGTGTAAAAAGGAAAACAAAAGGAAGATAGTTTTAAACTAATTTCATTACAGAATCACAGAATCACCAAGGTTGGAAGAGACCTCAAAGATCATCGAGTCCAACTTGTCACCACAGACCTCATGACTAGACCATGGCACCAAGTGCCACATCCAATCCCCTCTTGAACACCTCCAGGGATGGGGACTCCACCACCTCCCTGGGCAGCACATTCCAGTGGCTAACAGCTCTCTCAGTGAAGAACTTTCTCCTCACCTCCAGCTTAAACTTCCCCTGGCACAGCTTGAGACTGTGTCCCCTTGTTCTGATGCTGGTTGCTAGAGAAGAGACCAACCCCTTCCTGGCTACAACCTCCCTTCAGGTAGTTGTAGAGAGCAATGAGGTCAGCCCTGAGTCTCCTCCAGGCTAAGCAACCCCAGCTCCCTCAGCCTCTCCTCACAGGGCTGTGCTCAAGGCCTCTCCCCAGCCTCGTTGCTCTTCTCTGGACACCTTCAAGTGTCTCAATGTCCTTCTTAAACTGAGAGGCCCAGAACTGGACACAGGACTCAAGGTGTGGCCTAACCAGCACAGGGCAGAATGACCTCCCTGCTCCTGCTGGCCACACTATTCTTGATACAGGCCAGGATGCCCTTGGCCTTCTTGTCCCCCTGGGCACACTGCTGGCTCATGTTTAGGCAGCTGTCAATCAGCACCCCCAGGTCCCTCTCTGTTTGGCAGCTCTCCATTGGTAGATGAGTGGGATGCAGTTGTATGATTTTACACTCTAGCCTCAGTCTCGCCTGTCTTCTGTTTCTTGGCCAGGCTGCATGCATGCTGACCCTGGACTGAAACTGGTAAGATAAGCAGCAAACTTTCTTGACAACAGCTTTGAGTTTAACTGGAATTTTCCTAACATTCTTTTTCTACTCTTCTCTTTTTTGTTTCCAATTAACTAGAAAGGAGGGGAAGGGGGAGAGAGGCTGGGGGGGAACCCGAGGTGGGATCCTCCTGGGGAGGGTTTCTGTGTTCTGTGAATTTTTGTATCCTCTTGTAAATACTGTATATTTTGCATTTATTCATTGCTTTCCATTATTGCTTGCAAAATACAGCTTGTCATTCACCTTTCCTGCTGAGTTTAGCTGTGTTTTATACTGGTGGGTGGATAAAACCATCACACCACTCCACATGTATTCATTACCACATGGAGATGGCAACGACAGCAGCGGCAGCCACGAGTATGGAGCAGACTGAAGGGTTCACTAAGCATCTCTGTTTGATGTTTGGGTTGAGGCAAAGATAATGTGCAAACTGACAAATGTGGAGGACTTCACAACCAGGATTAGCCAAGGAGGATGCTCATAGATTCACTGAATGGTTTGGGTTGGGAAGGGACCTGTTATATCATCTAGTTCCAACTTCCCTGCCATGGGTCTGGAACACCTCCAGGGAGGGGACAGCCACAGCCTCCCTGGGCAACTTGTGCCAGTGTTCCACCACCCTCCTGGTGCAGAACTTGTTCCTCACATCCTATCTCAACCTACTCTTCTCTAGTCTGAAGCCATTGCCCCTGGTCCTGTCCCTGCAGGCCTTTGCAAACAGTCTCTCTGCAGTCTTCTTGTAGCCCCCTTCAGGTCCTGGCAGGCTGCTCTTAGGTTTCCCTGGAGCCTTCTCTTCTCCAGGCTGAACACCCCCAGCTCCCTGAGTCTGTCCTCACAGCAGAGCTGCTCCAACCCCTTGATCATTCTCATGGCTCTCCTCTAAGCCTGCTCCATCATGTCCATTATCTATTTCTATTGCCCAGTATTTCTTGTTCCTGTTGTCTAGGATCATTCTAATCCTAACTGAAAAATGTGCTGTCTTCCATTGTTTCCATTTCTTTCCTCTTCTCTGGATTACTGTATTGAAATAGGTTTAAAATCCCCTCAAAACTCCATTCCTTAATGAAATATTGATTGAGGGGGAGTCTGAGTTTTGACCTATGCATATCATCATGCTTCCAATAAGTAATGCCTGGAAGCATGTAAACATAAATGCACCCAATAATGCCAACAAATATACCCACAAACACATTGTGTACAAACAAAAGGTCTTTCAAAGCATGAGAACTCTGATGAGGTGATATTGATCAGCTCCTAGATATAACAGTGTGCACAAAGAGCTCCTAATAAGCTCAAGAAGATAAGGCAGGCATTACTTAGCCCATAATTCATAGCTACAAGCCAGGACAGGGACCATCCACCAAATGCAGCTTCATTGGTTAGAATTCAGCTTTCCTCCACTGCTGTCTCGTGCTGTCCTCAAAAATCTTTAGCTTTCTACCCTAAAGACCTTTTGGAAATTGAACTTGCTGACCCCAGCTGAGTCTTCTCCAGGCATACACATCATGCTGGTTATCTATTACTTGAAAAGGTCTTGGTGGGGTCAAAATCATTATCTATAAATACAGAACTCTACAGAGAGAGAGATGGAGGGAAGAATACAGAACTCTACAGAGAGAGAGATGGAGGGAAGAATACAGAACTCGACAGAGAAAGAGATGGAGGGAAGAAAAAAAGTGTTCTACAACTTTTTGCTACCCCTCAAACACAGTTTGGGATAAAGAGGACTTTTTTTTCCCCCCAAGTATGAATAAATAGGATACACAACTGATGTATGCCATAGACTTGTAGAGCAGCTTAGGCTGGAAGAGACCTTAGAAATCATTTAATCCAACTCCCCTGCCATGGGCTCTCAACTAGCCCAAGTTACTCCAGGCCCCATCCAACCTGGCCTTGAATGTCTCCAGCCACAACCTCTCTGGACAATCCATTCCAGAGTCTTGCCACCCTCATAGTGAAGACTTTCTTCCTAAGATCCACCCTAAACCTATTCTTCTCCAGTTTAAATCTATTTCCCCTTGGCCTATTGGTCAGCACTCTTGTCAAAACTCTGTTGGTCAAACCTCTCCAGCCTTCCTGTAGGATTCTTTCAGGCACTGGAAGGCAATTATGAGGCCTCCCTGGTGTCTTCTCCAGGCTGAACAATTCCAGTTCCCTCAGCCTATCCTCATAGCAGAGGTGTTCCAAGCCTTGGAACATCTTTGTGGCCCTTCTCTGGACTTGTTCCAACAGGTCTATGTACCTCTTATAACAGGGACACCAGAACCAGGTGCAGTATTTGAGGTGGGGGTCTCACAAGAGCAGAGTAAAGGGGCAGAATCCCCTCTCTTTCCCTCCTGGCCACACTCCTCCTGATGCATCCCAGGATATAATTTGCCTTCTGGGCTTCATGAGGGCACTGCTGGCTCATGGTGAGCTTCTCATCTATCAACACCCCCAAGTCCTTCTCTTCAGGGCTGGCTGCAGCACCTAATTAAACAGAGCTAATGACATAATGGCTAACAGCAAATGCAGGACAAGTATTCCAATAATCAGAAGATGAAGAGTCTGGGAAAATCATAGTATCACAGTATCAGTCAGGGTTGGAAGGGACCACAAGGATCAGCTAGTTCCAACCCCCCTGCCATGGGCAGGGACACCCCACACTACATCAGCCTGGCCACAGCCTCATCCAGCCTGGCCTTAAACACCTCCAGGGACAGGGCCCCAACCACCTCCCTGGACAACCCATTCCAGGGCTTCACCACTCTCATGGGGAAGAACTTCCTCCTCCCTTCCAGCCTGAATCTCCCCACCTCCAGCTTCATTCCATTCCCCCTAGTCCTATCACTGCCTGAGATCCTGAGCAGTCCCTCCCCAGCCTTCTTGGAGCCCCCTTCAAATACTGGAAGGCCACAATGAGGTCACCTGGGAGCCTTCTCTTCTGCAGACTGAACAGCCCCAACTCCTTCAGTCTGTCCTCACAGGAGAGGTTCTCCAGCCCTCTGCTCATCCTCCTGGCTCTTCTCTGGACACCTTCCAGCACCTCCATATCCCTCTTGTAATAGGGGCTCCAGAACTGGAGGCAGTACTCCAGGTGGGGTCTCAAAATGAAAGTATAGAAGAAGTTCTTGAAGAGAGATCTTCATCTTCAAGTCATTCATACCTGAGGTCACTGCAGAGATATTGGAAAAGTTCTCAGGAACTAAATTGTTGTGGTTTTTTTTTACTTGGAATAGACTGAACCTTTATCAGGCTGTCTCTGATAAAAAATGCCAGTGAAAGAGGATTTGGGGGGGGGAAATATAAAACATGAAAAGACAGAATTCTAATATCAGAAAAAAGCTCTGGAAACCTGTGAAGGCAAAGCTCAGGATTAGAAACTGCCTTGCTAAGCTCTGCTCCTTCTGTCAGTGACAGCAGGAAAAGCAACCCAGCTTTGAAAGTCTCTGACAGGAAAATACTGCCCACTGCTTCTGACCTCTGCCCTGGGAAAGCTGCTAGAGAACACAGCAGTCACAGCAGGGTGGAAAAGGAATCACTGAGGCTGGAGGCAATCTCCAGATCTTCCCGAGGTCGGTCAAGCCCATGCTGAAAGCAGGGCAGCAGAAGCTGAAGCTGGGCTGTTCGTGGCAGCACAGCCTCACACTGGGAATGCCTCAACAAATGGAGAATTCCCACCTCTCTGGGCAGCCACCCTCAAAAGAAAGAGAGTTCTATTCCTCCATGTGAACTCCAGAGTGTCCACTTCTTGCTTGTCCTGGAGAGCCCAGCCATAGAGTCATAGAATCCATCTGGCTGGAAGTGATCTCCAAGATCATTCAAGTCCAACCTCTGACCCAGCACTGAAGTCTCAACATGTGTCTAAGCACCAGGTCCACCAGGGATGGTGACTCCAGCACTGCCCTGGGCACTCCAGATGTCTCACCAGGGCTGAGCAGAGGGGAAGGCCACCTCCCTCCACCCGCTCCAATGTTTTTCCTGACACAGCTCAGGAAGCTGATGCCTTCTGCAAGGGTATGCTGATGACTCATGCCCAGCTTCTTGTGCACCAGCATCTCTAGGGCCTTCCCTGTGAAACTGCTTTCCACACAGGAACAAGCTCTTTACTGTGAGAGTGGTGGAACACTGGAACAGGTTGCCAAGGAAGGTGGTTGAGGCCTCACCCTTGGAGATATTCAAGGTTAGGCTCCATGAGTCCCTGGGCAACCTGGTCTAGTGGAGGATGTCCCTGCTGACTGTAGGGAAGTTGGACTGGATGAGCTTTAGAGGTCCCTTCCAGCCCAGCCCATTCTGTGATTCTACAGTTGGTCCCAGTCTGTAGCAGTGCATGAGGTTACTGCCCCCCAGATCCAAGACTTGGCATTTCCATGTGGTGAGCTTTGTGAGTTTCCTGTTCATCCTTTTCTCCAGCCATAAAGGTCTCTTGAAATGGTACTGGAACATTCCAGTGTATCAGCCACTCCTCTCTACTCTGTGTCATCAACAAACTTGCTGAGGGTGCTCTCTGAGGTCCTCAGAAAACTTCCCTAGGCCCCAGGACCTTTCAAAGATGATCAGGAGTGGCCTCACAATGACACAACCCAGCTCACTCAGCACTTAGAGGTGTATTCTACTGGGTTACATGGACTAGACCACGTCCAGATTCTGCATACATCTGCTAATCTTGATCCCCCTCCTCTTCTCATACTCCTGGCTCTCCAAAGCTCAGACATGCTTGGCTTTGAGCTGAACAGCTCTTCATACGCCTTAGAGGTTTTTCATTTCTTGATTAAAGAGGTGACCTCCTTGCTGTTGCTCAAGATGTGCAGGGGGAGTTCCCAGAGGCTGGAGCCAGGCTCTGCTGGGTGATCACAGTATCACAGAATCACAGAATCACCAAGGTTGGAAGAGACCTCAAGGATCATCGAGTCCAACCTGTCACCACAGATCTCATGACTAGACCATGGCACCAAGTGCCACATCCAATGTGATGCCAAATGTGATGCCCAATGCCAGCACAAGGGGCAGTGGTGGAAGCTGAGATAGAGGAAGTGCCATGGAAACAGGAGGAAGAATTTTTCCCCTGTGAGGGTGACAGAGCCCTGGAGCAGGCTGCCCAGGGGGGTTGTAATATCTCACTCTCTGGAGATATTCAAGACCCGCCTGGATGTGTTCCTCTGTGACCTGCTCTAGGTGCTCCTGCTCTGGTAGGGGTGGTTGATCTTTTTGCTCCCTTCCAGCCCTTACCATTTTGTGATTAGAGTTGCAGGGATGATTTAGCTGTTTGCTTTCTTAAGAAAGAATAGAAGATTTTCAGTCAGGGTGATGTTGACTCCTGCTGAGGCTCTCCATTTCCACCCTGGATCTCATAAAGCACATACTTCAAGCACAGAAGTAATGCTGCTGAATCCACAGACTCCGCTACAGAAAGTTTTTACCTCACTATATATAAAAGAGAGAATTAGAATTAGAATTAGAATTAGAATTAGAATTAGAATTAGAATTAGAATTAGAATTAGAATTAGAATTAGAATAAACCAGGTTGGAAGACAACTTCAAGGTCACTGCATCCAACCTACCATCTAACATCACCTAATCAACTAAACCATGGCACCAAGCATCCCGTCAAGTCTCCTCCTGAACACCTCCAGGGATGGTGACTCCACCACCTCCCCAGGCAGCACATTCCAATGGGCAATCACTCTCTCTGTGTAAAACTTCTTCCTCACCTCCAGCCTAAACCTTCCCTGGCACAGCTTGAGACTGTGTCCTCTTGTTCTGGTGCTGGGTGCCTGGGAGAAGAGACCAACCCCCACCTGGCTACAACCTCCCTTCAGGTAGTTGTAGAGAGCAATAAGGTCACCCCTGAGCCTCCTCTTCTCCAGGCTAAGCAACCCCAGCTCCCTCAGCCTCTCCTCACAGGGCTGTGCTCCAAACCCCTCACCAACTTCGTTGCTCTTCTCTGGACACGCTCCAGCAAGTCAACCTCCTTCCTAAACTGAGGAGCCCAGAACTGGAGAAGAGGAGGCTCAGGGGTGAGCTTCTTGCTGTCTACAACTACCTGAAGGGTGGTTGTAGACAGGAAGGGTTTGGTCTCTTCTCTCAAGCAACCAGCACCAGAACAAGAGGACACAGTCTCAAGCTGTGCCAGGGGAAGTTTAGGCTGGAGGTGAGGAGAAAGTTCTTCCCAGAAAGAGGAATTGGCCATTGGAATGTGCTGCCTGGGGAGGTGGTGGAGTCCCCATCCCTGGAGGTGTTCAAGAGGAGATTGGATGTGGCACTTGGTGCCATGGTCTAGTCATGAGGTCTGTGGTGACAGATTGGACTTGATGATCTTTGAGGTCTCTTCCAGCCTTGGTGATTCTGTGATGCTGTGAAGGCTGCAGAGGGACTTTTCATCAGGGAGCAGGGCTGTGCTCCAGACTCCTCCCCAGCCTTGTTGCCCTTCTCTGGACACGTTTAAGTGTCTCAATGTCCTTCCTAAACTGAGGGGCCCAGAACTGGACACAGTTCTGGGCTCCTTTCTTTCTCTTGGGACAGGGGGCAGGGAGACAGTGGAACAGCTTCCCTGGTCTCTGGCCAGGGGGCTTTTCCTGTTGTTTGCTAATTGTAAACATCTGTATAGTATTGTACCTCCTGGCTATGTTGTACACATTCACTGCATTCCATTGTAGAGGGTTGGTCTTGCCTGTAAATGCAGCCTCATTTGCCTCTGACTGAGTTGGTCTGGCAAAGTTAATGCTGGGGGCGGGGGGGGGGCGGGAACTTCAATCCACCACAGGGCTAAGCCATGGCCATCAGCAGCATATCCCTGCCCCTTTGAAACACCTCCAGGGATGGGGATTCAGTCACCACCCTGGGCAGCCTCTGCCAGTGCTGGAGAACCCTTTCAGGGAAGAAGTTTCTTCTAATAGAGGATTACCTGCAACAAAAGGGCTGAATCTTTCCTTACCCCTCACAATACTTACAACCCACATTCCTTACACCCAGGGATAGGGATTCCACCACCTCCCTGGGATGCCTCTTCCACCTTGTCACTTTCTTCTAGGATCCAACCTAAACCTCCCCTGGGGCAAAGTGAGGCTATTCCCTCCTACCAGTTGTTCCTAGGGAGAAGAGACCCACACCCAGCTCATTACAAGCTCCCTTCTCATCCTGCCACTTGGTACTAGCTGAAAGCAGCAGTCCCAAAACAGCTGTCAGTGACAAGCAGCTGAGAAGAGCGACATCTTCATTGCACATCCAGCTCCAGAGAGGATGCCTCTGCTGGCTTCCAGAAGCAAATAGATGAGGGTTTAAAAAGCCCTGAAGTCCTGTACGTGCCTGAGATGTGTGGCTCTGTTAGAAAGTGGCAGCAGCCTGAACTAATGGATAGTCAATAAGTCCTCCCATGGAGCTCTCCCAGCTGAGCCATCTAACACTGTCTATTCATGCTTGTTCATGGGCAAGTGCTGGCAGCATCTACACAACACCTCATTTAAAGTACCTGTAAGGCAGACATCAACTAGTGTCACTTAAGAAGTCTAGAGGCTAATTGATCACCTCCTGTTTAATGAAGTGAAGCAGGAATATTCCACTTCATTGCTGGTAACCTTCTGCTTTGCTTCCCTCATAAAACAAACAAACAAACAAACAAACCCCAAATCCCCCCAGGAAAAAAACACAAACCAAAAAACCAGAACAAAACCTGTGGTGGGTTTAAGCAGACACCTACAAATCCTAATGATTTTTTTATTGCTGTGTGCAAGTCCTTGCTATCTCAGAGGAGTGGAGTCCCCCAGGGATCAGTGCTGGGCCCCATCCTCTTTAGTATCTTCATTGATGATCTGGATGAGGGCATTGAGTCCATCATCAGTAAAAGCACAGATGACACCAAGCTGGGGGCAGGAGTAGATCTGCTAGAGGGTGGAAGAGCTCTGCAGAGGGACCTTGCCAGGCTGGACAGATGGGCAGAGGCCAACAGGATGACATTCAAAAAGTCCAAGCACTGGGTGCTGCACTTTGGCCACAACAACCCCAGGCAGAGCTACAGGCTGGGGTCAGAGTGGCTGAGAGCTGCCAGGCAGAGAGGGACCCGGGGGTGCTGGTTGACAGCTGCCTGAACATGAGCCAGCAGTGTGCCCAGGGGGACAAGAAGGCCAATGGCATCCTGGCCTGCATCAGGAAGAGTGTGGTCAGCAGGAGCAGGGAAGTCATTGTGCCTCTGGATTCTGCATTGGTTAGGCCACACCTTGAGTCCTGTGTCCGGTTCTGGGCTCCTCAATATAAGAAGGACACTGAGCCTCTTGAATGTGTCCAGAGAAGGGCAACAAAGCTGGGGAGGGGTCTGGAGCACAGCCCTGTGAGGAGAGGCTGAGGGAGCTGGGGTTGCTTAGCCTGGAGAAGAGGAGACTCAGGGGAGACCTCATTGCTCTCTGCAACTCCCTGAAGGGAGGTTGTAGCCAGGTGGGGGTTGGTCTCTTCTCCCAGGCACCCAGCACCAGAACAAGAGGACACAGTCTTAAGCTGTGCCAGGGGAGGTTTGGACTGGAGGTGAGGAGAAGGTGGTGGTGGTGTTAGGTTTATGGTTGGACTTGATGATCTTAGAGGTCTTTTGCAGCTGAAACAGTTCTATGATTCCATCTTGCTGAAGGCTTAAAATGCAGCAGAAGCTAAACAAAGCACATTTGAACATGGGGGAAGTAATTACTTTTTAAAAAACACCTTTGAAGAGTCTTAAGTAGCAAAGATTAAAACCCCAAAGCTCACAAAAGCCAAGGATCCATTGGGGGGGTGTCTCTGTTTGATTTTTACATCCAAAGGGGAAATCTACTGCTGCTAATGTTCCTTGGACAGGGCTTGTATAAAGCTTGCCTTTTGAAACCCATAATGCAGGAAGATGAATTATTTGCCCACTGAAAGTATGTGTCCTAGTTGGGAAAGATAAGGAGTGATAGGGCTGTTCAGCTATCTCACCTGAGCATTTTCCCTGCCATCACTGTCACTGTTTCCTAGTACAAAGATAAGCAGAATTTGGTGCTCCAAAGTTGGGCTCTGTCTGTTTTGTTGTATGCTGCCATCTCTTGCCTATGCTGTTTATGTATGCTGTGGATGGAGTCTGCCTGGACTCCAGCAAGGCCTTTGACACTGTCCCCCAACAGCAAACTGCTGGCCAAGCTGTCAGCCCCTGGCTTGGACAGCAGCACTCTGAGCTGGGTTAGGAACTGGCTGGAGGCTGAGGCCAGAGAGTGGTGGTGAATGGTGCCACAGCCAGCTGGCAGCCAGGCACCAGTGGTGTGCCCCAGGGATCAGTGCTGGGCCCTGTGCTCTTTAACATCTTCATTGATGATCTGGATGAGGGCATTGAGTCCATCAGCAGTAAGTTTGCAGATGACAGCAAGCTGGGAGCAGGAGTTGATCTGTTAGAGGGTCGGAGATCTCTGCAGAGGGACCTTGACAGGCTGGACAGATGGGCAGAGTCCAAGAAGATGATATTCAACAAGCCCTAGTGCCAGATGCTGCACTTTGGCCACAACATCCCCATGCAGTGCTATAGGCTGGGGTCAGAGTGGCTGGAGAGAAGCCAAACAGAGAGGGACCTGGTTGATGGTAGGGTGAACATGAGCTAATAGTGCACCCAGGCAGCCAAGAGGGCCAATGGCATCCTGGCCTGCATCAGGAACAGTGTGGCCAGCAGGAGCAGGGAGGTCACTCTGCCCTGTGCTCAGCTCTGGTTAGGCCACACCTTGAGTCCTGTGTCCACTTCTGGGCACCTCAGGTTAGGAAAGATGTTGAGATGCTGGAAGGTGTCCAGGGAAGGGCAGATCTAGTCATGAGGTCTGTGGTGACAGGTTGGATTTGATGATCACAGTGTCACAGTATCACCAAGGATGGAAGAGACCTCGAGGATCATCGAGTCCAACCTGTCACCACAGACCTCATGACTAGACCATGGCACCAAGTGCCACATCCAATCCCCTCTTGAACACCTCCAGGGACAGGGACTCCATCACCTCCCTGGGCAGCACATCCCAATGGCCAATTCCTCTTTCTGGGAAGAACTTTCTCCTCACCTCCAGCCTAAACTTCCCCTGGCACAGCTTGAGACTGTGTCCTCTTGTTCTGGTGCTGGTTGCTAGAGAGAAGAGACCAACCCCTTCCTGGCTACAACCTCCCTTCAGGTAGTTGTAGAGGGCAATGAGGTCTCCCCTGAGCCTCCTCTTCTCCAGGCTAAGCAACCCCAGCTCCCTCAGCCTCTCCTCACAGGGCTGTGCTCCAGACCCCTCCCCAGCTTTGTTGCCCTTCTCTGGACACCTTCAAGTCTCTCAATGTCCTTCTTAATCTGAGTGGCCCAGAACTGGACACAGGACTCAAGGTGTGGCCTAACCAGTGCAGAGTCCAGAGGCACAATGACCTCCCTGCTCCTGCTGGCCACACTCTTCCTGATGCAGGCCAGGATGCCCTTGGCCTTCTTGGCCACTTGGGCACACTGCTGGCTCATGTTTAGGCAGCTGTCAATCAGCACTCCCAGGTTCCTCTCTGTTTGGCAGCTCTCAGCCACTCTGACCCCAGCCTGTAGCACTGCCTTGGGTTGTTGTGGCCAAAGTGCAGCCCCTGGCACTTGGACTTGTTGAATGCCATCCTGTTGGCCTCTGCCCATCTGTCCAGCCTGGCAAGGTCCCTCTGCAGAGCCCTTCTGCCCTCTAAGTGACCAACATCTGCTCCTAACTTGGTGTCATCTGCAAACTGGTGATGACTGACTCGACCCCCTTTGGTCTTCGAGGTCTCTTCCACCCTTGGTGATATTGTGAAACCCACCTTAAATCACTCTTCTCTCATTTCATATTTGGCTCATGTTTTCACAGACTCACAGGATGTTAGGCGTTGGAAGGGATGTCAGGAGATCTTCCACTCCAACCCCTCTGCCAGAGCAGGAGCATAGAATCCAGCACAGGTCACACAGGAACACATCCAGACAGGGCTGCAAAGGCTCCACAGAAGGAGACTCCACAACCTCTCTGGGCAGCCTGCTCCAGGCCTCTGGGACCCTCACAGTCAAGAATTTCTTCCTCATGCTGATGTGGAACCTCCTGTGCTGCAGTTTCCATCCATTGCCCATTGTCCTATCACAGGGCACATCTGAGCAGAGCCTGTCCCCTCCCTCTTGACCCCCAGCCCTCAGATGTTTATAAACATTGATTAAGTCCCCTCTCAGTCTTCTTTCCCTGTTGCCATTACTCAAACTCAGCCTTTCCTCCATGATTCTTTTTAAAACCTCTCATCACAGTGCCTCCTGAGTTTGCTCAGTTTTGACAGCTTTCCCACATTGAAATCCCAGAGCTAAGGTGGCAATCAGACCCATCCAAAACTAAATTGAACCTCCAGGCAGATCAAAACCCTACCAACAGGAATCTTCTCAGAGTACTGCAGGCAAAGAGGCCGGTCCAGTTTTGCAAAACATCCTGATCACCAGAAGAGCCTCTAGGGTGGGCCACAAACTGTGAATTAATAGACTGGTTTAGGTTGGAAAGGACATGGAAGATCATCCAGTTCCAAGCCCCTGCCATAGGCAGGGACAACCTCCCACTAGATCAAGTTGCTCAAGGCCTCATCCGACCTGGTCTTGACAGGCTCCAGGGAGAGGACAGCCACAACTCTCCTGGGCAACCTGTTCCAATGTCCAACCACCCTCACTGGAAAGAGTTTCTTCCTAATCTCCACTCAAAATCTGCTTTTCTCAAGCTTCAATCCATTGCTCCTCATCCTATCACTTGTCAAACCCTTGTCCAAATTGATAATCAGTGGCTGGATAGGTTTCCAATGCTATGTGCAACACTGCACAGCTCTGGTTTCCAGGGTTGCCCAGGCTGGAAGGTCTGTCAGAGCAAACTGTGGGTTCCTTTCTGGCTTGTGTGCACAAAATGCACTCCCACTGGTAGAAGGAAATGGGGAAGAGAGCACTTGGATGTCAGGTGATGCACTCAGCTCACCTGTGTGCTCAGGAGACAAGCAGGACCAGCAGAGAGCTCGCTAACATGCTGTGCTTCCTCCCTTAAGAGATGTTAAACAGAAGCCTGTGACATGGAGGAAAGGAGGGGTGTACCCTTTTATTATGCAAAGTCCATCTGCAAACCACAGTACAGTGACCTTCTTGGGTTTCCTGTGTTATAATTGCCTGCTGTCCCATCCACCTCATTCCTCAAAGGTTAACAAGGCTAAACAAGAGAGAAAGCAAAAGGTCAGCCAAGGAGATGCTGATCTATTGACAAAGCCTAAGGAATGCAGAAGCAGCGCAGGACTCAAATGCTGTTCCCACATTACTGATGCCATCCTGGACCAAACCCATACATGCATCTGCTGCAGAAGGTTTTGCTCTCAGGAAGTTGAGAAGGGACTATCCTGGACCAAACCCATACATGCATCTGCTGCAGAAGGTTTTGCTCTCAGGAAGTTGAGAAGGGACTCTCTCAAGTGGAGGATGAGCAGAGGGCTGGAGCTCCTCTCCTGTGGAGACAGACTGAAGGAGCTGGGGTTTTGCAGGCTGGAGAAGAGAAGGCTCTGAGGAGACCTTCCTGTGGCCTTCCAGTGTCTGAAGGGTGCTACAAGAAAGTTGGGGAGGGACTTTTGAGGGTGTCAGGAAGTGATAGGACTGGGGGAATGGAGCAAAAGTAAAAGTGGGGAGATTGAGATTGGCTGTGAGGAAGAAGTTGTTCCCCATGAGGGTGGTGAGAGCCTGGCACAGGCTGCCCAGGGAGGTGGTGGAAGCCTCCTGCCTGGAGGTGTTTGCAGCCAGGCTGGATGTGGCTGTGAGGAACCTGCTGTAGTGTGAGGTGTCCCTGCCCATGGCAGGGGGCTTGGAACTGGCTGCTCCTTGAGGTCCTTTCCAACCCTGACAATTCTATGATTCTAAGTCCAAAAAGCTGAACCACTTCTATTATTACACCCCCAAAGCTGAAGTTTCTACTTCATTATACCTGTGGCATGGTGAAGAAAACCGGAATGTGGGAGAAGACTAAGGTTTGCCTGCCAGCTGACCACGTCACTGCTCCTCATCTCCAGCCTCAGATCTTTCACCAAGGCCATGTAAGTGGCAGCTGTCCCAGAAACTGCTGTTCTCAGGGGTGGTGCAAGCCAAGTGCATTACAGCTGGGGACTTTTCTCTTCCTGTCACCAAGGCTCAGAGCAGAAAAGGGCAGAGAATATGTTCCTCAATCCAAGTGACAACCAAGAATAATGTCTAAAGAGCAATTCATGGAGAGAACATTTTCCCAGTGTAGAAATGCGATCAGTCAGGAGCCCAGCTTTTCATTGGCAATGGCACTTCACTCAATAGCAAGAAATGGCTGGTCAGAAAGAGCAAGGAAAAAATCATCCACTCCTGCCCATCACTGTCTGAGCAGGGACTTAAAGCTGCTGTGTTCAATAGGAGGAGGGAGAATTCCTTCAAGATTCTGAACTCAGGGAGTTTTGATGACTTTCAGGAAAAAAGTGTGAGCTGTTAGCTTTCACAAGTGTTTCACAATGAAATTCTCTTCCTGCTGTCAGAAGCAGAGTGAATATTGACTTAAACTCATCTACTCCCCTTCCTTATTGCACATCTCCACCTATTGCAATGGGTTGTTTGCTTAGAATCACAGAAGAGCTTGGGCTGCAAAACCCACTGAAGTTCTTCTGGTGAACTGATTGCTGCCCTTCAGGCAGATGAACTATGTTGTAAGTGTAGAGCACAGACTCATAACCTTGCTTAGGTTGGAAAAGACCTTAGGCTCATCCAGACCAACCTTCCTCTAACTCTACCAAGGCTGGGGCTAAACCATGGCCCTCAGCACCACATCTCTGCCTCTTGGAAACACCTCCAGGGATGGGGATTCAACCACCCCCCTGGGCACCTCACTGGTCACAGAGTTGATTTGCACTGCAGGGAAAAAAGTAAAAAGTAGTGATAAACTCCCAAAAAAATAAAATCAAACAAGCAAAACACCCACCCCCCAAAATGTACCTTCAGAAAACAATATTCACAGCATCACAGAATAGCAGGGCTACAGGCTGGGGGCAGGGAGGCTGAGAGCAGCCAGGCAGAAAGGGACCTAGGGGTAGTGGTTGACAGCAGCTGAACATGAGCCAGCAGTGTGCCCAGGTGGCCAAGAAGGCCAAGGGCATCCTGGCCTGCATCAGGAATAGTGTGGCCAGCAGGAGCAGGGAAGTCATTGTGCCCTGTGCTCAGCACTGCTTAGGCCAGACCTTGAGTCCTGTGTCCAGTTCTGGGCTCCTCAGGTTAGGAAAGATGTTGAGCTGCTGGAAGGTGTCCAGGGAAGGGCAACAAAGCTGGGGAGGGGTCTGGAGCACAGCCCTGTGAGGAGAGGCTGAGGGAGCTGGGGTTGCTTAGCCTGGAGAAGAGGAGGCTCAGGGGAGACCTCATTGCTCTCTCCAACTACCTGAAGGGAGGTTGTAGCCAGGTGGGGGTTGGTCTCTTCTCCCAGGCACCCAACCCCAGAACAAGAGGACACAGTCTTAAGCTGTGCCAGGGGGGGTTTAGGCTGGATGGTAGGAGGAAGTTCTTCCCAGCAAGAGAGATTGGCCACTGGAATGTGCTGCCCAGGGAGGTGGTGGAGTCACCATCCCTGGAGGTG
This sequence comes from Melanerpes formicivorus, assembly GCF_026170545.1. Lineage (NCBI taxonomy): Eukaryota > Metazoa > Chordata > Aves > Piciformes > Picidae > Melanerpes > Melanerpes formicivorus. Next base: position 18,896,907 of record NW_027142365.1, read on the forward strand.
TTTAAGAATAACCTGGATGAGGCATTTGGTGCCATGGTTTAGTTGATTAGATGGTGCTGGGTGATAGGTTGGACTTGATGACCTCTGAGGTCTTTTCCAACCTGGTTAATTCTATTCTATTCTAATAGAACCATATGATGGGTTTGATTGGAAGAGATCATTGAGTCCAACCACTACTTCACTCAGCCAAGTCTGGTTTTAAACCATGTCCCTCAGCACCACCTCTGCCTCTTTGGGATGCTTCCAGGGATGGGGATTCAACCACCTCTCTGGGCAGCCTGTGCCACTGCTGAAGAACCCTTTGAGGGAAGAATTTTCTTCTAATATTCAGCTTAAAGCTCCCCTGGGGCAACTTGAGGCCACTTCCTCCTCTCACTAGTTACTAGGAAGAAGAGACCAACCCCCCCTTTCATTACAATTGCCTTTCAAGTGGTTGCAGAGAGCAAAAAGGTCTCCCCTCAGCCTCCTTTTCTCCAGTTCCTTTAGCTACTCTTCTTTGACAAGTAACAGCCTAAAGAAAAGCAGTAATTTGCAAAGCCCCACCTGGACTCCTCCCACACTGGTCCTGAAGAAGCTATGGCCACTGGAAAGTCATGGCTAAATAACTGATTTTAAAGATTCTGTTAACATGTCTCTGCAGAAGCTGATGTGAAAGAGGTATTGTAGCTTTCCACTTGCAAACCAGCCCTTTACAGTGACAGGAAAGAGTTTAAAGCATTGTCTCAGCAGAGAACTGCAGCAGTAAAGCTCAACTGTGAAGGGAGAAGAGCACAAAGAGAGAGGACTGAAAATGTGTTCTCCAAGTGAACATCCTTCTGAACATCTCTGCTGAAAATAAAGGACAAATTTCATTATCCATACATAGAGTCATAGAGGTTTTTGGGTTGGAAAAGACCTCTAAGATGATCAAGTCCAGCCATCAACCCAACACCACCATGGCTGGACCTTTCTGGGCCCTCCCTGCAGGAAGGACACTGAGGGGCTGGAGCCTGTGCAGAGCAGGGCAGGCAGGCTGGAGAAGGGCCTGGAGCCCCTGGGCTAGAGGAGGGGCTGAGGGAGCTGGGGGTGTTGAGGCTGGGGAAGAGGAGGCTGAGGGAGACCTCCTTGCTCTCTGCAGCTCCCTGAAGGGAGGCTGCAGTGAGGAGAGGACAGACTCTGCTCCTTGGTGCTCCACAGGAGCAGAGGAAATGGTTTTGAGCTGCCCCAGGGGAGGTTCAGGCTGGATGCTAGGAAATCTTTCTTGCCTGGAAGGCTTCTCAGGCCTTGGAATGTTGTGCCCAGGGCAGTGCTGGAGTCCCCATCCCTGGAGGTGTTGAAGCAGTGTGTGGAGCTGGTGCTTAGGGCCATGGTTTGGTGTTGAGCCTGCAGAGCTGGGTGGAGGCTGGACTGGCTGAGCTTGGAGGTCTCTTCCAGCCTGATGCGTTCTGTGATGCTTGGAGATATGACTTAGCTGTGGGCTTGACTTGATGATCTTGAAGTCCTTTTCCAACCTAAGTGACTCTATGATTAAAGATGCCACAGAGGTTGAGAATAAAAATAAATGAATAATCTCACAGAGCTGATTCCAGTCAGGACAAAGCATCAGCACAAACCACAGCTCTCAAACACTGCCTCAGGTTTCACAGCTCATCAGAACTCCTTTCTGTTTGGTTGCCTTCTGAAGGGATGCTGAGTGAGGCACCAGCACCTGTCACTAGGCTCCCAAACAAATAATGTTTCTTCCCTTTGCATGGACCACTGGCAGGAAATTGCTGTCTGGTGCTTCTATTACTTCTCCCTTGACATAAATTATGAGCCACTTACAATGATGTAAAAGGACAGAGTTGGGTGTTTTTTTTCCCCCTCTCTCTTTGGCTGCAAACTTGCCTGCTGAACAACTCCAGAGCTTTGATTAATGTTTCTGCCTCATTTTGTATGAGAGTTTGGGAACTAAATATAGTTGGTACTCAGTAACTGCATCAGTGCAGTGGGAAATAATGAGCTGTGGCCAGGAACAACGGAAGGTTTCAAATTGCTAATGGCATAAATGAGACCTGGTGGAGATCTGGAGGCTCACTCAAAATGGGAACTTCTCCATCCTCAGTCACAGTGGTGATGGAACAAGCTACTATATAGTCAGAAGTGTTGTGCAAGGAATACTAAACACAGCCCTGCATCAGCAGTTGTGGGATCTGTCTCCTGACACTGGGAGATACTTGAATGCAGTATTTCTTCTACACTAAATGATGAATGGCTCTTACATGGCCCTGGGGGGAAAAGCAGAAGCCTGAGGCAGCCAGCGCCCTGGAGGCAGTAGCCAATAGTGATCCTAATGTCCAGTAACCCCAGGGCAGCACAATCATGGCCAGCATCCATGAAGAAGCTGAAGGATTGCTTGCACTAGCTTGCACAACGATGAAGGGACAGGGATGAGCCAGCAGAAGGAACACAGCATAGGTGAAGGAGGGTAATCTACTGAGGGCACAGGGAGCACTGTCAGCAGGTTTGCTCCACGCTGGGTGGAGTGGCTGACACACCAGAAGGATGTGCTGCCATTTAGCCAGGCTTGGACAGGCTGAGAGCTGGGCAGGGAGAGATTTGATGAAGTTCAACAAGGACAAGGGGAGAGTCTTGCACCTGGGAAGGAACCCCATGCACCAGGATAAGTTGGGGACTGACCTGCTGGAGAGCAATGAAGTCCTGGTGGATGGGAAGATGACCATGAGCCAGCAATGTGCTTTGTGGCCAGGAGGGCAAATGTCATTCTTGGTGGATTAGAAAGGTGAGGAGGTCAAGACAGGTTCTCTTCCCTCTCTACTCTGCCCTACTCAGGCCGCATCTGGAGTATTGTGTCCAGTTCTGGGCCGCTCAGCTCAAGAAGGACCTCAGGGAACTGCTGGAGAGAGTCCAGCACAGAGGCACAGAGTGCTGCAGGCAGTGGAAGATCTTCCTCATGAGGAGAGCCTGAGGGAGCTGAGGGCTCTTAGGCTTGGAGAGGAGGAGCCTGAGGGTGACCTCCTTGCTGTTGCTCAAGCTGTGCAGGCGTAGTGCCCAGAGGCTGGAGCCAGGCTCTGCTGGGTGCTGCCCAATGCCAGCACAAGGGGCAGTGGTGGAAGCTGAGGCAGAGGAAGTGCCATGGAAACAGGAGGAAGAATTTTTACCCTGTGAGGGTGACAGAGGCCTGGAGCAGGCTGCCCAGGGGGGTTGTGGAGTCTCCCTCTCTGGAGATATTCAAACCCTGCCTGGATGTGTTCCTGTGTGAGCTGCTCTAGGTGCTCCTGCTCTGGCGGGGGGTTGGAGCGGATGAGCTTCTGAGGTCCCTTCCAGCCCCTGAAATTCTGTGATACTGCTCTGACCAACTGTAAACACAAAGGCCAAGTTCAGAGCCAACTACTAAAGCTGCAAATTCCTCTTTTTGGAGGAAGATATGGAAACTACTCATTAGCAGTATCCATTCGATTGGGATAATACTACTGGCACATTATTAAGCCTGTAGGAAGTAAGTTTCCTTTGTTTCTTCCAGGCCACAACACTCTGCAACCTAAGAGACATTTTGAAGCCTAGATCATGGAATCATCATAAAATGGCTGAGTTGGAAGGGACCTTAAAGATCATCTAGTTCCAACCTCCTGGCCATGAGCAGGGACACCACCTCCTAAACCAGATTGATCAAAGCTTCATCCAGCCTGGTCTTAAACACTTCCAGGGATGAGGCATCCCAAACTTCTCTGGACAACCTGTTCCAGTGTCTCACAACCCCCATAGCAGACAACTTCTTCCTAATGTGGAATCTAAACCTACTCTGCTCTAGTTTAAAACCATTCTCCCTTACCCTGCCAGCACAGGCCCTTAAAAACACTTGCTCTCCAGATGCCCTGTAGCCCCCTTTCAGGTACTGGAAGGCCACTACAAGGGCTGCTCAGAGCCTTCTCTGCTCTAGGCAGATCTGCAGGCCCACTCATAGACATTGCACTGACTCCATATTTCAGGCATCCAGAGATGGGTGCTTGAAACTCCTAGACATGTCTGAGGCCAAATACTTGGGGTTCACAGATTAAACTTTAAGAGTGTGGAAAACAAAGCAGGAGAGTCTGAAGGCAGGAAGGGACCTGGGGGTACTGGTTGATAGTAGCTGAACATGAGCCAGCAGTGTGCCCAGGGGGACAAGAAGGCCAAGGGCATCCTGGACTGCATCAGGAAGAGTGTGGCCAGCAGGAGCAGGGAAGTCATTTTGCCCTGTGCACTGCACTGCTCAGGCCATACCTTGAGTCCTGTGTCCAGTTCTGGGCTCCTCAGTTTAGGAAAGATGCTGAGCTGCTGGAAGGTGTCCAGAGAAGGGCAACAAATCTGGGAAGGGGTCTGGAGCACAGCCCTGTGAGGAGAGGCTGAGGGAGCTGGGGTTGCTTAGCCTGCAGAAAAGGAGGCTCAAGGGAGGCCTTCTTGCTGCCTACAACTCCCTGAAGGGAGGTTGTAGCCAGGTGGGGGTTGGTCTCTTCTCCCAGGCACCCAGCACCAGAACAAGAGGACACAGTCTCAAGCTGTGGCAGGGGAGGTTCAGGCTGGATGTTAGGAAGAAATTCTTCCCAGCAAGAGAGATTGGCCATTGGGATGTGCTGCCCAGGGAGGTGGTGGAGTCCCCATCCCTGGAGGTGTTTAGGAAGAGCCTGGATGAAGCACTTGGTGCCATGGTTCAGTTGATCAGATGGTGTTGGGTGAGAGGTTGGACTTGATGATCTCTGAGATCTTTTTCCAACCTGGTTAATTCTATTCTATTCTAAATGGCACCAAGATGAGCACCTGATGTCTGCTGCCTTTGGATTGCAAGGAGTTTTCATTCACGTTCAGACAGGAGGTTATTTTGCCAGGTGCAGGCAAGAACGGTTATTGATTTTGTAGGTTTTAGGTACAAAATGCATCATTAAGATTATTTAGTATATGCTATTTTCTTAACAGAAGTTAGAGATGTTAGGAAGCATTTCCCTGATCTTAGTTATGGGCTAATAACATCAGCCCAGAGGAAGACAAAAATGTCACACACAGAAAAATAGAGGTTGGAAGGGACCTCTGGAGGTCATAGAATTGTTTAGGGTAGAAGGGACCTCCACAGGTCATCCAGTCCAACCCCTCTGCACTCAGCAGGGACATCCCCAGCTAGATCAGGTTACTCAGAGCCCTGTCCAGCCTCACCTTGAATATCTCCAGGGATGGAGCCTCAACCACCTCCCTGGGCAACCTGTGCCAGTGTTCCAGCACCCTCCTGGTGCAGAACTTGTTCCTCACATCCAATCTCAAGCTGCTCTGCTCTAGTTTGAAGCCATTGCCCCTGCTCCTATCCCTGCAGACCTTTGCAAACAGTCTCTCTGCAGCCTTCTTGTAGCCCCTTCAGGTACGGGCAGGCTGCTCTTAGGTCTCCCTGGAGCCTCCTCTTCTCCAGGCTGAACACCCCCAGCTCCCTCAGCCTGTCCTTGTAGCTAAGTTGCTCCATCCCCCTGATCAGTTTTGTGGCCTCCCGTGCCCCAGCTCCATCAGCTCATCTCATTCAACCTCCCTGCCAGAGCAAGTTGCACCAGGACTGCATCCTGGCAGGTTTTGAGTGACTCCAGAGTTCTAACTGAAGTTGATCCCACCTCATCCACTTCTTCCCAGACTCTGAGCTATACCCATGGATCACATCGTGAACCAGATGAGTGGACTGATCCCGCTGCAGGGCAAACCAGCAAGCAGCAGTAGGACACTGGAAAGGGCAAAGCCACTTTGTCTGTATTGATTCCCTGCCCCAATTCCCACATCTCCACAAACAGGTCACACCACATCAGTCTCTTACAAGACTCATTCCCCCATCCTGCCATGGGAAACTGAGTACAGTTAAAAGACAATTATGCCAAAGCATGTCTGCAGGGGGTGGGGGGGAGGATATTTTCTGCACTTTCATCAGTGGCTGAACTGTCTACATGGAAAGCTCACCAGTACTAAACAGAAGGCTTAGATTAATTACTATATAAATTATCTAGTTCTTCTTGGCTTGATTAAATGCAATAAAAAAACCCAGAGTCAATGAAAATGAGAATGAGAAAAATTCTTTAGAGATAGCTTGGGCTTCCCTCTGTCTTTAGGAGCAGTGAGACAAACTGTGGAGATATACTAAGAGAGTTGGGGTTGTCTGGAGCAGAGAAGGCTCCCAGGAGACCAAATTGTGGCCTTCCAGTATCTGCAGGGGGCTACAGGAAAGCTGGGGAGGGACTTGTGAGGGTGTCAGGGAGGGATAGGACTGAGGGGAATGGAGCAAAACTAGAAGTGGGGAGATGGAGATTGGCTGTGAGGAAGAAGTTGTTCCCCAGGAGGGTGGTGAGAGCCTGGCACAGGCTGCCCAGGGAGGTGGTGGAAGCCTCCTGCCTGGAGGTGTTTGCAGCCAGGCTGGATGTGGCTGTGAGCAACCTGCTGTAGTGTGAGGTGTCCCTGGCCATGGCAGGGGGGTTGGGACTGGCTGAGCCTTGAGGTCCCTTCCAGCTCTGACTATTCTGTGATTCTGTGATAAATAGGTACATCAGAACCATCACCCTAGGCATGGCCATTCTGAATACCACAGTATCACAGTATCACTTAGGTTGGAAAGGACCTCGAGGATCATCGAGTCCAACCTGACACCACAGACCCCATGACTAGACCATGGCACCAAGTGCCACGTCCAATCTCCCCTTGAACGCCTCCAGGGTCGATGACTCCACCACCTCCCTGGGCAACCCATTCCAATGCCGAATGACTCGCTCGGTGAAGAACTTCCTCCTCACCTCGAGTCTGAACCTCCCCTGGCGCAGCTTGAGACTGTGTCCCCTTGTTCTGGTGCTGGTTGCCTGGGAGAAGAGGCCAACTCCCTCCTGGCTACAACCACCCTTCAGGTAGTTGTAGAGGGCAATAAGGTCACCCCTGAGCCTCCTCTTCTCCAGGCTAAACAATCCCAGCTCCCTCAGCCTCTCCTCATAGGGCTTGTGTTCAAGGCCTCTCACCAGCCTTGTTGCCCTTCTCTGGACACCTTCAAGTGTCTCAATGTCCTTCTTAAACTGAGGAGCCCAGAACTGGACACAGGACTCAAGGTGCGGCCTAACCAGAGCAGAGTACAGGGGCACTATGACCTCCCTGCTCCTGCTGGCCACACTATTCCTAATGCAGGCCAGAATGCTATTGGCCCTCCTGGCCACCTGAGCACACTGCTGGCTCATATTCAGGTGGCTGTCGATCAGCACCCCCAGGTCCCTCTCTGTCTGGGAGCTCTCCAGCCACTCCGACCCCAGCCTATAGCTCTGCATGGGATTGCCGTAGCCAACTGCACCTCCCCCTTACTGGGGGTGCAAACTCCTACTCACTGCTTTAGGCCAGTGTGGAGACCTCAGTAAACATTGAGGGGGCACAAGAAGTTAACTGAAAGGCCAGCAGAGAGCCTTTCTATTAAAGGCTGGTGTGAACAACTACTGTGTTACAACTGGATTTGAATGCCTTTGTGGAGAGCAAACCTACAGTTGTATTTGTAGTGGATTGATTGACCTTGGCTAGCCATCAGATGCCCATTAAGCTACTCTGTCACTCATTCTCAACAGGACAGAAGGAAAAAAACCCAGGGCAAACACCTCAAGGGTCAATATGAGGACAGGGTGATGACTTACAAATTGCTGTTACAGACAAACCAGATGCAACTTAGGGAAACTCAGAAAACAGAACAGCTTCCTCTCCACTCCTCCCTTCTTCCCCGGCTTGACTTCACTCTATCTCCTCCCCCCAGGCAATGCCAGGGGATGGTGAATGGGAGTTGTGGTGTCTGTCACTCCTTCCTCTGCACAGTCTTCCCCTGCTCTTCATCATACTCACATGAATAGAATCATAGAATAATTGTCAGGGTTGGAAGGGACCTCCAGGCTCAGCCAGTTCCAACCCTCCTGCCATGGGCAGGGACACCTCACACTGCAGCAGGTTGCTCACAGCCACATCCAGCCTGGCTGCAAACACCTCCAGGGATGAGGCTTCCACCACCACCTCCACATATGAAGCTGTATTTTTTGTTCAGCTGTTCTTTTGTATTATCAAGAACACTTAGGAACTCAGCTCCCTATCAAGGCTGGGACCATGACACCATGATGGCCACCATGGCTGACCTCAACCCTTTGAAGCTGAGCTGAGACATTTTGCAAGGAGGTGATAGCATTATCAGGAGGAAGTTCTGCACAATGAGGGTGGTGGAACACTGGAACTGATTGCCCAGGGATGTGGCTGAGGCTCCACCCCTGGAGACTTTCAAGATCAGACTGGATGTGGCCCTGGGCAGCCTGATCTGGTTGAAGATGTCCCTGATGACTGCAGGTGAGTTGGGCAAGATGACCTTTGAAAGTCCCTTCCAACCTGATGCAATCTGTGAATGAACAACTGAGGATTTGCAACTCCAGATGTGGAGCTGCACAGATCCAGCAGCTCCAGATCCCAGCCTGGTCCCTAAGTTCATCAATTTACTTCTGAATGTGTAGTTCCAGACCTGATTTTGGCTGCTCAGCCCTGAAGGGGATGAGATTCCCTGATAATGCTATCACCTCCTTGCAAAGTGTTTCAGCTCTGCTCCAAACCTGTTCCACTGTCCCACCACCCTCACAGGGAAGAGCTTCTTCCTTTAGCTGATCAGATGGTGCTGGGTGATAGGTTGGACTTGATGATCTCAACGGTCTTTTCCAACCTGGTTAATTCTACTCTATTCTAACATGTAGGTGCTAACCCCAGGGCAGCTGGAAGTTTGGGCTTCTTTCTTCCAAAGCACCTGTACTTAAGCACTAGCACAATAGCTATAATAAAGCACAGTCCTTACAAGGACACTCACAGCACTGACAAGACAAAGACCATCACTGGCAATGGAGACCCTGGCATCCTGCTGGGTGATTTTTCAGTTCCTGTTTTGATAACCAAAGGATGTCTTCCAATGTCTCTGTTGAGGCTCCAGTTACAGGACTGGTTTTGATACATCAGTTTCAGGCTTCATTAATCTCACAGGTGTCCAAACCTCTCTTCTGAAGCTTGAACTGTGTGCAGCATTTGCCCCTCTAGAAGTGGGGGCATTTCACATACAAGAAGGCTAAGCTTAGCCCGGTTCTGCATGACCAAATCAGGTCTCCTGCTGAAGCTTGAATTTCAATTTGACTTCAGCTCCCAGGAGTTTCAAGTGGTACAAATGCTATTTAGGAACCCAGTTTAGTTTCAAGTGCACACAAAGAGTGTTTCAGTACAAACTGTGCCTCAAACTACTGAAGGGCTCCCTGGTTCAAGAATCACAGAATCACCAAGGTTGGAAGAGACCTCAAAGATCACCAAATCCAACCTGTCACCACAGACCTCATGACTAGACCATGGCACCAAGTGCCACATCCAATCCCCTCTTGAACACCTCCAGGGATGGGGACTCCACCACCTCCCTGGGCAGCACATTCCAATGGCTAACAACTCCCTCAGTGAAGAACTTTCTCCTCACCTCCAGCCTAAACTTCCCCTGGCACAGCTTGAGACTGTGTCCTCTTGTTCTGATGCTGGGTGCCTGGGAGAAGAGACCAACCCCCACCTGGCTACAACCTCCCTTCAGGGAGTTGGAGAGGGCAATGAGGTCTCCCCTGAGCCTCCTCTTCTCCAGGCTAAGCAACCCCAGCTCCCTCAGCCTCTCCTCACAGGGCTGTGCTCAAGGCCTCTCCCCAGCCTTGTTGCCCTTCTCTGGGCACTTTCAAGTGTCTCAATGTCCTTCTTAAACTGATTGGCCCAGAAGGGACTTGATGGAGGGGGTACAGAAAAGGGCTACAAAGATGCTGAGGGCACTGGAGCACTGATGAGGAAAGGCTGAGAGAATTGAGGCTGTTTGTAAGAAAGGAGACTGAGGGGAAGTCTCATAAACACTTATAAACACTTAAAGGAGCTTGGGTTCAGCCTTTTTTGAGTGGTGCCCAGTGACAGGATGAGGTGTAACAGGCACAAACTTGAACATAAGAAGCTCCATCTAAACACGAGGAGGAAACTTTTTAATTTAAGGGTGACAGAGCACCAGAATAGGCTGCCCAAAGAGGTGGTGGAATCCAACTCTAGAGACCATCACAAACTGCCTGGACATGTTCCAGTGTGACCTGTTTAGGTGACCCTGCCTTGGCAGGAGGGTTGGACTGGAGGATCTCCAGAGGTCCCTTCCAACCCCTAGCATTCTGTGATTTTTTCCCTTTGCTCTGGTACTCTGTATAGACTCCCCAAGGATGAGCAGAGGGCTGGAGCTCCTCTCCTGTGAGGATAGACTGAGAGAGTTGGGGTTGTGCAGCCTGGAGAGGAGAAGGCTCCCAGGAGACCATCTTGTGGCTTTCCACTATCTGCAGGGGGCTCCAAGAAAGCTGGGGAGGGACTTTTGAGGGTGTCAGGGAGGGATAGGACTGGGGGGGATGGAGCAAAAGTAGAAGTGGGGAGATTGAGATTGGATGTGAGGAAGAAGTTGTTCCCCATGAGGGTGGTGAGAGCCTGGCACAGGTTGCCCAGGGAGGTGGTGGAAGCCTCCTGCCTGGAGGTGTTTGAAGCCAGGCTGGATGTGGCTGTGAGCAACCTGCTGTGGTGTGAGGTGTCCCTGGCCATGGTAGGGGGGTTGGAACTGGCTGAGCCTTGAGGTACCTTCCAGCCCTGACAGTTCTGTGATTCTGTGACTCAGACACCTGGTCAAGTTGACACTACTGAAGTCACTAATCAAAACCAGGGCTGTGGTAGTCAGTCCCCTCCAAACCCACAGCTACAGGCAGCAGTGCCCCTTGTTTTAATCTCAATGAACTGTGACTTGAACAGCCTTAACTTGTGGCTTGCCATGGCTGAAGTGAGGATGAGTGAGCAATTAGCACAGCCCAGTTGATACATGTCAGGCTGATTTGTAGGCCTAGTCCTTGAATTAACATGAACATATCCTTCAGGCTCATTTGCAGATCTATTCCTTACATTAATATGAAATTATCCTTCTGGTTTGCTTTAATTAAATGGAGTTGTTTTTAATTATTCCATTAGTCAAGACATTTTTTTGTGCCTTTCATAGCAATGAGCTAACTAGTTGGGTTGGGTGGTTATGTCCAGCAGGGACATAACATTTATCACAGTATCACAGTAGTATCATAGAGTCAGTCAGGGTTGGAAGGGACCACAAGGATCAGCTAGTTCCAACCCCCCTGCCATGGGCACGGACACACCACACTAGATCAGCCTGGCCACAGCCTCAGCCAGCCTGCTCTTAAACACCTCCAGGGACAGGGCCCCAACCACCTCCCTGGACAACCCATTCCAGGGCTTCACCACTCTCATGGGGAAGAACTTCCTCCTCCCCTCCAGCCTCAATCTCCCCACCTCCAGCTTCATTCCATTCCCCCTAGTCCTATCACTCCCTGAGATCCTGAGCAGTCCCTCCCCAGCCTTCCTGTAGCCCCCTTCAGATCCTGGAAGGCCACAATGAGGTCACCTGGGAGCCTTCTCTTCTCCAGACTGAACAGCCCCAACTCCTTCAGTCTGTCCTCACAGGAGAGGTGCTCCAGCCCTCTGATCATCCTCGTGGCCCTTCTCTGGACACCTTCCAGCACCTCCAGATCCCTCTTGGAATAGGGGCTCCAGAACTGGAGGCAGTACTCCAGGTGGGGTCTCCCCAGAGCTGAGCAGAGGGGGAGGATCACCTCCCTTGCCCTGCTGGCCACACTTCTCCTGATGCAGCCCAGGATCTGATTGGCTTTCTGGGCTGCAAGTGCACACTGAGAGCTCCTGTTGAGCTTCTCCTTCCCCAGCACCCCCAAGGCTCTCTCCTCAGGGCTGCTTTCCAGCCAGTCCCTGCCCAGTCTGGATTTGTGCCTGGGATTGCCTCCACCCAGCTGCAGGACCCTGCCCTTGGTCTTGTTGAACCTCATGAGGTTGGCTTGTGCCCACCTCTCCAGCCTGTCCAGGTACCTCTGGATGGATCCTTCCCTCCAGCTGTCTGCTGCACCACACAGCTTGGTGTCATCAGCAACCCTGCTGAGGCTGCACTCAGTGCCACTGTCCATGGCAGCCACAAAGATGTTGAACAAGCCTGGTCCCTGGACTGATCCCTGAGGGACTCTGCTTGTCCCTGGCCTCCATTGAAATACACTGATTTAGGAAAGGGGGGAAAAAAAAGGCAAGGGGGGAAAAAATGGATTAACAGAAGTGACTGTGCCCTTTCACACACACAAAGGCACTGCTTTGTTTGGAACTTGCATTGCAAAGAAAACAAATCCCTCTTACTCTTGAAACAGAAGGGGTTGGTCCTTGTAGAAGAAGGTTATTGCTTGGACTGGGTGATGAAAAAAATCAGGTATCTGTATGTCTTTTCTTCTACAACATTGACACTGAGAGAAAAGGAGCTGCAAGAACAGGGTATAAATAGAGTCCAAAATGAGGTCTCAGAAGGGATGAGTTAGTTCTCTGCAAGTGGAGGTTATAGCCAGGTGGGGGCTGGCCTCTTCTCCCAGACAATCACTGACAAGAGGACACAGTCTCAAGCTGCACCAGGGGAGGTTCAGGCTGGATGTTAGTAAGAAGTTCTTCCCAGACAGAGAGATTGGCCATTGGGATGTGCTGCCCAGGGAGGTGGTGGAGTCACCATCCCTGCAAGTGCTTAAAAAGAGCCTGGATGAGGCACTTGGTGCCATGGTTTAGTTGATCAGATGGTGCTGGGTGATAGGTTGGACTTGATGACCTCTGAGGTCCTTTCCAACCTGGTTAATTCTGTATTAGGGGAGACAATTACAGCCATGTTTAAATCCTGAGGGTCTTTTCCAAGCTGAACGTTTCTGTGGTAAGCTGTCTTTGTGTGGTGGGTTAACACCTTTTTTCTGAAAACAAAAGAAGAAAGCAGGGTGGAGGGCTTGCGGGTACTTTACACTCCCTGAAGGGCATCTCCCCCCTGGGAAAGCTGAGTCTGTTCCACTCCCTCCTCCCTGCCCAGCAAGGGTATAAAAAAAGCAGGACCTCATAGCTGTTGGATCTCCTTTTTGGCTCCTGCCTCTGCTGGATGAGAGCTACTGCAGCTGCCCTCCTGCTCCTCAGCCACGTGGCCGGACCTGATCCTTCTCCCTGCTGCCTCTGCGCCTCCTCAGAGAAAGACTGGTTTTGTATTATTCTTTTTCTATCCCCCTCCCATCCATTCTTGTTCCTTGCCCTTGTGAACCTTTTTTCCCTGTTATTGATATATATATATATATTTTGAAGGAAAAAAAAAAATTACTTGCCTCTCTACTTCCAAGCTGACTCCAGATCGTTGCTTAGTGGGTTTGCTCCTTACCTTTTTTTTTCCCTCCTCTCCCTGTTTGGAGGGAGGAGGTGGGGGGGAAGTGGGGAAGAGATTCTCAGCCTTTTCCCCATTTGAGCTTTTAACTCTCAGTTAAGGCTCAAACCACTACACTTTGGATAAGGATGTTTCACACAGTGAATGTTTTTAATAAATAGTTATTCATTATTATTATTATCCAGGTCTGGAGCCCTCAATATAGGCAGGACATGGACCTGATGGAGAGGGTGCAGAGGAGAGCCACAAAAGTGATCAGGGGGTTTGAGCAGCTCTGCTACAAGGAAAGGCTGAAGGAGCTGGGGATGTTCAGCCTGGAGAAGAGAAGGCTCCAGGGAGACCTAAGAGCAGCCTGCCAGGACCTGAAGGGGCTACAAGAAGGCTGCAGAGAGACTGTTTGCAAAGGCCTGCAGGGACAGGACCAGGGGCAATGGCTTCAAAGTAGAGCAGAGCAGATTGAGATTGGATGTGAGGAACAGGTTCTGCACCAGGAGGGTGGTGGAACACTGGCACAGGTTGCCCAGGGAGGTGGTTGAGGCTCCATCCCTGGAGGTATTCAAGATGAGGCTGGACAGGGCTGTGGCAACCTGATCTAGCTGGGGATGTCCCTGCTGAGTGCAGAGGGGTTGGACTTGATGAGCTGTGGAGGTCCCTTCCCACCCAGACCACGACTCTGTGATTCAAATTTTGGCACAGGAATTGCTAACATTGAGGCTGCAGAAGTCTGCACAGCTCTGTGGATTTTGACAAGGTTGCTAATTCTCAGCTGGTAAATTGCCAACTCATTTCTGTTCATCACTTCCATAGGGATTTTTATTTTCTTGCCACTTTCTATCATCTCATTTCCTCTTTCTTTCCACTCCTCAGAAATAATTGTTTTTCTTACCATGTGAGCTTCTGATCTGTGGAATCTTTCCTGCTACATTTAATTAATATTAGTCAAGATAGAATAGAATAGAATAGAATAGAATAGAATAGAATAGAATAGAATAGAATAGAATAGAATAGACCAGGTTGGAAGAGACCTTCAAGATCATCGTGTCCAACCTATCATCCAACACCACCCAACCAACTAACCCATGGCACCAAGCACCCTATCAAGTCTCCTCCTGAACACCTCCAGGGATGGTGACTCCACCACCTCCCTGGGCAGCACATCCCAATGGGCAATCACTCTCTCTGTGTAGAACTTCCTCCTGACCTCCAGCCTGAACTTCCCCTGGTGCAGCTTGAGACTGTGTCCTCTTGTTCTGGTGCTGGCTGCCTGGGAGAAGAGACCAACCCCCACCTGGCTACAACCTCCCTTCAAGTAGTTGTAGAGAGCAAGAAGGTCTCCCCTGAGTCTCCTCTTCTCCAGGCTAAGCAACCCCAGCTCCCTCAGCCTCTCCTCACAGGGCTGCGCTCCAGACCCCTCACCAACTTCGTTGCCCTTCTCTGGACTCATTCCAGCAAGTCAACCTCCTTCCTAAACTGAGGAGCCCAGAACTGGACACTGGACTCAAAGTGTGGCCTAATGACAAGGTAGAATGACCTCCCTGCTCCTGCTGGCCACACTGTTTCTGATGCAGGCCAGGATGCCATTGGCCTTCTTGGCCCTCTGGGCACACTGCTGGCTCATGTTCAGCCTACTATCAAGCAGCACCCCCAGGTCCCTCTCTGCCTGGCTGCTCTCAGCCACTCTGTCCCCAGAAACACAGGAGTATTGTTCATGCATCTTTCTCATGAAGATCATTAGAGATGAATACATGAGGCAGAAACAAGCCATGTCTTTAGTCAAATTCCTGACAGAAATTTGTTCTGCTAAACTGGCATCAAAGTGACACAGGCTCACAGGATGTTAGGGGTTGGGAGGGACCCAAAGGGATCTTCCAGTCCAACCCCACTGCCAGAGCAGGAGCAGAGAATCCAGCACAGGTCACACAGGAACACATCCAGACAGGGCTGCAAAGGCTCCAGAGAAGGAGACTCCACAACCTCTCTGGGCAGCCTGCTCCAGGGCTCTGGGACCCTCTCAATGAAGAAGTTCCTCCTCATGTTGAAGTGGAACCTCCTGTGCTGGAGTTTCCATCCATTGCCCCTTGTCCTATCCCAGGGCACAACTGAACAGAGCCTGGCCCTGTCCCTTCCATTTAACATTTGGATGGATGTCCCTAGGGAGATTCTGGTGCAATAAAACCTTATTTGGCATCTGTCAATGGCAAATTATTAGAACTACATTATTAGAACTACTGCTAGAGGAATGAGCAAGTTGATTTGATGAAAATAATATATTGATTAAAAAACCAATAACAATCAAAACTTTAAAGCACATTCACTAAACACTATTGAAGTGACAGCTGGTGGAGGAACTGAGCCTTGGGAGGCTCACATAGTATCTGAGTTGAGTTTCAGACAGCCTGGTCTGGCCTTTCATGCATGTCTGCATGGAGCTTTGGCTTTTTGAGGTCCCTAAGGTGAGGATTTGGGAGGCTTCTCTCTAAAGAATAGTTTAACTACAGCTCCTAAGGAGATTTCCAGGTTGCCCAGGGAGGTGGTGGAAGCCTCCTGCCTGGAGGTGTTTGCAGCCAGGCTGGATGTGGCTGTGAGCAACCTGCTGGAGTGTGAGGTGTCCCTGGCCATGGCAGGGGAGTTGGAACTGGCTGAGCCTTGAGGTGCCTTCCTGCCCTAACAATTCCAAAATGTTGAACCACTTCTATTACACCCCAAAAACTGAAGTTTCTACTTCATTATAGCTGTGGCATGGTGAAGAAAACAGGGAACTAGGAATGTGAGAGAAGACTAAGTTTTGCCTGCCAGCTGACCACATAGTATCACAGTATCACAGTATCACCAAGGTTGGAAGAGACCTCAAAGATCATCGAGTCCAACCTGTCACCACAGACCTCATGACTAAACCATGGCACCAAGTGCCACATCCAATCCCCTCTTGAACACCTCTAGGGACAGGGACTCCACCACCTCCCTGGGCAGCACATCCCAATGGCTAACAACTCTATCAATGAAGAACTTTCTCCTCACCTCCAGCCTAAACTTCCCCTGGCACAGCTTGAGACTGTGTCCTCTTGTTCTGGTGCTGGTTGCTAGAGAGAAGAGACCAACCCCTTCCTGGCTACAACCTCCTTTCAGGTAGTTGTAGAGGGCAATGAGGTCTCCCCTGAGCCTCCTCTTCTCCAGGCTAAGCAACCCCAGCTCCCTCAGCCTCTCCTCACAGGGCTGTGCTCCAGACCCCTCCCCAGCCTTGTTGCCCTTCTCTGGACACCTTCAAGTCTCTCAATGTCCTTCCTAAACTGAGTCCTTCCTAAACCAGGTCACTGCTCCTCATCTCCAGCCTCAGATCTTTCACCAAGGCCATGGCCAAGTGACAACTCTGTGTTTTCCCAGGTGGTGTGGTGATTTCAACAGAGATATCAGCCCCAGCTGAGCCCTTCTAGGTACAAGGAGGCAATGTCATTTGTGGCATTTATGAGCAGCTTGAACAAAGCTCTTACAAATTCTGACACCCTACTCTTCGTGAAGTGACTTACTCCTGATCCTCTGCCCTTAAAAGTTCAGAATATTAATGAGAGAAAATGCAGCTGAGCAAAACACAACTTCAATGAGCAGGAGGCCAAGGCAGGCAGATGCTGCATCAGTTCCAGCCTTCTCCAGGAGAAAGGCCACTGGCAAATGCAGAGCTACAAATAATGAATAGGAGTTCTACATGATCCTGCAGTGCCCTGCTGTGGAAATCATTCCTCTTGGAGTCATGGGAAAGCTGATCAATAAATATATATATATGTATATATATGACCAGAGCAACCCTCACTGGCAATACAGACTGGGGTAGGAGGGGATAGAAAGCAGGCCTGTGGAGAAGGACTCAGTGGTGTTGATGGATGAGAAGCTGGACAGGATCCAGCAATGGGCACTGGCAACACAGAAGGCCAAGGGCAGCCTGGGCTGCATCCAAAGCAGTGTGGCCAGGGATGGAGAGAGAGGATCCTGCCCCTCTGCTCTGCTCTGACCTCACCTGCAGGGCTGCATCCAGATCTGGAGCCCTCAATACAGGAAGGACATTGACCTGATGGAGCAGGTCCAGAGGAGGCCACAAAAAGGATCATGAGGTTGGAGCAGCTCTGCCACAAGGACAAGCTGAGGGAGCTGGGGGTGCATGAAAAAAAATGTGGCCAGCAGGCCTAGGGAGGTTCTCCTGCCCCTCCACTGAGACCACAGCTGCAATCCTGTGTCCAGTTCTGGGCTTCTCAGTTTAAGAAGGACCTTGAGAGACTTGAAGGTGTCCAGAGAAGGGCAATGAGGCTGGGGAGGGGTCTGGAGCACAGCCCTGTGAGGAGAGGCTGGGGGAGCTGGGGTTGCTTAGCCTGGAGAAGAAGAGGCTCAAGGGAGACCTCATTGCCCTCTACAGCTCCCTGAAGGGAGGTTGTAGCCAGGTGGGGGTTGGTCTCTTCTCCCAGGCACCCAGCACCAGAACAAGAGGACACAGTCTCAAGCTGTGCCAGGGGAGGTTTAGGCTGGAGGTGAGGAGAAAGTTCTTCCCAGAGAGTGTTGTTAGTCATTGGAATGTGCTGCCCAGGGAGGTGGTGGAGTCCCCATCCCTGGAGGTGTTCAAGAGGGGATTGGATGTGGCACTTGGTGCCATGGTTTAGTCATGAGGTCTGTGGTGACAGGTTGGACTTGATGATCTCTGAGGTCTTTTCCAACTTGGTTTGTTCAATGATTCTATGATTCTAAGAGATACAGAGACCTGCTGGAGCGAGTCCAACAGAGAGCCAGGAGGATGCTTAGGGGACTTGAGCATCTCCCCTGTGAAGAGAGACTGAGAGCCCTGGGGCTGTTTAGTCTGGAGAAGAGAAGGCTGAGAGGGATCTGACCAATGTCTATCAATATCTGGGGGGTGGGACTGGAGCAGGCTCCCCAGAGGGCTTGTGGAGTCTCCTTCTCTGGAGCTTTTCAAGGCCTGTCTGGATGTGTTCCTGTGTGACCTGAGCTATATTGAATGGTCCTGCTCTGGCAGGGGGGGTGGACTTGATGATTTCTTTGGGTCCCTTCCAACCCCTGGCATCCTGTGAGCTGTGATCCTGTGGATGTCAAGAAGAAGGGGCCAGGCTCTGTTTGGTGGTGCCCAGTGATAGGACAAGGAACAAAGGGGATTAAGGGGAACCCAGGAGGTTCCACTTCAACATGAGGAGAAAGTTCTCAGTACAGAAGTGAGGGTGCTGGAGGCCTGGAGCAGGCTGCCCAGAGAGGGTGTGGAGTCTCCTTCTCTGGAGACTTTCCAACCCCACCTGGATGTGTTCCTGTGTGCCCTGCCCTTGATGCTGCTGCTCTGGCAGGGGGCTTGGACTGGATTGTCTCTGGAGGTCCCTTCCAAGCCCTACCCTTCTGTGATTCTATGAACTGCAGAGGAATTAGCCTGTGGATTTCAGCTGGCACAGGGCTTTCACCTCTAACACTCTGTGATTCTATGCTCAGCTCTGCTGACAGCAGCACATCTCTGAGCAGCTTCCTGTTTGCACAACAAGTGATCAAAAGCAGAGGAAAGCTGCTGCAGGGGACAATGACATCTTCATTTTTCACAGCATGCAGACATGCTAAGGTAAACAAATTTTTTACCTTCAGGCTGGTGTTTCTCCTGCAGATCTATGAATATACCAACAATCTTTACAGACTAGACATGATCCATTTGTTTTGAAGGTGTTTGAAGAGATTTTTGTCACTGTTCATAGCAAATGGCATTAAAGTACTCGCTGGTGAATCAGTGGAATCGCTACCCTGACACGTGAAATCAGTTTTCCCACCAAGGATCAATACTTGCCCTTGAAGGCTGCAAAGTTCTGAAGTCTGGAATAACTTTCAGAGTGGTCAAAGATGATCACAGAATTATTGAGGCTGGAAGAGACCTCTGAGCTCATCAAGTCCACCTAACACCACCACATCAGCTAAGCCATGCTACCGAGTGCCACATCCAATCTCTCCTTAAACACCTCCAGGCACAGTGACTCCACCACCTCCCTGGGCAGTCCATCCCAGTGGCTGATTCCCTGTCCCTGAGGAAGTGCTTCCTAGCCTCCAACCTAACCCTCCCCTGGCACAGCTCCAGGCCATGCCCTCTCCTCTTGTCACCAGGTGCCTGGGAGCAGAGCCTGACCCCCACCTGGCTACAGCTTCCCTTCAGGTAGTTGTAGAGTGTGCTAAGGTCCCCCCTGAGCCTCCTCTTCTCCAGGCTGCACACCCCCAGCTCCCTCAGCCTCTCCTCCTCAGCCTTTCCCTCCAGTCCCTTCCCCAGGCTGGTTGCTCTCCTCTGGACCTGCTGCAGCACCTCAAGATCCTTCCTGCAGTGAGGGCCCAGAGCTGCAGACAGAGCTCCAGGTGAGGCCTCAGCAGTGCCCAGCACAGGGCAGAATTCCATCCCTGCTGCTGCTGCCACACTGCTCCTGACACAAGCCAGGATGCCCTTGGCCTTCTGTGCCCCTGGGCACACTGCTGGCTCCTGTCCAGCTGCTGTCCCCCAGCACTGCCAGGTCCCTCCCTGCCAGCTGCTTCCAGCCTCTCATCCCCAGTCTGTAGCCTGCGTGGGGTTATGGTGGCCAAAGTGCAGGAGCCTGCCCTTGGCCTTGTTGAATCTCATCCCACTGGCCTCAGTCCATTGACCCAGCCTGGCCAGGTCCCTCTGCAGCATCCTCCTGCTACAGGAGCTCCACACTGCCTCCCATCTTGGTGTCATCTGCAAATGTACTAACAGCTGACTGGATCACAGTATCATCATAGTACAGTATCATAGTATCAGTCAGGGTTGGAAGGGACCACAAGGATCAGCTAGTTCCAGCCCCCCTGCCATGGCCAGGGACACCCCACACCCCTGGACCCCCTCATCCAGGTCATCCATGAAGATGCTGAATAGAACTGGGCTCAGTATTGATCCCTGGCGAACGCCACTGGTCACCAGACACCAGCTGGCAGGGGCACCATTCACAGCCACTCTGTGCCCAGGCATCCAACCAGTTTTTAACCCAGCCAAGGGTGCACCTGCCCCAGCCATGGGCTGCCAGCTTTTGCAGGGTGGGAAACTGTGTCAAAAGCTTTGCTGAAGTCTAGGTAGACCACATCCACAGCCTTCCCCTCATCTACCAGGGGGGTCACCCAGTCACAGAACGAGATTAGATTGGTGAAGATAAGAAGCTAAAAACCAGAGCTGATGAAGATCAGAAGGCAAATAGTCAGAATATGATAAAGAGGAGTCACCATGGCTGGAAATAAAGTAACAATCAAGCCCCAGAGTAAGCTACATAAGCTCCAGCAAATTTACCAGCAGAGCAGCACAGGCTGGGGAGGACAGATACATTTGGTTGGGTTTTCATCTTCATGGAAGAAGTGCCTGAATAAAAAGGAAAATGTCCTTGACCACCTTTTGACAGGTCTGTGTTTATCTGAGGAAAGCCTTTGTCTGAGACAGGCTATTAAAGAAAATAAAAGCCATGTCCAAGCCAGAGAGAGACACTGCAATGAGAATGGGCACTGCCCTGGGTTGCTCTTCGTGGGGTCAAGGAGAGATCTGCTCTGTTTTCACCAAGCCTTTATTTACAGTTCCCAAGATTAGCCTCTAAGCAACCAATCAAGCACTCCTCTTATCACCCTGCCACAAAGAGGCTTGAGAAGAGTAATCCTTTGGCTAAGATATCAGCATTCAGTTGCATGCAGAGTTCCAGTACAAAATCTCCACTTGACTTAGCTTATTGTTTCTACCTCTTAGCCTGAAAATCCCTTTCCACCACAGAAATCACAGAATCACAGAATTGTTAGGGTTGGAAGGGACATCAAGGCTTACCCAGCTCCAACCCCCCTGCAGGGACCCCTCACACTACAGCAGGTTGCTCACAGCCACATCCAGCCTGGCTGCAAACACCTCCAGGCAGGAGGCTTCCACCACCTCCCTGGCCAACCTGTGCCAGGCTCTCACCACCCTCCTGGGGAACAACTTCTTCCTCACAGCCAATCTCAATCTCCCCACTTCTAGTTTTGCTCCATCCCCCCCAGCTCTGTCACTCCCTGACACCCTCAAAAGTCCCTCCCCAGCTTTCTTGGAGCTCCCTGCAGATCCTGGAAGGCCACAAGAAGTCTTCTGGGAGCCTTCTCCTCTCCAGACTGCACAACCCCAACTCTCTCAGTCTGTCTCCACAGCAGAGCAGCTCCAGCCCTCTGCTCCTCCTCGTGGCCCTTCTCTGGACACCTTCCAGCCCCTCCAGATCCTTCCTGGCACAGAGGCTCCAGAACTGGACACAGAATAGAATAGAATAGAATTAACCAGGTTGGAAAAGCCCTTTGAGATCATTGAGTCCAACCTATCACCCAACACCATCTGATCAACTAAACCATGGCACCAAGCACCCCATCCAGCCTCTTCAAAGGTCTCCCTGGAGCCTTCTCTTCTCCAGGCTGACAGGCAGCTCCCTCAGCCTGTCCTTGCAGCAGAGCTGTTCCAACCCCCTGGTGATTTTCATGGCTCTCCTCTGGACCCTCTCCATCAGGTCCAGGTCCTTCTTGTGTTGAGGGCTCCAGACCTGCACACAGTGCTCTATGTGTGGTCTCAGCAGAGTGGAGCAGAGGGGCAGAATCCCCTCCCTGGCCCTGCTGGCCACACTTCTCTTGCTGCAGCCCAGGCTCTGCTTGGCTCTCTGGGCTGCAAGTGCTCCCTGCTGGCTCCTCTTGAGCTTCTCCTCCCCCAGCACCCCCAAGGCCTTTTCTTCAGGGCTGCTCTCCAGCCAGTCCCTGCCCAGCCTGGATTGGTGCTTGGGATTGCCCTGCCCCAGCTGCAGGACCTTGCCCTTGGTCTTGTTGAACCTCCTGAGGTTGTCCTGGGCCCAGCTCTGCAGCCTGTCCAGGTCCCTCTGGATGGATCCTTCCCTCCAGCTGTCAGCAGCACCACACAGCTTGGTGTCATCAGCAAACCTGCTGAGGCTGCACTCAGTGCCACTCTCCATGGCACCAACAAAGATGTTAAACAAGGCAGGGCCTAGTACTGATGATCACAACAGTGTCCAGACTTGGGGGCTTCCAACTCCATAGGATACTAAGTTGTGTTGCCCCAATATTTCCACTGAAACAAAGCCATTTACTGCAGCTGAATGTTTTGTCCTGTTTTTGTTGGGTTTTTTTGGTACCTGTGCTCAGAGAGGCAGCTGTGCCTCAACACTGCTCCCTGCTCCTTGCAGCCACTGTGATCAGTGCAACTGATTTGGTTTACAGGCTGGCAGCTGCTGTATGGATTTTTCAACAGGAGCTATAGGAGATTGCTGCCACATGCTGAGCACCATGTATCAGCACACAGCACAGCCCTACATGTGCATTTTCCAGCTGTCAGCAGAGCAGGTGTTATAGGAGACAGAATTCTCACTCATTTTAGGTGGATTTTGGTCCTCTCACAAGTAAACTGCAGCAGCACAGGCTGGGAGGTGATCTGCTGGAGAGCAGCCCCATGGAGAAGGACCTGGGAGTGTTGGTGGGCAGCAAGTTCTGCATGGGACAGCAATGTGCCCTGGGGGCCAAGAAGGCCAATGGGGTCCTGGGCTGCATTCAGAGGAGTGTGTCCAGCAGAGCCAGGGAGGTTCTCCTCCCCATCTGCTCTGCCCTGCTGAGACCTCACCTGGAATATTGCATCCAGCTCTGGGCTCCCCAGGTCAGGAGGGACAGAGATCTGCTGGAGAGAGTCCAAGGGAGGGCTACAAGGATGCTGAAGGGACTGCAGCACTGCCTGGGGAGGAGAGGCTGAGAGCCCTGGGGCTGTTCAGTCTGGAGAGGAGAAGGCTGAGAAGGATCTGATCATTATCTATCAATATCTGAGGGCTGAGGGTCAAGAAGGAAGGGACAGAAACACACTTGTGCCCTGGGATAGGACAAGGAGCAATGAATGGAAACACCAGCACAGGAGGCTCCACCTCAGCATGAGGAAGAACTTCTTGACTGTGAGGGTCCCAGAGGCCTGGAGCAGGCTGCCCAGAGAGGTTGTGGAGCCTCCTTCTCTGGAGCCTTTGCAGCCCTGTCTGGATGTGTTCCTGTGTGACCTGTGCTGGATTCTATGCTCCTGCTCTGGCAGGGGGGTTGGACTGGAAGATCTCCAGAGGTTCCTTCCAACCCCTAACATCCTGTGATCAATCTTGTTTTTATGAGCCTTGCTTTTGCTTGTTGAACACAAGTAGGGGTGGTGCAGCAGCTTTAGAGCAGATGTAGATCTGTAGCTCTTCATCCACAGCTTAAGCTTTTGGAGTTCAAACTGTAGTGTCCGTTCATGAGTGCTCTGTAGCAAGCACAACACCATGTTAGAATATAGCAGGCAGCAGATCCTGTGAGCTGGGATGCTTGTGAATTATGGAGAACACAGGCAGGAAAGCAGGATGGTGAATGTGCAGAGTTTCTGTGTTGACCTTATCAAAACCCATGAAAGATTCTGTAGTCTATCAGAGTCCAAACTGCTGCAGCCCTGAGTACAGCTGCTGGCCAGTGACTGAGTGGCAAAGCTGAACACTAAAAGGAAACACCACCAGCACCCTGCAGAAGGAATGGCTTCTAACTCCCTGTAAAATGACACAGCTCAATGAAAATTGGTTTTGCCCAACAAAGAACTAAGCTGAATGGGGCCACCAGAATGCACCCCAGGGAGGTTTCTTTCTCTGCTATTCCCTTCACCATTACTTAACTCACTTGAATCAGAGGATCCTTTCAGTTTGGAAAGATCTGTTAAGATCACCCAGTCCAACCATCCTCTCTCTCTTTACCAAGGCTGGAGCTAAACCATGGCCCTCAGCACCACATCTCTGCCTCTTTCAAACACCTCCAGGGATGAGGTTTCAACCACCTCCCTGGGCAGCCTGTGCTGGAGAACCCTTTCAGGGAAGAAGTTTCTTCTAAGCTCCAACCTAAACCTCCCCTGGGGCAGCTTGAGGCCATTTCCTCTCATCCTATCCCTTGTTACCTGGGAGAAGAGACCAACTCCCACCTCACTCCAACCTCCTTTCAGGGAGTTGTAGAAAGCAATCATAGAATCAAAGAACATTAAAGGTTGGTGTGAACCTCCAGAGATCATCCAGTCCAAGCTCCCTGCCAGAGCAGGGTCACAGAGGGCTGCAAAGGCTCCAGAGCAGGAGACTCCACAACCTCTCTGGGCAGCCTGCTCCAGGCCCCTGGGACCCTTATGATAAAGTTCTTCCTCATGTTGAGGTGGAACCTCCTGTGCTGGAATTTACACCCATTGTTCCTTGTCTTACTACTGTGCACCACCTAACAGAGCCTGGCCCCTTCATCCTGACACCTACCCCTCAGGTATTGATAGACACTAATCAGACCCCTCTCAGCCTTCTCCTCTCCTGACTAAACAGCCCCAGGGCTCTCAGTCTCTCTTCACAGCAGAGCTGTTGCAGTCCCTTTTTCCTCATAGCTCTCCATTGGACTCTCTCCAGCAGGTCTCTGTCTCTCTTGAACTGGGAAGCCCAGAGCTGGACACAGGATTGCAGCTGTGGTCTCAGCAGGGCAGAGTAGAGGGGGAGGAGAACCTCCCCAGCCCTGCTGGCCACACTTCTTGATGCATCCTAGGATCCTGTTAGCTCTCTTGGCCACAGGGGCACATTGCTGGTCTCCCTGCAGCCTCCTTTTCTCCAGGGTAAACATCCCCAGCTCCCTCAACTGCTCCTCACCAGCCCTGTCCTCCAGGCCCTGCATCAGCTTCATGGCCCTTCTCTGGACAATCTTAGAGAAATGAGTTGTAAAAGGCAGCTTTGCATTTGTCCCTTGAGAAGGATTATATAGGGAACTCCTACAGGGCTGAACTTCACTTAGGAAGAGTTTCTACTACTGTTAGGAAGTTCTTCCCCATAAGGGTGGTGAGACAGGTTGCCCAGGGAGGTGGTGGAAGCCTCCTGCCTGGAGGTGTTTGCAGCCAGGCTGGAGGTGGCTGTGAGCAACCTGCTGTAGTGTGAGGTGTCCCTGTCCATGGCAGGGGGTTGGAGCTGTCTGAGCCTTGAGGTCCCTTCCAAGCCTGACAGTTCTGTGATTAGGGGAAAAAAAAGAACCTTTGTGAACTTGAGGGGCTCCTAGCAAGAGTCTTATTTAGTCAGTGGTGGTGGAGGAGGGGAAAGAGTAAAAGCAAGAGGTCTCCAAGAGCCCTCTTCCCATGGAGGCTCTGTAACTGCTGCTACTAGGAACATTTTGCTCTCTGTCGTGGATCAGGAATTAATAGCGGCATTTTCAGCACTCCATTTTTGCTTAAAACTGACCCCAAATTAGATAGAACAGACAAATAGTTGCAGCATCAAACAGCATCAGCCCTGGCTAGGTCCATTCCCTCATCTCCCAGGCTGCCTAACTAGAGGAGCACGTCTATAAGCAGTTCAGATTGTCATGCTGCTTTCTCTCCCACACCTCAGAGGCAGCAGCCGTGCCTCCAGCCGCTGAAGGGTGTGTGAGGAGATGTGAAACCCAGAGTGAATGCTCCATCTTGTGGCAGATCATCGTCTTCCCCGTTGAGAGACGTGTACTTGCAAACCCCAAGATTATGTAATCCTGGTAGCACTGTTGCGTAATTCTCTTCAGACTGAAAATGTGTGTGGGGGGAAAGAGTCTTTTATTCCCCTAGGAGTAGAACAGAAATCCCTGCACATGTGTAAGTGGTGGTAAAAAGCAGCTGCACATTGGAATCCCTAATTTCACAGGATCACAGAACATAAGGAGTTGGAAAGGACCTTGAAAGATCATCCAGTCCAAGCCCCCTGCCAAAGGAGGGTCACCTGAGGCAGGTCACACAGGAACACATCCAAATGGCTTCTGAAAGTCTCCAGAGCAGGAGACTCCACAACCTCTCTGGGCAGCCTGCTCCAGGCCTCCAGCAGCCTCACACCAAAGAAGCTTCTCCTCATGATGAGGTGGAACCTCCTGTTCCAGCCTGTACCTCTTGCTCCTTTTCATATCACTGAGCACCACCAAACAGAGCCTGGCCCCTTCACCCTGACCCCCAGCCCTCAGCTATTGATAGACATTGATCAGATCCCTCTCAGCCTTCTCCTCTCCAGACTAAACAGCCCCAGGGCTCTCAGTCTCTCTTCACAGCAAAGATGTTCCAGTCCCTTCATCATCCTTGTAGCTCTCTGTTGGATTCTCTCCAGCAAGTCTCTGTCTCCCTTGAACTGGGAAGCCCAAAACTGGTCCCAGGGTACTGCTACCTGGGAATCTAGACCCAAGCCTGGAAACAAGGAGCATCACACCTCACAGTCCAAACTGTGAGCCCCCCACCAGCCTTTGGTGCAGCCAGCCCTTCCCTTGTAGGGCAGGCATGGCAGCAGCATGATGTCCAATAGCCATTAGCTGGTAGAGATGGCTGCACCCTGCACAGGAAAACAGCACCAAAGTATGCTGCACTCAGCACTGATGAGGCCACACCTTGAGCACTGGGCTCACTTTGGGACTCCTCACTCCAAGAAATTCATTGAGGTGCTGGAGCAGGTCCAGAGAAGGGCAAGGAAGCTGGGGAAGGGTCTGGGGAACAGGGCTGGGGAGGAGCAGCTGAGGGAGCTGGGGGTGTTTAGTGTGGAGAAGAGGAGGCTGAGGGGAGACCTCATTGCTATTCCTGAAAGGAAGACAGAGCCAAGTGGGGATTGATTTGCTCTCCCTAGTTTCCCTAGTTGCCTTCTCCCAGGCAACCAGCACCAGAACAAGAGGACACAGTCTCAAGCTGTGCCAGGGGAAGTTTAGGCTGGAGGTGAGGAGAAAGTTCTTCACAGAGAGAGTCATTAGCCATTGGAATGTGCTGCCCAGGGAGGTGGTGGAGTAACCATCACTGGAGGTGTTCAAGAGGGGATTGGATGTGGCACTTGGTGCCATGGTCTAGTCATGAGGTCTGTGGTGACAGGTTGGACTTGATGATCTTTGAGGTCTCTTTCAACCTCAGTGATACTGTGATTCTGATTCTGTGTGACTACAGGAGATGGCCTCAGGTTGCACCAGAGGATATTTTGGTTGGACATCAGAAGAAACTTCTTCCCTGAAAGGGTTCTCAAAGCCTGGCACAGGCTGCCCAGGGAGGGGGTTGAATCCCCATCCCCGGAGGTGTCTCGAAGAGGCAGAGCTGTGGTGCTGAGGGCCATGGCTTAGCCCCAGCCTTGGCAGAATTAGGAAATGGTTGGACTCAATGATCTTAAACTACTTTTCCAATCTGACTTTATGGTTCTCTATTCTTTTCCTCTCAGAGTCCTAGACAGAAAAAACAAAACCCAATCAATCAAACAACACAAAAGCAAAGCAAGCCAAGCCACCAACAGCAGAGGAATACTGCCCTGGAGCTATTTCCCGTGTATAGAGTACTGCCTTTAAGGGCTCAAAGCAATATTGTTCTTTGTGGGCTCAGGTTGGTTTATCTCTTCACTCTCAAAGTAATCATTTTCCTTCAAGAGCTTTTGCTTCATCTCCACAAAATGCTTTAAGAGATATCACAGAGAGTGAACACTAAGAACAGTTTAGTTTATCCTCCCTGATAACTCTTGACTGAACACATCAGGCTACATCTGTATTACTGGAGCCTCACCTGCACTACCAGAGTGAAGCCTGGGTTCAGGTCCTCTGCAGCTTGCTGCAGCCATACACCAAGTCTGTGTCAGGGTAAGAGTAACAAACTCCAGTCCCCTAATCACATATTTTTTTCCCCTGCCCCCAAAGATCACACAAATCAGAACTTCAACCTTGGGATTCTAAGGCTTTGCTACTTTTCATTCCCAGTGCAGTGATCATGGAATCAGAGAATGGTTTGGGTCAGGAGGGATCTTAATGATCATCTTTTTCCAACATCCCTGCCTTGGACAGGAACACCTTCCACTAGTCCAGATGGCTCAAGGCCTCATCCAGCCTGGCCTGGAACACCTCCAGGGAGGAGGTATCTGTCTCTGAGTGGAAGGCTGTCCCCACTGTTTCAGATGCTTACATTGTTTTGGACACTTTTGATACTAAGCTACAGTCATCATAGAATTATCTTTTTATAGAGTCACAGAAGCATTCAGGTTGGAAAAGCCCCCTGGGGTCACCAAGTCCAACCACTGACCCTGCTCTGCAAGGGTCACCCCTGAACCATAGCCCCAAGTACCACATCCAAACCACCTGGAAACACAGACAGGCTTGGGGACTCCACCACCTCCCTGGGCAGCCTCTGCCAATCTCTGACCACTCTTGCTGTGAGCAAGTGTTTCCTACTGTCCACTCTACCCCTGCCCTGCTGCAGCTTGAGGTCATTCCCTCTTGTTCTGTCACTGATTACCTGGGAGAAGAGACCAGCACCAACCTCTCCACAACCTCCTTTCAGGCAGCTGTAGACAGCCAGGAGGTCTCCCCTCAGCCTCCTCTCTTTCACACTAACCATCCTCAGCTCCTTCAATCACTCTTCATCAGATTTCTTCTCCAGGCACTTCCCCAGCTTCTTGACTCAGCACCTTGGTATCACCTGTATTGAGGTGCCCAGAAGTGGGCACAGCACTGGACACAAGACTCATGACAACAGCTCACAGCAAAGAACAGCAAGATGGTCTCAAATACTGTAGCTATCTATGAAGTGCCAGGGGTGATCGTGAATGCAGAGTGCAGCTCCACTGCCTACACTGACTGAAAGAAGAGAATTGCACAAAACACCTAAGCCATATCCCCAAGCATCACAGAACACATCCAGTTGAAAGAGACCTCCAAACTCACCCAGGCCAACCTCCACCCAGCACTGCAGGCTCAGCACCAAACCATGGCCCTAAGCACCAGCTCCACACACTGCTTCAACACCTCCAGGGATGGGGACTCCAGCACTGCCCTGGGCACAACATTCCAAGGCCTCAGAACCCTTCCAAGAAGAAATATTTCCTAACATCCAGCCTGAACCTCCCCTGGGGCAGCTCAAAACCATTTCTTCTGGTCCTGAAGCCTTTTTCTGCTAAGCACAGCCTAGATTGGTTTTAGAACCACTTCCTCAACCCCCCAGCTCAGGCCCTGAAGCATTGATTAAAACCGGTGAGGATATCCATCAAGAGCCAGTTTCATTTTTAACACTGCATTTATCCCAGCAATCTCATATGGAAAGTGTGACAAGGACATTTATAACAGGCACAAGGAGAGCACCACATGAGCACTCTGTGATTAAAGCCTCTCAGATATCCAGCACCTGGCCACAGCTCTGAGGTGCTGCACAAATGAGTGTTCAGGCAGGGTTCTGCAGTCAGTGTGATCAGCTGGACACATCCTTCCCCTTGGGCTTGCTCTGCTGCTGGGGGCTGAGAAATTAGATTTCTTTGCCATTCATCTAGTGGTAAATAATTAAGCATTGATCCCAAACCTGTTACCAGGTTTTGCTGAATCTCTTAAGCTCACTGGAAGCCACCAACACTTAGGAAGACCTAAAGTGCAACCAGAACCACAGAATTGTTTTCACTGGAAGAAGACCCTTCAGCTCAGCCAGTCCAACCACTCTAACTCTGCCAAGGCTGAACCATGGCCCTCAGCACCACATCTCTGCCTCTTTGAGACACCTCCAGGAATGGGAATTTAACCACCTCCCTGGGCAGCCTGTGCCAGTGTCTCACCACCCTCACTGGAAAGAATTTCTTCCTAATCTCCAGTCTGAGTCTGCCCTCCTCAAGCTTCAATCCATTGCCTCTCAGCCTCTCACTACAAACTCATCAAAATTCCCTTCCCAGCTTTCTTGTAGGCCCTCCTCAGGTATTGGAAGGCCACTCTAAGTGCTGCCTCCCACCCACACAGTTCTGTTTCCTAACCTCCCTGGCTCTGCTGGCCACACTTTTGTTTATGCACCCCAGGATGCCATTGGCTCTCTTGGCCACCAGGGCACATTGCTGTCCCATGCAGACCTTGCCGACCACCAGCACACCAAGGCCTTTCTCCTTGGAGTTAGAATGGAATGGAATTAACCAGGTTGGAAAAGACCTTTGAGACCATCAAGTCCAACCTCTCACCCAACACCATCTGATCAACTCAACCATGGCACCAAGTGCCTCATCCAGGCTCTTCCTAAAAACCTCCAGGGATGGGGACTCCACCACCTCCCTGGGCAGCACATCCCAGTGGCCAATCTCTCTTGATGGGAAGAACTTCTTCCTAACATCCAGCCTGAACCTCCCCTGGCACAGCTTGAGACTGTGTCCTCTTGTTCTGGTGCTGGGTGCCTGGGAGAAGAGACCAACCCCCACCTGGCTACAACCTCCCTTCAGGGAATTGTAGAGGGCAATGAGGTCTCCCCTGAGCCTCCTCTTCTGCAGGCTAAGCAACCCCAGCTCCCTCAGCCTCTCCTCACAGGGCTGTGCTCCAGACCCCTTCCCAGCTTTGTTGCCCTTCTCTGGACACCTTCCAGCAACTCAACATCTTTCCTAAACTGAGGAGCCCAGAAATAAAACTACTTTGGTGAGTCAATCATGAGCAGAGATGAGAGCTAATGCAGATCAGTGTGATGAAGACTGACAGCCCCATTACCAGAGTAGAGCCATTCTTGGCAGGAAAAAGATTAAGCATGATGGCACAAAATAAAATGGAAGAAAAAGAACTGACCAGTCTTTATAGAACATGGAAGTTCTTGGGCTTCAAAATGTTTATTGAAATCTTCTGCAAACAGAGGCTTCCATGGGGGAAAAAGAAGACAAATCACAGAGGTGTTGCCACCTTCTAATGAAAGGGAAAAAATGTTTATGAAAAGTGTTTTTTAAATTGTTAGTAAAATCTGCTGCAGGCAGAGGCCTCTGTGAATAGAATTAACCAGGTTAGAAAAGGCCTTTGAGACATCAAGTCCAACCTATCACCCAACACCATCTGATCAACTCAACCATGGCACCAAGTGCCTCAGCCAGGCTCTTCCTAAACAACTCCAGGGATGGTGACTCCACCACCTCCCTGGGCAGCACATCCCAATGGCCAATCTCTCTTGCTGGGAAGAATTTCTTCCTAACATCCAGCCTAAACCTCCCCTGGCACAGCTTGAGACTGTGTCCTCTTGTTCTGGTGCTGGGTGCCTGGGAGAAGAGACCAACCCCCACCTGGCTACAACCTCCCTTCAGGGAGTTGGAGAGAGCAAGAAGGTCTCCCCTGAGCCTCCTCTTCTCCAGGCTAAGCAACCCCAGCTCCCTCAGCTTCTCCTCACAGGGCTGTGCTCCAGACCCCTCCCCAGCTTTGTTGCCCTTCTCTGGACACCTTCAAGTCTCTCAATGTCCTTCTTAAATGGAAGGGCCCAGAACTGGACACAGGACTCAAGGTGTGGCCTAACCAGTGCTGAGCACAGGGCAGGATGACCTCCCTGCTCCTGCTGGCCACACTCTTCCTGATGCAGGCGAGGATGCCATTGGCCTTCTTGTCCCCCTGGGCACACTGCAGGCTCATGTTTAGATGTCTGTCAACCACTCCCCCCAGGTCCCTTCCTGCCTGGCTGCTCTCCAGCCACTCTGACCCCAGCCTGTAGCTCTGCCTGGGGTTGTTGAGCAAAAAAAACCAAAGAATAAGAGAGGTTTTGCCACCTCTTAAAGGACAAAAAAATTCTTTATTAAAGTGTTTATAAAATTATTATGAAATGATTATTAAGATCTGCTGCAAACAGAGGCCTCCATGAGGGGAAAGAAAAGAGAATCAGAGAGGTTTTGCCACCTTTTAATGCACGAAAAAATAATGTTCATTACAAGTGTTTATTGATATCTGCTGCAGGCAGAAGCCTCCATGAGAAAATAAAAGGAACTAAGGAGGTTGTGCCACCTCCTAAAGCAAGCAAAAGAATTATTTCCTGCTCTCTCCTACACACATTCAAAATACAGAGGAATTGTTTGTGTAAGAAAGAGGAAACTTAAAATGGGAGGAAGAATAAACAGCTCCCAATTTACTGCAGGCAAAATCAACAGAATGAGAAGATAATTGCTGGGTAAATGCAAACCCCAGCACTGCCAATTAATGATCTAGAATTTAAAGATCATTTTAGGCACAGATCCACCAGAGATTAGTTTAGTGGGCAGTATGGGAAGGACTTGGTCATCATCCAACAGGATGGCATTCAACAAGTCCAAGTGCCAGGGGCTGCACTTTGGCCACAGCAACCCCATGCAGAGCTACAGGCTGGGGTCAGAGTGGCTGAGAGCTGCCAAACAGAGAGGGACCTGGGGGTGCTGATTGACAGCTGCCTGAACATGAGCCAGCAGTGTGCCCAGGTGGCCAGGAGGGCCAATGGCATCCTGGCCTGCATTAGGAAGAGTGTGGCCAGCAGGAGCAGGGAAGTCATTGTGCCCTGTGCTCAGCACTGGTTAGGCCACACCTTGAGTCCTGTGTCCAGTTCTGGGCTCCTCAGTTTAAGAAGGACATTGAAACACTTGGAGGTGTCCAGAGAAGGGCAACAAGGCTGGGGAGAGGCCTTGAGCACAGCCCTGTGAGGAGAGGCTGAGGGAGCTGGGGTTGCTTAGCCTGGAGAAGAGGAGGCTCAGGGGAGACCTCATTGCCCTCTACAACTACCTGAAGGGAGGTTGTAGCCAGGAAGGGGTTGATCTCTTCTCTCTAGCACCCAGCACCAGAACAAGAGGACACAGTCTCCAGCTGCACCAGGGGAAGTTTAGACTGGAGGTGAGGAGAAAGTTCTTCCCAGAGAGAGTTGTTAGCCATTGGAATGTGCTGCCCAGGGAGGTGGTGGAATCCCCATCCCTGGAGGTGTTCAAGAGGGGATTGGATGTGGCACTTGGTGCCATGGTCTAGTCATGAGGTCTGTGGTGACAGGTTGGACTCGATGATCTTTGAGGTCTCTTCCAACCTTGGTGATACTGTGATAAGCTACACGTGGACAGCAATGTGCCCCTGTGGCTAAGGGGTCCAATGGAATCCTGGGCTGCATCAGGTAAAGTGTGGCCATCAGGTCAGGGTTGATCTCCTCTGCCTCTTCTCTGCTCTGCTGAGACCACACCTGCAATCCTGTGTCCAATTTGGGGCTCTGCAGTTCAGGAGGGACAATGATGTACTAGAGTGTCCAACAGGAGCTATGAGGATAATGAAGGGAGTGGGACATCTCAGTTGTGAAGAGAGACTGAGAGCCCTGGGGCTGTTTAGTGTGGAGAAGAGAAGGCTGAGAGGGATCTGATCAATGTCTTCAGTATCTGAGGGCTGGGGGTCAGGATGAAGGGGCCAGGCTCAGTTTGGTGGAGCCCAGTGATAGGACAAGGACCAACAGGTACAAGCTGGAACCCAGGAGGCTCCACCTCAGGTAGTCGTAGAGAGCAGTAAGGTCTCCCCTGAGCCTCCTCTTCTGCAGGCTAAACAATCCCAGCTTAACTTCATGATTGTAGTCCATGACCACTGAAAATAAGTTCACTGCTTTCCAAGAATGGAGATGGAGTCCCCCTGAGCCCATGCTGAGCAGGGGCTCACCTCCTCTCTGACACTTGCCACTCACAGAGAGCTGTACTCCAACTCCATCACAGAATTGTTAGGGTTGGAAGGGACCTCAAGAATCAGCCAGCTCCAACCCCCCTGCCATGGCCAGGGACACCTCACACTACAGCAGGTTGCTCACAGCCACATCCAGCCTGGCTGCAAACACCTTCAGGCAGGAGGCTTCCACCACCTCCCTGGGCAACCTGTGCCAGGCTCTCACCACCCTCATGGGGAACAACTTCTTCCTAATATCTAATCTAAATCTCCCCTCCTCTAACTTGGATCCATTCTCCCCTTGCTGTCACTGCCTGGTAGGACAAAGCAAGAGCAGTCACACACGTCATGAGTATGTTGGTTCAAAGTAAAGACAATTTTTTTTCTATTTGAACAGGCATAACCAATTCTTCAGAAGCATCTAAGAAATAGAGGTACAGCAAGATGAGATCTGAGCTTCACTGCCCATAGCACACTTTACTGTCTGACACTGCCTGCTGTGAGACACAAAACAGGGAAAGGCTAAACCTCTTTATTGTAATCACAGACTCATGGAATGGCTCAGGTTGGAAGGGACTTCACAGTTCAGCTATTCCAACCTCCCTGCCATGGGCTGGGACACCTCTCAACTAGACTTGGCTGCTCAAGGCCTCATCCAGCCCGGTCTTGAACACCTCCCGGGAGGGGACAGCCACAACCTCCCTGGGCAACCTGTTCCAGAGTCTCAGCAGAGACTCACCAGAGTCTCAGAGTCTGACCCTACTGTGTCTCAGCTTCAAACCATTCCCCCTTGGCCTATCTCTAAACACCCTGATGAAAAGTCCCTCTGCAGCCTTCACAGTATCACAGAATCACCAAGGTTGGAAGAGACCTCAAAGATCATCGAGTCCAACCTGTCACCACAGACCTCATGACTAGACCATGGCACCAAGTGCCACATCCAATCCCCTCTTGAACACCTCCAGGGATGGGGACTCCTCCATCTCCCTGGGCAGCACATTCCAATGTCTAACAACTCTCTCAGTGAAGAACTTTCTCCTCACCTCCAGCCTAAACTTCCCCTGGCACAGCTTGAGACTGTGTCCCCTTGTTCTGGTGCTGGGTGCCTGGGAGAAGAGACCAACTCCCTCCTGGCTACAACCTCCCTTCGGGTAGTTGTAGAGAGCAATGAGGTCTCCCCTGAGCCTCCTCTTCTCCAGGCTAAACAACCCCAGCTCCCTCAGCCTTCCTGTAGGATCCCTTCAGGTACTGGAAGGCAGCTCTGAGGTCTCCCTGGAGTCTTCTCTATTCACTTTTATAGAATCATAGAACTCCTGAGGTTTCTCCTCATCTCCACTGTAATAATATAGAAGTCTTGAAAACTCAAAACCTTTACTTAGAAGCTTAGGAAGGAAAGGACAGGACCAAAGAAACAGCAGAAAAACGATTCAGGAAGTGACAAACAAAACTCAGAGTTGAGTCTCCATTTCTTCTGTTTGGTTTGAAGAAGAGGAGGCTAAGGGGAGACCTCCTGGCTCTCTACAGCTCCCTGAAAGGAGGTTGTGGAGAGGTTGGTGCTGGTCTCTTCTCCCAGGTGATTAGTGACAGAACAAGAGGGAATGGCCTCAAGCTGCAGCAGGGCAGGGGTAAGCTGGACAGTAGGAAACATTTGTTCCCAGCCAGAGTGGTCAGAGATTGGCAGAGGCTGCCCAGGGAGGTGGTGGAGTCCCCAAGCCTGGCTGTGTTTCACGGTGGTTTGGATGTGGTGCTTGGGGCTATGGTTTAGGGGTGAAGTTTATAGATCAGGGTGAACAGTTGGGCTTGATGATCCCAGGGGTCTCTTTCCACCTGAATGATTCTGTGATTCTCTTCTCCCAGGTAATTAGTGACAGAACAAGAGGGAATGGCCTCAAGCTGCAGCAGGGCAGGGGTAGACTGGACAGTAGGAAGCTTTGGGGAAGGAGAGGAACCAGCAGGAGGAACAGATGGACTTTCATTTCCTCACATTGTGTATGTAATGAGAAGAAGAAAGCCCTATGAGGCATTTTTCTTCCACCTGGAGAAGCAGGTAACATCCCAAGCACGCATTTCTTTTCCCCTGGTTTATCACTTCAGGCAGTAATAGGCTAGATGTTTGTCAAAGAACTGCAGGCAGGGGAGTGGCTGATATGGTTCCTGAGGAAGGCTGAAGAACTGAGAAGTATAATTAGCTTCTTTATTGTTCACAGCTCCCTTCCTACTAATTAAAGGCAGCAGAATAACAATGCAAACGGAGCTGTATCAGGGAAGGGAATATCAGCTCTGCTTAAGTTTTGTTGCCATTTCCTGTCGCCCAAGCAACACACATCAGTGCTTGCTGGTTAATAAATAATCTTTATCTATTTCTCTTCTCCTCAGCAAGCTTTCAAAGCTTTGATTTTTTCCTCTTTGCTTGTTGCAGAGCTGAGGGTATAAAACCTGTATCACAGTCTGGTGCGGGGACAGGACAATTCTTTCAGGGCTTTCTGCCTTCCTGTGATGCTTTTGACTGATCTAAAGCATCAGTGCTCGTTAAAAACAGACAGGAGAGCTGAAACTTGGGCAGCAGGGGAAAGTGGGCTTGTCAATCCACCTTGGGCTTCTCGTTTTCTCACACAAGGCTGTTGCCATTTTGGGATCCATATCTGTAGCATAAGCTGCAGCAGGCTATTAAGGGCAAAAGTAATTTTTCTGTCATGTTGGCTGCAACTCTTCAGCATTTCATTAAGCCTGCAAGAAATGTTCACAGGTATCTCCCTCTCTTCGTGGGAAAAAAAAGAATGGAGTCCCTTTGAACAGCACCAACTTTGCAATCAATCCTCTCATTGATTTTGTGACAGAGTCTGAAGACTGAAGAGAGAGAGTCATTGTGCTACTGAATGGATGTGACTGGATGCCCTGAATATCTGAGGGCCAGGATAGCATCTAACCTGCAGAGAGGAAGGATGATCTGGTGTGGTACCTCTTGCCTGGCTCTGAGAGGAGAGGCATGTGCAGCTGCTGCTCCTGCCTGCCTCACTCGGGCTGCTGCACCCCAGCCACAAGCAGGACTCAGATGCCAGAGTGGGGACAGACCTTTCCACAGAATCACAGAATCAGCCAGCTTGGAAGAGACCTCCAAGATCATCAAGTCCAAACCATCACCCAACACTAACTAACTAACTAATCAATTAGACCACGGCACTAAGTGCCTCATCCAGGCTTTCTTTAAACACCTCTAGGGACATTGACTCCACCACCTCCCTGAGCAGCACATTCCAATGGCCAATTCCTCTTGCTGGGAAGAACTTTCTCCTCACCTCCAGCCTAAACTTCCCCTGGCACAGCTTGAGACTGTGTCCTCTTGTTCTGGTGCTGGTTGCCTGGGAGAAGAGACCAACCCCCACCTGGCTACAACCTCCCTTCAGGGAGTTGTAGAGAGCAATGAGGTCTCCCCTGAGCCTCCTCTTCTCCAGGCTGAACACCTCCAGCTCCCTCAGCCTCTCCTCACAGGGCTGGCTTCCCAGGAGGGTTCAGGCAGGCAGGGGGGTGAGAGGACAGTGGAGGTAAGGAATGGGGTTAGTTATTTTGTTTCTAATCCAGTGGCTGACTTTGCAATAAAATAAACCTGCTCCTGTTCATGTCAAGGCAGAGGAAGAAAGAAGGCAACGAAGGATTTTTCCTTTTGACTCTGAGATGTCCAGGAAGCCTTGGGGTAAGCATCCTCTCAGATGAGCAGGAGAACAGAGAAGTTCACACAAAAGTACTGCTCAGTTGACCACAAATACAAATCTTGAAAGCTAGAAGCCAAAGAACAAGTTCTGCACCGGGAGGGTGGTGGAACACTGGCACAGGGTGCCCAGGGAGGTGGTTGAGGCTCCATGCCTGGAGATATTCCAGGTGAGGCTGGACAGGGCTCTGGGCAACCTGATCTAGCTGGGGATGTCCCTGCTGAGTGCAGAGGGGTTGGGCTGGATGAGCTTTGGAGGCCCCTTCCAACCAAGCCATGCTGTGATTCTATGAAGAGGTTGTTGGGAAAGGTCAGACTTGCAGGAAACAGTGATCAAAAGCAAAGGGAAAAGACAAACAGAAAGCAGCATGGGAACTACATGGGCACACAGGATCTGGACCTCAGAGGTCTTCCTTAGCTGGTCAGATTTGACCTAGTTTCCACATGTCACAGTTTCACTAAACTTGTCCCACAAGTCACCCACAGCTTGATCAGAGCTACCATGGTAGAATAGTATGGAAAACTAATCTTGTGGGGAACAACTGAAGGGGCTGGAGTTGCTTAGTTTGAAGCAGAAGAGGCTGAGGGGAGGCATCATGGCTGTGTACAGCTCCCTAAAAGGAGGTTGTGGAGAGGTTGGTGCTGGTCTCTTCTCCCAGGTAATCAGTGACAGAACAAGAGGGAATGGCCTCAAGCTGCAGCAGGGCAGGGCTAGACTGGACAGGAGGAAACATTTGTTCCCAGCCAGAGTGGTCAGGGATTGGCAGAGGCTGCCCAGGGAGGTGGTGGAGTCCCCAAGCCTGGCTGTGTTTCAAGGTGGTTTGGATGTGGTGCTTGGGGCTATGGTTTAGGGGTGAAGTTTATAGATCAGGGTGAAGGGCTGGGCTTGATGATCCCAGGGGGCTTTTTCCACCTGAATGATTCTGTGATTCTTTTTGGGTTGGTTTTGTTTGGGTTTTGGTTTATTTTGTTTCTGTGGGCTTTGGTAGGTTGGTTGGTTGGTGTGGGCTTTGGTTTGCTTTTATTTTCTGTTTTATACAATCACAGAGCTGTCAGGGCTGGAAGGGACCCCAAGGATCAGCCAGTCCCAACCCCTGCCATGGGCAGGAACACCTCACACTACAGCAGGTTGCTCACAGCCACAGCCAGCCTGGCTGCAAACACCTCCAGGCAGGAGGCTTCCACCACCTCCCTGGGCAACCTGTGCCAGG
Source organism: Melanerpes formicivorus (assembly GCF_026170545.1). Lineage (NCBI taxonomy): Eukaryota > Metazoa > Chordata > Aves > Piciformes > Picidae > Melanerpes > Melanerpes formicivorus. The sequence goes on from NW_027142365.1 coordinate 18,935,524, forward strand.
CTCTCACCACCCTCATGGGGAACAACTTCTTCCTCACACCCAATCTGAACCTACCCACTACTAGTTTTGCTCCATTGCCCCCAGTCCTATCACTCCCTGACACCCTTGCAGAGCAGGGTCAGTGGTTGGACTTGGTGATCCTGAGGGTCTTTTCCAACCTGAATGTTTCTGTGATAGCTCACATTTCTCCAAGGTTTCTGGCACATCTCAGCAGGCTTAGGCAGAAAACTATGCAAGAGACTCAGCTAGATCCCTCCTGCACTTTGGAGCTTTCTTCCTGGTTTTGTTTTTCAGATTAATTGCCTGTACAGTCCCAACATGCAGATGATAATAGGAGAACAGAGACAGAGAAGGAGGGAGCAGCATCTCCTGGGGTAGTGATGTCTTAGGAGGGAACACACATTAGAGAGAAAATCCTCTCAGCAGCTCTCCTGCACCTGCCAGCCTGAGTTCTCTCAGCAGTTTTTAAATTACCATTGTTGCCTGGTTTTCAGACAGGAAAATAGGTCAGAGAGGTGAAGTGGCATTCACAGACCAAGTTAGCAACACTTGTGACAACAGACACTGCAACTAATATGAGGATCTTCATTACAGTCATTACAGTCATTGATTTTTTTTCCCCTAATTGTAGAATCATAGAATGGATTTGGTTGAAAGACAACTTGATGACCACCTAGTCCTAAATCCCTGCCATGTGGAGGGTCACCTTTCTGCTAGACCAGGCTGCTCAAGGCTCCATTCAACCTGGCTTTGAACACTGCCAGGCTTGGAGGCTCCACAACTTCTCTGGGCCTCACCACCCTCACAGGGAAGAGCACGTTGGAAGGTGTCCAGAGAAGGGCCACGAGGAGGAGCAGAGGGCTGGAGCTGCTCTCCTGTGAGTACAGACTGAGAGAGTTGGGGTTGTGCAGGCTGGAGAGGAGAAGGCTCCCAGGAGACCTAATTGTGGCCTTCCAGGATCTGCAGGGGGCTCCAAGAAAGCTGGGGAGGGACTTTTGAGGGCATCAGGGAGTGATAGGATTGGGAGGGGATGGAGCACAACTAGAAATGGGTAGATTGAGATTGGATGTGAGGAAGAAGTTGTTCCCCGTGAGGGTGGTGAGAGCCTGGCACAGGTTGCCCAGGGAGGTGGTGGAAGCCTCCTGCCTGGAGGTGTTTGCAGCCAGGCTGGCTGTGGCTGTGAGCAACCTGCTGTAGTGTGAGGTGTCCCTGGCCATGGCAGGGGCTTGGACCTGGCTGATCCTTGAGGTCCCTTCCAACAATTCCATGATTCTGTGATTCTGTGAATTTCTTCCTAACGTAATTGTTTTGAGCCTCACTCACCCTAAGGTATTTGACATTTTCTGGGCTAGGTCACAGATATTTTTTGGGGGGGGAAGGTTTGGAAAAGACAGAAATCCTCAATTTGCTCCCAGAAAGTGGTGGAACTGTTAATGTGTTTTAAACTAGCAAACAACATAATTTATTTGCAACTCCCTGCTCCTCCTCTTCTGGGAGCAGAGGCAGACAGAAACCTGCAGGGAGAGAGAGTGACAAAGAGCAGGCCTGCAAACACAGCTGTGTTTGCTCATGATTTTGTTCATTTTTTAAACACAATTCAAATTTCATGCCTCATGCATTTTTAAGGAGGCACTGTCCCTCCAGACAGTATAAAAGCTGCAGTCCCACCAAGCTCAGCACAGCTGCACAGGGCTCAAGTCAGTACCACGGCACAGAGGAAGTTTGTCATACAGAGTGCACCCCACCACCACCCCCACCCCATTTAGCAGGCTCATGGGGGGGGGGGGTGTCACTTGAAGCTATGAATTATACATTGGGTGGCACAGACAAAGCAAATGAAGCAGGTTTTTATTCTTTACCACCTCCTCAGTGATTAAATATGCAGGCTGGCTGTTTAGACTGTTGAAATGGCACTCCAGGGTCACACAGTGAGGCGGATGCCAACTCGCCGTGCCCAAACACAAAAGCAAGGTTGCTTGGCTCTGATCTCAAAGCCTTAGCAGATTCTTGGAGGTTGAGAATTGCTGATAAGCTGAGCTCTGTAGCTCTGTAAGGCAAAGTTAAGACACTGGAAGTAACGCAGCAGATATTTAGCTCACCAACATTACCTGTTGCTCTGCTCCTGTGAGACCACAGCACTGAGTCCAGTTCTGGTGCCCCAGCATAAGAGGGACATGAAAATGTTGGAGCAGTTCCAGATGAGGCCACAAAGATAATCAGAGGGCTGAAGAACCTTCCCTGTGTGGACAGGCTGTGAGAGTTGGGGGTGTTCAGCCTGGTGAAGAGAAAACTCCAGGGAGACCTTAAAGCAGCTTTCCAGTACCTGAAAGAGACTACAAGAAAGCCAGAAAGGGACTTCTAATGAGGGCTGGTGGTGATAGGATGAGAGAGAATGGATTGAAGCTTGAGGAGGGCAGACTTAGACTGGAGATTAGGAAGAAATTCTTTAGCGTGAGTATAGTGAGACACTGGCACAGGCTGCCCAGGGAGGCTGTGGACAGCTCCCTGGAGGTGTTCAGGGCCAGGCTGGATGAGGCCTTGAGCAACCTGGGCTGGTGCAAGGTGTCCTTGCCCATGGCAGGGAGTTGGAACTGGATGATCTTGAAGATGCCCTCCAACCTAAACCACTCTATAAAGCTATGAGCTTACATTAGAAGAGCTTGTAGCAGTAGGAAGAGAGGCAGTGGTTTGAAACTGGAGCAGGGGAAATTCAGGCTGGACATCAGGAGGAAGTTCTGCACAGTGAGGGTGGGGAGACACTGGAACAGATTGCACAGGTTGAGGCCCCATCCCTGCAGACATTCAAGGTCAAACCTGATGGGACCCTGGGCAGCCTGCTCTAGCTGGAGGTGTCCCTGCTGCCTGCAGGTGGGTTGGACAGGATGACCTTTGAGGGTCCCTTCTAACCCAATGCCATCTGTGACTCTGTGTTTCTGTTTTCAACAAATGGTAGAATGCTGCACTTCCCATGGGGATTTAATTGCTTTTTACTGTTTCCCTTTCATTGTGTCCTTAAGTTGATGGTGATAAGCAGAACACCTTCTCTGAGTCGTTTGCTAGCTTGAATATTCTGGTATCCAGCACAAAATATGAACATAGACTCATAGAGTCATTCAGACCCCTGGGATCACCTAGTCCAGACAGTGACCTTACTCTACAAGGGTCACCCCTAAACCATAGCCCCAAGCACCACATCCAAACCACTTTTAAACACCTCCAGTGATGGTGACTCCACCACCTCCCTGGGCAGCCTCTGCCAATCTCTGACCACTCTGGCTGGGAACAAATGTTTCCTACTGGCCAGTCTACCCCTGCCCTGCTGCAGCTTGAGGCCATTCCCTCTTGTTCTGTCACTAATCACCTGGGAGAAGAGACCAGCACCAACCTCTCCACAACCTCCTTTCAGGTAGTTGTAGACAGCCAGGAGGTCTCCCCTCAGCCTCCTCTTCTCCATACCAACCAACCCCACATCCCTAAGCTGTTTTCCAGATTCCTCACCAGCTTTGCTGACCTTCAGCCTCCTCTTCTTCAAACCAACCAGCCCCAGCTCCCCATTGGTGATCATGCAAGGTCACTGACCAGCAACAGGGGTGAAAATCCACAGCCTGAGTGGAAGGGTCACAGGAAGTGAATCAATTTTGGATGATTCTTGTGGCCCATCACATGCAGAGCAAACTGCAAGCTCAGTACACAAGTGCAGATGCTGCCCAGGCATCTGCTGGCTGATGAATTTGTCCTCCAGTGAAAGACTCAACCTATCAATCACTGCTGCAATCCCTGCTCCACAGCAGTCTGGATGTGTTTTCCAGACACTTGACATCTGTAATTTGCACAGTTTGCAGCAGTTAATAGCTTGTTCTCCTAGCTTTTAACTTTTATTGCTGCCAACATATTCAGTCTCAAAGCCTGCCCAATGTATCCCCCAGAGTCCTCCAGTTTACAGAGCTGAAGCCAGTGGACTCAGGCCACACTGAAGGGTCTGTCTCTCTTGTCTTTGTAGGACCTAGGTTCTGGTTTATGCTTACAAAACCTATTTTGCTCTCATAAAAACAAGCACAGGATCACAGAATGCCAGAAAATATCCAGTTGGAAGAGATCCCCAAGCTCACCCAGTCCAATCTCCACTCAGCACTGCAGGCTCAGCACCAAACCATGGCCCTAAGCACCAGCTCCACACACTGCTTCAACACCTCCAGGGATGGGGACTCCAACACTGCCCTGGCCACAACATTCCAAGGCCTGAGAAGCCTTCCAGGCAAGAAAGATTTCCTAGCATCCAGCCTGAACCTCCCCTGGGGCAGCTTGCAACCATTGCCTCTGCTCCTGGCCCTTGACACCCAGGAGCAGAGGCTGTCCCCTCCTCACTGCAACCTCCCTGCAGGGAGCTGCAGAGAGCAAGGAGGTCTCCCTCAGCCTCCTCTTCTCCAGCCTCAACACCCCCAGCTCCCTCAGCCCCTCCTCTAGCCCAGGGGCTCCAGGCCCTGCTCCAGCCTGGCTGCCCTGCTCTGCACAGGCTCCAGCCCCTCAGTGTCCTTCCTGCAGGGAGGGCCCAGAGCTGAACACAGCACTCCAGGGGTGGCCTCCCCAGTGCTGAGCACAGGGGGATGATCCCCTCCCTGGCCCTGCTGCCCACCCTGCTTCTGACCCAGGCCAGGATGCCTTTGGCTTTCTTGGCCCCCTGGGCACTGCTGCCTCCTGCTCAGTGACTGCCAACCAACACCCCCAGGTCCCTCTCCCAGCTGCAGCTTTCCAGCCACACATCCCCAGCTCTGGAGCTCCCATGGGGGTGTTGTGAGCCAGGTGGAATCTAATCTCAGCTGCATTTCCAATGGCATTGATGTTTTCATCCTTTTAAAATCTTGACTTAGAAGCTTGAGAGGTTTTTGCCACATGATTATCATCATCAATATCTTTCATAGGTCAGAAATAAGAAGATCTGTTTTACTGTCTTTCATTGCAACCAGACATGGTGCCCAGCAGAAAAGGGTCTGAGGGTGCTGGCTGACAGCCATATGAACATGAGCCAGCATCATGCTAAGCATCCTGGCCTGGATCAGCTGTTGCTGGGGTGGCCAGCAGGAGAGGGGCAGTGGCTGTCCCTCTGTATCCAGCACTGCTGAGGCCACAGCTTGAGTGCTGGGTTCAGTTTTGGGTGCCTCACTCCAAGGAGGACATTGAGGTGCTGGAGCAGGTGCAGAGAAGGGCAAGGAAGCTGGGGAAGGGTCTGGAGAAGAGGGCTGGGGAGGAGCAGCTGAGGGAGCTGAGGGTGTTTAGTGTGGAGAAGAGGAGGCTGAGGGGAGACCTCATTGCTGTCTACAGCTCCCTGAAAGGAGGTTGGAGCCAGGTGGGGGTTGGGCTCTTCTCCCCAGTATCAGGTGTCAGGATGAGAAGAGTAGTTAATAGTTAATTTACCAAATATCTTTAAACATTAAGCCCCCAGTGCAGGTGGGCAGCATTGATTGCATGCACTACTGAGTGTTTTGCATCTACAAAAGAACAGCCCCATGGAGCAGGAGAGGTTGGGGACTGACCTTTTGGACAGCAGCAGAGAGGGTCCTGGTGAATAGAAAGATGTCCATGAGCCAGCATGCGGCCAAGAAGGCCAAGGGCATCCGGGGGTGCATTAGAAGGGCTGTGGTGAGGAGGTTGAGAAAGTTCTCCTGTACCTCTTCTCTGCCTTGCTGAGGCCATATCTGTGTCCAGTTCTGGGCTCCTCAGCTCAAGAAGGACCTCTGGGAACTGCTTGAGAGAGTCCAGCCCAGAGGCACAGAGATGCTGCAGGCAGTGGAACATCTCCCTGGGAGGCCAGGCTGTGGGAGCTGGGGCTTGGAGCTTGGAGCAGAGGAGCCTGAGGGCTGCCCTCATTGCTGGGGATAAAGATGTGCAGGGCTGGAGCCAGGCTCTGCTCATGGCTGGCCAAGGACAGCACAAGGGGCACTGGGGGCAAGCTGGAGCAGAGGAGCTGCCATGGGAACAGGAGGGAAAACTTTGTCCCTGTGAGGGTGCTGGAGCCTGGAGTAGGCTGCCCAGAGCGGTTGTGGAGTCTCCTGCTCTGGAGCCTTTCCATCCCTACCTGGATGTGTTCTGTGTGACCTGCCCTGGGTGCTCCTACTCTGGTAGGGGGGATTCAACTGGATGATCTCTGGAGGTCCCTTCTGACCCCTAACCTTCTGTGACTCTGTGATTACTAAACAGAATTAAAACCATCCCTGTGCCCTTTGCTCTAGTCCTTGGTTTTGCAAGCAGCAACTGCCTTAAACCTGGTTTTGCCCACCTCCTGTAGACTTCATCCAGCAGAATGTAGGACTGCTGCAGCTATGGAGAAGGAAAAAATCTGTACTGCCTGTACTTACAGAGGTCTCAGTTTATTAAGCCCTATTTTATGTTGAGGAAAGTGTTTAGATGAGAAAGGCATAGGAAATATTGTTTACTTACATGGGAATGGCACTTCTGGTTGTAAACACACAATGCTATTCAGCCAGCCTGATTTATTAAGCTTCTCTTCAGCTCCACTGTAATATAGAGGTCTTGAAAAGATAACTCAAAATCTTCACTTAGAAGCTTAGGAAGAAAAAAACACTCAGGAAATGAGAAACAAAACTCAGAGCTGAGTCTCCATTTCTTCTGTTTGCTTAGAAGAAGAGGAGGCTGAGGGGAGCCCTCATGGCTGTGTACAGCTCCCTGAAAGGAGGTTGTGGAGAGGTTGGTGCTGGTCTCTTCTCCCAGGTAATTAGTGACAGAACAAGAGGGAATGGCCTCAAGCTGCAGCAGGGCAGGGGTAGACTGGAGAGTAGGAAACATTTGATCCCAGGCAGAGGGGTCAGACACTGGCACAGGCTGCCCAGGGAGGTGGTGGAGTCCCCAAGCCTGGCTGTGTTTCAAGGTGGTTTGGATGTGGTGCTTGGGGCTATGATTTAGGGGTGAAGTTTATAGATCAGGGTGAAGGGCTGGGCTTGATGATCCCAGGGGGCTTTTTCCACCTGAATGATTCTGTGATTCTTTTTGGGCTGGTTTTGTTTGAGTTTTGGTTTATTTTGTTTCTGTGGGCTTTGGTTGGTGTTGGGTTTGGTTTGCTTTTATTTTCTGGTTTATAGACTTATAGAATTGTCAGGGTTGGGAGGGACCTCAAGGATCAGCCAGTGCCAACCCCCCTGCCATGGCCAGGGACACCTCACACTCCAGGCATGAGGCTTCCACAACCTCCCTTGGCAACCTGTGCCAAGCTCTCACCACCCTCATGGGGAACAACTTCTTCCTCACAGCCAATCTCAATCTCCCCACTTCTAGTTTTGCTCCATCCCTCCCAGTCCTATCACTCCCTCACACCCTCAAAAGTCCCTCCCCAGCTTTCTTGGAGCCCCCTGCAGATGCTGGAAGGCCACAAGAAGGTCTCCTGGGAGCCTTCTCCTCTCCAGACTGCACAACCCCAACTCTCTCAGTCTGTCTCCAGAGCAGAGCAGCTCCAGCCCTCTGCTCCTCCTCGTGGCCCTTCTCTGGACACCGTCCAACACATCAGAGTTTGTTTTGTTTTGTTGGCACACTATCTATAGAGTACCACCTCTGTAGCTCTACTGCACCCAAAGCTTCCCCTTTTGCCATACACTCCCCAGTTCCACCCCCATGTCCTTTGACAGCCCTTGCTGAGATGAGAAACCCCAGCACTGCAGTAACAGAAATGCAAGACCTCCGAGCCAGAGCTGGCTGTGGGATTCAAAGTATTATTGCCAAAACTTGATCTCCATGAGGTTTTCTTGCCCTGTTATCAGCCATGTGCTGTATAAACCCTGCTGCAGCACAGCAGGAACCATTTAAAGGTTCTTTATGAGCAGCAAAAAGCACCAAACAGCTGTGAGAGTTAGCAGATTTGTGTGTAGATCCAGAGCACACCTGACAGCTCTCCACTGGAAGTTCAAATCTCCTAGAGGATACATCAAAGGTTTTGCTCTAACAAAGACTAAACCAGAACACAGACTCACAAGATCACAGCATGTCAGGGGTTGGAAGGGACCTCTGGAGACCTTCCAGCGCCCCTGCCAGAGCAGGAGCATAGAATCACAGGAATCACAGGAGCATAGGTCACACAGGAACACATCCAGACAGGGCTGCAAGGGCTCCAGAGAAGGAGACTCCACAACCTCTCTGGGCAGCCTGCTCCAGGGCTCTGGGACCCTCACAGGGAAGAAGTTCTTCCTCATGTTGAGGTGGAGCCTCCTGTGCTGCAGTTTCCATCCATTGCCCCTTGGCCTATCCCAGGGCAGAGTGAGCAGAGGCTGTCCCTGTCCCTTCCTTCCTGACCCCCAGCCCTCAGCTATTGATAGACATTGATCAGATCCCTCTCAGCCTTCTCCTCTCCAGACTGAACAGCCCCAGGGCTTTCAGCCTCTCCTCCCCAGGCAGTGCTGCAGTCCCTGCAGCATCCTTGCAGCCCTCCCTTGGACTCTCTCCAGCAGATCCCTGTCCCTCCTGACCTGGGGAGCCCAGAGCTGGATGCAATATTCCAGGTGAGGTCTCAGCAGGGCAGAGCAGAGGACATGGAGAACCTGCTCCTGCTGGCCACACTATTCCTAATGCAGGCCAGGATGCCATTGGCCTTCTTGGCGACCTGGGCACACTGCTGGCTCGTGTTCAGCCTACCATCAACCAGTACCCCCAGGTGCCTTTCTGCCTGGCTGCTCTCAGCCACTCTGACCCCAGCCTGCAGCTCTGCCTGGGGTTGCTGTGAGAAACAGACAGAAATATCACTGATCCTGTGGGCAGCTCTACCAGTTGAAGACTTCTAAGATCATGGAGTCCAACCATCAGCTCAACACCAGCTTGGTGTTTGATTGGGGTTGAATTAATGAGGTGAGAATTACAAAAATAGAGTTACCTTTATTTTGTTTACAAGAGTAATTGTGCAGAACAGTGAGAAGAGGGCAGGGTTTCACCAGAGACATGCTCTGCACCCACTGCAGCAGAAAGGAGATGGGCAACCAAAGGCTGCTGGTGGTGCTGCACACTGGGATCATTTCTGTGCTGAGCACTGCTTACCACTAAAGATGATCTAAACCTTGGCAAGAAAGTGCTGTCTCTATTCCCAGGCAGCCAGCACCAGAACAAGAGGACACAGTCTCAAGCTGTGCCAGGGGAGGTTCAGGCTGGATGTTAGGAAGAAATTCTTCCCAGCAAGAGAGATTGGCCATTGGGATGTGCTGCCCAGGGAGGTGGTGGAGTCACCATCACTGGAGGGAAAATAGAATAGAATAGAATAGGATAGGATAGGATAGGATAGAATAGAATAGAATAGAATAGAATAGAATAGAATAGAATAGAATAGAATAGAATAGAATAGAATTAACCAGGTTGGAAGAGAACTTTGAGAGCATCGAGTCCAACCTATCATCCAACACCACTTAATCAACTAACCCATGGCACCAAGCACACTATCAAGTCTCCTCCTGAACACCTCCAGGGATGGTGACTCCACCACCTCCCTGGGCAGCACATCCCAATGGGCAATCACTCTCTCTGTGTAGAACTTCCTCCTAACATCCAGCCTAAACCTCCCCTGGCGCAGCTTGAGACTGTGGCCTCTTGTTCTGGTGCTCGGTGCCTGGGAGAAGAGACCAACCCCCACCTGGCTACAACCTCCCTTCAGGGAGTTGGAGAGAGCAAGAAGATCTCCCCTGAGTCTCCTCCTCTCCAGGCCAAGCAACCCCAGCTCCCTCAGCCTCTCCTCACAGGGCTGTGTTCCAAGCCCCTCACCAACTTCATTGCCCTTCTCTGGACACCTTCATCAAGTCAACCTCCTTCCTAAACTGAGGAGCCCAGAACTGTACAGAGGTCTCAAGGTGTGGCCTAACCAGTGCAGTGTACAGGGGCACAATGACCTCCCTGCTCCTGCTGGCCACACTCTTCCTGATGCAGGCCAGGATGCCATTGGCCCTCCTGGCTGCCTGGGCACACTGCAGGCTCATGTTCAGCCTACCATCAACCAGCACCCCCAGGTCCCTCTCTGCCTGGCTGCTCTCAGCCACTCTGACCCCAGCCTGTAGCACTGCCTGGGGTTGTTGTGGCCAATGTGCAGCACCTGGCACTTGGATGTGTTCAATCTCCTGCCCTTGGACTCTGCCCATCTGCCCAGCTGTTTAGGAAGAGCCTGGATGAGGCACTTGGTGCCATGGTTTAGTTGATCAGATGGTGTTGGGTGATAGGTTGGACTTGATGATCTCCAAGGTCTTTTCCAAGCTGGTTCATTCTGTCTTCTCCTGTATTCTCCCATGGAAATGTGTGTTGGTGAGACAATAACCATGCTTTGGCTCTCACCAGTTTCAATGACTGCCAACGTGCCCAGAATGCCAACACCCCCCACAGAAAGGACACTGTGTGGAGATAATTGACCTTGCCAGCTAGAAGCACTCCTCTCTTTTCCTTGGAACATTTAACTCATAGATGCAGTCCATTACCTTCAGGTAGTGTCTGCTTCAAGGGTTTTATTGCTCTCTTCCTTAGAAATGGAATAGATTTAGTGGTCCAAGTTAACTCTGCTTTGCCTGAAGTCCCAGTGGCACTTTGGCATCATTCTAGCAGCATTAAAACTCCCTCTGATCCTTGTACTAGGCTTTAAAATCAGTGCCACTGAAATCTGTGTTTCAAAACAATCCCACATTGATGAATCTTGTGTTCTTCTGTCCCCAACCCTGGCTCCACTGACATGCAGATTGAGGTAGATTTACAGGTTCAATGCCTAAGTTTTGCTTCTCACATCGTTAGTGCATGGCCAACCTTTAATCTAAAATGGTGTGTCCACCTCATAACTGCTGGAAGAGTCTAGGGGTCCTTGGATTAAGCCAGGCAGAGTGAAATCAGGGCAACTGTGTGCCTTGGGTTACTACTCTGTCACCAACAGCATCTCTGCTTAGGAATCTTAAAGTGAGAGTTCAGTGCTGAGCAATCCCAGCTGGCAAGAAGTCACAAAATGGTCTGGGCTGGAAGGGACCTCCAAAGCTCATCCAGTCCAACCCCCTGCAGTCAGCAGGGACATCCTCAACTAGATCAGGGTGCCCACAGCCCTGTCCAGCCTCACCTTGAATATCTCCAGGCATGGAGCCTCAACACCTCCCTGGGCAACCTGTGCCAGTGTTCCACCACCCTCCTGGTACAGCACTTGTTCCTCACATCCAATCTCAATCTGCTCTGCTCTACTTTGAAGCCATTGCCCCTGCTCCTGTCCCTGCAGGCCTTTGCAAACAGTCTCTCTGCAGCCTTCTTGTAGCCCCCTTCAGGTACTGGCAGGCTGTTCTTAGGTCTCCCTGGAGCCTTCTCTTCTCCAGGCTGAACACCCCCAGCTCCCTCAGCCTGTCCTTGGAGCAGAGCTGCTCCAATAGAATAGCAACTGAGAAGAGAAAGATTGGAATGCAAAGCCCATGGCTCACACCTGGTCCCTTCATCTAGCACTTGCTCAACACAATTAGAAAACCTCCAAGTCCCTTCTCTCCCAAAGAAGCTTCTAAAAAACCACAGGAGAAAGCAGATACAGATTCACACGAGGTAAAAATGGCCTGACCTTAGAAGAGAGCTGTTGCACCCCCTCTGTGTTCCATCTCACATGTAGAGTCATGGAATAGAATCACAAAACTGTTCCAGCTGGAAGAGCTCTCCAAGGTCATCAGGTCCAATCTCCAGCTCAACACCACCATGACCATTACACCATGTTCTGAAGTGCCACCTGGTATGTGCCACGTGGAGCACCTCCAGGGATGGAGACTCCACCACCTCCCTGGGCAGCCTGTTCTGATTCTTTCAGCCTAAGCATTCTTTCATTCAAGGAATTTCCCCCAATCTCCAACCTACCCCTCCCCTGGCACAATTGCAGGCCATTTCCTCTCCTTCTGTCACCTGATACTAGGGAGATGTGACCAACCCCACCTGGCTCCAGCCTCCTTGCAGGGAGCTGCAGAGAGCAATGAGGTCTCCCCTCAGCCTCCTCTTCTCCACACTAAACACCCCCAGCTCCCTCAGCTGCTCCTCCCCAGCCCTCTTCTCCAGACCCTTCCCCAGCTTCCTTGCCCTTCTCTGGACCTGCTCCAGCACCTCAATGTCCTCCTTGGAGTGAGGCACCCAAAACTGAACCCAGCACTCAAGCTGTGGCCTCAGCAGTGCTGGATACAGAGGGACAGCCACTGCCCTGCTGCTGGCCACACCGGCAACAGCTGATCCAAGCCAGGATGCTTAGCATGATGCTGGTTCATGTTTTCCAGACCCTTCCCCAGCTTTGTTGCCCTTCTCTGGACCCTGTCCAGCACCTCAATGTCCTTCTTGGAGTGAGGAGCCCAAAACTGAACCCTTTATGAAGCTATACAGAGCCCAACCAACAGAGTCTTGACTGCACGGAAGAGACAATCAGCCCAGGAACTGACAGCAGAAGGCAATGAATTTAATTGCTTGTTGCCCACATAGACACAAGTCATTCTAGCACAGGATCCCGTTTGCATTGCAGCTGAAATGCAAAGCAAAGCAGAAAAAAAAAGAGAAGAGGATTCACAAGCAGCAGAAGAAACTGTCTGCAACAGCACTTGCAGAGAACCAGAGCCTGGAACTGCCAGCAGCCCAATGTCTTGGTCATTAACTCCTAAATAGATAGCTCTGCAAAGAAGAGGGAGCACAGCTGGATTATGGATCCTGCTGCAAGTCCCCAGCCACTTCCCTTATTGTTTATTTGCACAGAAGTGAGGGGATTTAATTCTGCAGTAATTACCTCCCCGTGGCCCTCCGGAGCAGGAGCAGATTACACTTCCCTCTAAACTCAAAGCAGATTCTAGCAAGTAGCTGCTGTCCTGCAGCTTACTGACACCAGAGCAAATGGAAAACCATAGAGCCACAATCTTAGGGGTTGGAAGTGACCTCCAGAGGTCATTCAGTCCAACCCCCCTGCCAGAGCAGCATCACTCAGGGCAGGGCACACAGGAACACATTCACGGGGGATTGGAAAGTCCCCAGAGCAGGAGACTCCACAACCTCTCTGGGCAGCCTGCTCCAGGCCTCCAGCACCCTCACACCAAAGAAGTTTCTCCTCATGTTGAGGTGGAGCCTCCTGGGTTCCAGCTTGTACCTCTTGTTCCTTGTCCTATCCCTAGGCACTACCAAACAGAGCCTGGCCCCTTCACCCTGACCCCCAGCCCTCAGCTACTGATAGACATTGATCAGATCCCTCTCAGCCTTCTCCTCTCCAGACTAAACAGCCCCAGGGCTCTCAGTCTTTCTTCACAGCAGAGGTGTACCAGGTCCTTAGTCACCCTTGTAGCCCTGTGCTCGACTCTCTTCAATATATCCCTGTCCCAGGGGGCACAGAAGGCCAAGGGCATCCTGGCTTGTGTCAGGAGCAGTGTGGCAGCAGCAGCAGGGATGGAATTCTGCCCTGTGCTGGGCACTGCTGAGGCCTCACCTGGAGCTCTGTCTGCAGCTCTGGGCCCTCACTGCAGGAAGGATCTTGAGGTGCTGCAGCAGGTCCAGAGGAGAGCAACCAGCCTGGGGAAGGGACTGGAGGGAAAGGCTGAGGAGCAGAGGCTGAGGGAGCTGGGGGTGTGCAGCCTGGAGAAGAGGAGGCTCAGGGGGGACCTTAGCACACTCTACAACTACCTGAAGGGAAGCTGTAGCCAGGTGGGGGTCAGGCTCTGCTCCCAGGCACCTGGTGACAAGAGGAGAGGGCATGGCCTGGAGCTGTGCCAGGGGAGGGTTAGGTTGGATGCTAGGAAGCACTTCCTCAGGGACAGGGAATCAGACACTGGGATGGACTGCCCAGGGAGGTGGTGGAGTCACTGTCCCTGGAGGTGTTTAAGGAGAGATTGGATGTGGCCCTCAGTGCCATGGTGTGGTTGGTGTGGTGGTGCTGGGTCACAGGCTGAGCTGGATGAGCTCAGAGGTCTCTTCCAGCCTCAATAATTCTGTGCCTGTGAGCAGGCCAGAAACTGGGAGGGTGTAAAGAAATTGTCCATATTTTTCTTAAAGCTATGCAAGATTTGGGTGAGTATTAGCCAGTTAGTGAGTTAAGCAACCATCACTTTCAGCAGCCCTATTTTTGAACCCTGTGTTCTGAGGTTCTTTGAAAGAACTCAGCAAGACAGTTTCCAGGTCAGTGGTTCCCTCCCTACATCTTAACCAATATTCTCAGTACCTTTTATCTGTGTACCTTTCATTTCAGTCTCACGGTGCTTCCTTGCCTCATCCCAACCTTTCCTTGCCAAGCAGTACTTCAACATGACATCTTTGTTCTAGTTTCTCCTCCTATCCCAATCTGAATTTCAGGGAAAGAAAATCTTGCAGGAACAATTGTGTATGTAATGAATCACAGAATAATTTGAGTTGGAAGGGACCTTAAAGGTCATCCAACTCCACTGACATGGGCAGGGACATCTCCTACTAGCCCAGCTTGCCCAAGGCCACATCCAGTCTGACTTTCAGCACTTCAGGACCTGAAGTCTCCACAACACCTCTGGATAACCTGTTCCAGTGCCTCACCATCCTCATAAGGAAAGAATTTCTTCCTCATGTCTAATCTAAACCCAGCTTCATCCACTTTGAACCCATTGCCCCTTGTGAAGAATTTGCAGCCTGAAGCCATTTTCACAACTGTGATTAGAATCACAGAATCACAGAATGGTCAGGGCTGGAAGGCACCTCAAGGCTCAGCCAGCTCCAACCCCCCTGCCATGGCCAGGGACACCTCACACTACAGCAGGTTGCTCACAGCCACATCCAGCCTGGCTGCAAACACCTCCAGGCAGGAGGCTTCCACCACCTCCCTGGGCAACCTGTGCCAGGCTCTCACCACCCTCATGGGGAACAACTTCTTCCTCACAGCCAATCTCAATCTCCCCACTTCTAGTTTTGCTCCATCCCCCCCAGTCCTATCACTCCCTGACACCCTCAAAAGTCCCTCCCCAGCTTTCTTGGAGCCCTCTGCAGATACTGGAAGGCCACAATTTGGTCTCCTGGGAGCCTTCTCCTCTCCAGCCTGCACAACCCCAACCAATGAGCCTTGCCAACATTTGGTACCACGATGTATGCCTCAGCTCTCTAATTTCATACATTTTTTGTAAACACTGTGTCACTTGGCCCCAGGTGTGCAGAACAGTGAGAAGAGAGCAGGGTTTCACCAGAGACATGCTCTGCACCCACTGCAGCAGAAAGGAGATGGGCAACCAAAGGCTGCTGGTGGTGCTGCACACTGGGATCATTTCTGTGCTGAGCACTGCTTACCACTAAAGATGATCTAAACCTTGGCAAGAAAGTGCTGTCTCTATTCCCAGGCACCCAGCACCAGAACAAGAGGACACAGTCTCAAGCTGTGCCAGGGGAGGTTCAGGCTGGATGTTAGGAAGAAATTCTTCCCAGAAAGAGGAATTGGCCATTGGGATGTGCTGCCCAGGGAGGTGGTGGAGTCACCATCACTGGAGGTGTTTAGGAAGAGCCTGGATGAGGCATTTGGTGCCAAAGTTTAGTTGATCAGATGGTGTTGGGTGATAGGTTGGACTGGATGATCTCAAAGGGCTTTTCCAACCTGGCTAATTCTGTGATTTTAGCCTCAACATGTGTACCTGAAGCTGAACACAGAACCAGGTGTGTCAGAGGTACAGCTGAGAGTTTGGATATTGTAGAGTCCAAATGTTGCCTGCACATCTGTCTTTGCAGAGCCTTAGAGGTGCAACTCTCAGTCATAGATTCATAACATGGGTTGGAAGGGACCCTAAAGATCCAGTTCCACCCCCCTGCCATGGGCAGGGACACCTCCCACCAGCCCAGGCTGCTCAAGGCCTCATCCAGCCTGGCCTTGAACACCTCCAGGGAGAAGGCAGCCACAGCCTCCCTGGGCAACCTGTGCCAGAGTCTCACCATCCCTACTGCAAGGAATTTCTTCCTGCTATCAAGGGGCAGTGGTGGAAGCTGAGGCAGAGGAAGTTCCATATGAACATGAGGAAGAGTTTTTCCCCTGTGAGGGTGATGGAACAGTGGAACAGGCTGCTCAGGGGGGTTGTGGAGTCTCCCTCTCTGAAGATATTGAAGACCTGCCTGGATGTGTTCCTCTGTGATATGCTCTAAGTGATCCTGCTCTGGCAGGGGGGTTGTACTAAATGATCTTTTGAGGTCCCTTCCAACCCCTAACATTCTGTGATTCTGGGATTATCCAGTCCAAATCTCCCCTCTTCAAGCTCCAATCCATTCCTTCTTGTGCTATCACTACAGGCCCCTGTAGAAAGTCCCCTCCTGGCTTCCCTGCAGCCCCACTCACCAAACCTCAAGAACAAAACTGCCTGTCCTGGGCAGCAGACTGCTGCACAAATGAAGTATGTCAGGAACTGTTTTCATGCTCTTGTCTCCAGAGCAGCAATAAAAGGTGTAGAAGACAATTCTAATCTTAAGTGGTGAAGACAGAATGCTTTTAATCCATAGAAGTGGACATCAAATGTATTTAAAACTCACCATGAGCTTCCCTCCCCCCAGAAGGGATTCAACTTTTCTCTCTCTCTGTTTTTTTTCCACTCTACCTGGGCATGGTTCCCTCGATGCAGCTGGTGATCCCCAAGTGTTTCTCCCAGGTGTTTCTAACCCCCCTCCGGTGGATGCTGAAGCAGCGTTGAGGCAGGCTTGGCACTCCTGCAGTGATCCTTTCCTGCCATCTAGGGGACACACACTGGTGTGTAAGTGGAGAAGCAGGAGTGTCCTCAGTCAGGTGCAGGAAATGTGTAGGAACTGCTCATCCCAATGCAGGGAAGCAAAAGTCAAAGTGAGTGAAGAGTAGCATTTCATGAGAGGCTATAGAGGCACAGAATTGTTTCAGGTGGAAAAGACCATTAAGATCACCCAGTCCAACCATTCTCTAACTCTGCCAAGGCTGGGGCTAACCCATGGCCCTCAGCACCACAGCTCTGCCTCTGGGAAACACCTCCAGGGATGGGCATTCAACCTCCTCCCTGGGCAGCCTGTGCCAGTGCTTCAGAACCCTTTCAGGGAAGAAGTTTCTTCTAAGATCCAACCTAAGCCTCCCCTGGTGCACCTTGAAGCCATTTTCTCACCTCCTATCCCTTGTTACCTGGGAGAACAGAATAGAATAGAATAGAATAGAATAGAATAGAATAGAATAGAATAGAATAGAATAGAATAGAATAGAATAGAATAGAATAGACCAGACCAGGTTGGAAGAGACCTTCAAGATCATCGAGTCCAACCTATCATCCAACACCACCTAATCAACTAACCCATGGCACCAAGCACCCCATCAAGTCTCCTCCTGAACACCTCCAGTGATGGTGACTCCACCACCTCCCCAGGCAGTCCATTCCCATGGGCAATCACTCTCTCTGTGTAAAACTTACTCCTCACCTCCAGCCTAAACCTCCCCTGGTGCAGCCTGAGACTGTGTCCTCTTGTTCTGGTGCTGGCTGCCTGGCAGAAGAGACCAACCTCTGCCTGTCTACAGACTCCCTTCAGGTAGTTGTAGAGAGCAAGAAGGTCTCCCCTGAGCCTCCTCTTCTCCAGGCTAGGCAACCCCAGCTCCCTCAGCCTCTCCTCACAGGGCTGTGCTCCAGACCCCTCCCCACCTTTGTTGCCCTTCTCTGGACACCTTCCAGCAAGTCAACCTCCTTCCTAACCTGAGGGGCCCAGAACTGGACACAGGACTCAAGGTGTGGCCTAACCAGTGCAGTGTACAGGGGCACAATGACCTCCCTGCTCCTGCTGGCCACACTCTTCCTGATGCAGGCCAGGATGCCATTGGCCCTCTTGGCTGCCTGGGCACACTGCTGGCTCATGTTCAGCCTACCATCAACCAGCACCCCCAGGTCCCTCTCTGCCTGGCTGCTCTCAGCCACTCTGACCCCAGCCTGTAGCACTGCCTGGGGTTGTTGTGGCCAATGTGCAGCACCTGGCACTTGGATGTGTTCAATCTCCTGCCCTTGGACTCTGCCCATCTGTCCAGCCTGTCGAGGTCTCTCTGCAGAGCCTCTCTGCCCTCCAGCAGATCAACTCCTGCCCCCAGCTTGGTGTCGTCAGCAAATTTACTGCTGATGGACTCAATGCCCTCATCCAGATCATCAAGAAGAAACCAACCCCCACCTGGCTCCAGCCTCCTGTCAGGGAGAGAGCCAGAAGGTCTCCCCTCAGGCTCCTGTTCTCCAGGCTGAACAGCAGCAGTTCCTCAGCCACTCTTCAGAAGATCTGACGCAATTTAATTCTAGCATAACCCCAAAAGCCTCTGCAGAAAACTTCGGTTAACTGTCCAGGGAAGACATCAGTGGACAACTGAACTTTTGCCTTTATGAAGCATCCACATCTTCTGAGCTACTCAGCTGTGGGAAAAGCCTTTTGATTTTCCTGGATACCTCCAGAGAGTAAGTTCTCTGCTGCTGTGGACAGTGTGTGGCTGTCAACAGTCAACAGAGGGAGAAACATGAGGGCTTGAGATGTCTGTGGTCCCAGAGAGGGAGACAGCCAGAAACATCAATTTTGCATCATACTGCATATTAAGAAGACTCAGCCCAGCATCAGAACTTCCCTTTTAAGCCAGAATTTATACAAACCATAACTTGCTCAGAGCTTCCTTCTGCTTCCTTGGTAGCCAAGAAGGCCAAGGGCATCCTGGCCTGCATCAGGAAGAGTGTGGCCAGCAGGAGCAGGGAAGTCATTGTGCCCTGTGCTCAGCACTCCTCAGGCCACACCTTGAGTCCTGTGTCCAGTTCTGGGCTCCTCAGCTTAGGAAAGACGTTGAGATGCTGGAAGGTGTCCAGAGAAGGGCGACAAAGCTGGGGAGGGGTCTGGAGCACAGCCCTGTGAGGAGAGGCTGAGGGAGCTGGGGTTGCTTAGCCTGGAGAAGAGGAGGCTCAGGGGAGACCTTCTTGCTCTCTCCAACTCCCTGAAGGGAGGTTGTAGCCAGGTGGGGGTTGGTCTCTTCTCCCAGGCAAGCAGCACCAGAACAAGAGGACACAATTTCAAGCTGTGCCAGGGGAGGTTTAGGCTGGAGGTGAGGAAGAAATTCTTCCCAGCAAGAGAGGTTGGCCATTGGGATGTGCTGCCCAGGGAGGTGGTGGAGTCACCATCCCTGGAGGTGTTTAGGAAGCAACTGGATAGGGTGCTTGGTTTAGTTGATCAGATGGTGTTGGGTGACAGGTTGGACTCAATGATCTCAAAGGTCTTTCCCAACCTGGTTAATTCTATTCCATTGTATGGTATGGTATGGTATGGTATGGTATGGTATGGTATGGTATGGTATGGTATTCTATTCTATTCTATTCTATTCTATTCTATTCTATTCTATTCTATTCTAT
The DNA here is from genome assembly GCF_026170545.1 of Melanerpes formicivorus. Lineage (NCBI taxonomy): Eukaryota > Metazoa > Chordata > Aves > Piciformes > Picidae > Melanerpes > Melanerpes formicivorus. Next base: position 18,954,822 of record NW_027142365.1, read on the forward strand.
TCTATTCTATTCTACTGCTCTAACAAGCAAAATGCAGGCAGACTCCCTGCTGAGAGCTCACAAAGGGAATTTTAGAACCATGTAAAGGTTGTTCCCAGCTGCAAGTTCCCACTGCTAGCATCAGCATCATGGTCACAGCTTTCATATTTGCTCTCTTCACTGTGGCCTCCCAGGCTCTTTCACATGGCAGAGCCTACAAAGGGAAAGAGCAAACTCAGCCAGATGCTAAGCAGAGCCAGATGCACACAGGGAAATCTAAACAAGCTTTTTTCCCCACTTGCTTTGCTCTTACTTTGAAAGGGAACAGCCCACTCAAACAAACACCCTTCACTAAAACAAACAAAGGTTCCTGCTTCCCATGGCTCAAAATCTTTCTAGGATTAAAGTTGGATCTTCTCCCAGGACGAAAGGAAGCAGGTGTCCAGCCAAGACATTTCATGAACTGACTAAAGTTGCAGCAGATGCAGAGATGTGGTGCTGAGGGCCATTGCACCTGTACTCTGCAATGGTTAGGCCACACCTTGAGTCCTGTGTCCAGTTCTGGGCCCCTCAGTTTAAGAAGGACATTGAGAGACTTGAAGGTGTCCAGAGAAGGGCAACAAAGCTGGGGAGGGGTCTGGAGCACAGCCCTGTGAGGAGAGGCTGAGGGAGCTGGGGTTGATTAGCCTGGAGAAGAGGAGGCTCAGGGGAGACCTTCTTGCCCTCTACAACTCCCTGAAGGGAGGTTGTAGCCAGGTGGGGGCTGGTCCCTTCTCCCAGGCACCCACCACCAGAACAAGAGGACACAGTCTCAAGCTGTGCCAGGGGAAGTTTAGGCTGAAGGTGAGGAAGTTCTTCCGAGACAGAGAGGTTGGCCCTTGGGATGTGCTGCCCAGGGAGGTGGTGGAGTCCCCATCCCTGGAGGTGTTTAGGAAGAGCCTGGATGAGGCACTTGGTGCCATGGTTGAGTTGATCAGATGGTGTTGGGTGATAGGTTGGACTTGATCTCTGAGGTCTGTTCCAGCCTGGTTAATTCTGTATTCTGTACAGCAATTTCTTTTAACCAAATCAACACCTGAAGGGCTACACATCCTGACAGGGGTTTCTGTAACTATTCAAGGACCACTCTCTCACTGCCCCAAAAAACAAATGTAAATCACTAAGTGAAATTAAGTGCCCAAGCAAGAATCTTGATTCACAGTACAACTTTATTGTGGTTTCCCCTCAGCATGGCTTCCCTCAGGGCAAACCGAATCTGCTTTGCAGACGCTGGACCAGTCGTTGGTACGGGCACTGGAGCAAGAAGCTGGAGGATCTGGTTCAACCTTGCCTTGCATTCCTCTCTTCTTCCAGCACCACTTTCTCAGTGATGTGAATTGTTTGCTGAGTGCTCTGAGATGACACTCAGCTTGTTCTGCCCCCCATGGGATTTTTTGTTAAGCAGCATTAGCATCTACCTTCACGCAAGCAGCCACTCCTGCCCCCTGCATGCACAGTCTGCTCTGGCACACAGGGCACTTGCTGGGATTTCCAGCATGTCTTCCTTCAAAGAAAAACCACAGAACCATAGAATTGAGTTGGATCAAGACCACCCAGTCCAACCTTCAACTTAACACCGCCCAGTGTCACAGCATCACAGTATCGCCAAGGTTGGAAGAGACCTCGAGGATCATCCAGTCCAAGCTGTCACCACAGACCTCATGACTAGACCATGGCACCAAGTGCCACATCCAATCCCCTCTTGAACACCTCCAGGGATGGGGACTCCACCACCTCCCTGGGCAGCACATTCCAATGACTAATGACTCTCTCTGGGAAGAACTTTCTCCTCACCTTGAGCCTAAACTTCCCCTGGCACAGCTTGAGACTGTGTCCTCTTGTTCTGGTGATGGTAGCCTGGGAGAAGAGACCAACCCCCACCTGGCTACAACCACCTTTCAGGTAGTTGTAGAGGGCAATGAGGTCACCCCTGAGCCTCCTCTTCTCCAGGCTTCCACTAAACCATGTCCCCAAGTGCCATGACTACACATCTCTTGAAGACCTTCAAGGATGGGGACTCCACCACCTCCCTGGGCAGCCTGTGCCAACCCCTGATCACTCCTGGCAGCAAAGAAATGTTTCTCCAACCTCCCCTGGTGCAACCTGAGGCCATTTCCTCTCATTCTATCACCTGATACCAGGGAGAAGAGACCAACCCTCACCTCAGTAGTGCATGCAATCAATGCTGCCCACCTTCACTGGGGGCTTAATGTTTAAAGATATTTGGTAAATTAACTATGAGCTACTCTTTTCATCCTGACACCTGATACTGGGGAGAAGAGACCAACCCCCACCTGGCTACAACCTCCCTTCAGGGAGCTGCAGACAGCAATGAGGTCTCCCCTCAGCCTCCTCTTCTCCACACTCAACACCCCCAGCTCCCTCAGCTGCTCCTCCCCAGCCCTCTTCTCCAGACCCTTCCCCATCTTGGTCGCTTTTCTCTGGACCTGCTCCAGCACCTCAATGTCCTTCTCAGAGTGAGGGACCCAAACCTGACCCCAGCACTGAAGGTGCAGCCTCAGCAGTGCTGAGGGCAGGTGGAATGCAATTGAAATTCAGAAAACTAAAGATTTTATTGAAGGTGAGCATGCTGGAATGAGTGAAACCAGATCCCTCATCCATGCTGGGCTATTCAAGCACTCTGATCAAGCACTCTGGTCAAGCACTGTAACCAGGCTCTGAGTGCTTTTTAAGCACTCAAAAGCACAGAAAGGTGCTTCTGGAAAGCCTGCAAAGCATTGATGTAGGTTAGAGCCTTGACAGCTTCTGGGATTTCAGTAGGAACTGAGTGTTCATATTTTCCCCCTCAGAGCAGCAGTGGGTGTTTTTTTTGTGTCTAATCTTACTCAGTTCCATCCATAGCTTTAGAGGCTGGAGTGAGGCTGGGGTTGGTCTCTTCTGCCAAGCAACCAGAGCTAGGAGGAGAGGAAATGTGCTGAAGCTGTGCCAGGGGAGGGTTAGGTTGGAGAGGAGGAAAGATTTCTTTGCTGGAAGAGTGGTGAGGGGTTGGGAGAGGCTGCCCAGGGAGGTGGTGGAGTCCCCATGCCTGGAGGTGTTGGAGAAGCTGTAGAGGTGGTGCTGCAGGATGGAGTTCAGTGGTCAGGGCAGCTGGGTTAGGGTTGGACTCAGTGATCTTAAAGGTCTCTTCCAACCTCAATGATTGTGTGACTCTCTTTACAGATCTAACTCACTCCCCTTCACCCTGGACAATGAGTTACTAGGCCAGGTCTTTTGGCACCTCTTTTCCAACAGAAGGCCTCTACTGTTGCAAACTTTCATTTCCTAAATTGCAGGTGAGTTACTCTGCCTTGAGCACCAACAAAAGTTCTCTGCTTCTGCAGACTGGAAGAACAGGGATTCAGATGAGCCATTAAGAGGAAGTTCTTCCCCCTGAGGGTGGTGAGGCACTGGAACAGGTTGCCCAGAGAAGCTGTAGAGGTTCCAAGCCTGGAAGTACTCAAAACCAGGTTGGATGGGGCCTTGAGCAAGCTGATCTAGTAGGTGTCCCAGTCAATGGCAGGGCCTTGGGACTGGGTGATCCTTAAGGTCCCTTCCAACCCAAGCCACTCTGTGCTTCCATGAAATAAGACTAATGCAAAAAAATTAAGGCAAAATACTTTTAATGAACACAATCTGAAGATGCATTTGATAGTAGGCAAACAAATGTCAAGATTGGCCTCACTGTGAAGTCTAGAGATGCAGCACCATGATTTTGTTCTGTTTATGAATCTGGCTTCCCTTTTGCTCTTGCCCTCATTTAGCAAAGAGCACTCTCACTGGCAGGTGAGGAAGGCTCACATCTACAGGAGTGGAAGCTGTAACAGTCTGCACAACAACTGGCTGCCCTGGCTCCAAATTCCCACCCCAAGAAGTTTCTTTTTAAAAGGCTTTCAAGTTTTCCATGACTCAGTCAGCACTCAGCAGAATTTTTATCCACCACACAGAGATGTAGTTTCAAGTACAAGGAAAAGAATCACATCCTAGGACTACTTACCAGGGCAACTGAGAAGAAAGGAAGGAGATCTCTTTTAAGGCAGAAGTTGAGTTACACATCAGGTTAAAAGCCACCATAATATTAACTACCACTAAGTGTAAAAATTGGCATTCATCATCATGAACTCCTGTGCTGGCCAGAACTCTGCTGATGATCCAAGGAAGCTTACCTGGAGCTGTGTTGACCCTTAGAGGCTAAAGCTGTGCCAGAGCCAAGTCAGCCTACCCTGACAGAGCCTAAAGCTGTGCCACAGTCAAGTCAGCCTACCCTGACAGAGCCTAAAGCGTGCCAGAGTCAAGTCAGCCTACCCTGACAGAGCCTAAAGCGTGCCAGAGTCAAGTCAGCCTACCCTGACATAGCCTAAAGCTGTGCCAGAGCCAAGTCAGCCTACCCTGACAGAGCCTAAAGCTGTGTCACAGTCAAGTCAGCCTACTCTGACAGAGCCTAAAGCTGTGCCAGAGCCAAGTCAGCCTACCCTGACAGAGCCTAAAGCTGTGCCAGAGTCAAGTCAGCCTACCCTGACAGAGCCTAAAGCTGTGACAGAGTCAAGTCAGCCTACCCTGACAGAGCCTAAAGCTGTGACAGAGTCAAGTCAGCCTACCCTGACAGAGCCTAAAGCTGTGCCAGAGTCAAGTCAGCCTACCCTGACAGAGCCTAAAGCTGTGCCAGAGTCAAGTCAGCCTACCCTGACAGAGCCTAAAGCTGTGCCAGAGTCAAGTCAGCCTACCCTGACATAGCCTAAAGCTGTGCCAGAGCCAAGTCAGCCTACCCTGACAGAGCCTAAAGCTGTGCCAGAGTCAAGTCAGCCTACCCTGACAGAGCCTAAAGCTGTGACAGAGTCAAGTCAGCCTACCCTGACAGAGCCTAAAGCTGTGCCAGAGTCAAGTCAGCCTACCCTGACAGAGCCTAAAGCTGTGCCACAGTCAAGTCAGCCTACCCTGACAGAGCCTAAAGCTGTGCCAGAGCCAAGTCAAGTCAGTTCCCTTACTAACCAGGCCACGTTCACTGCAGTTAGTTAAGGTCTGTAAAGTATTTAGCCAAGGAGTGAGACACTGACAATGACAAAGCAGATCTTGCAGAGCCATCACTGCACAAGGCAGAATGCAGAGGCAGAGGGATCCCACTGCTCAAGGCCAGGTTCACAGAGGTTCATCCAGCTGGAGGTTAGTGTATTAAAAAAAGGTAAGAAAATACTTCTGTGTCTCAGTTCAGCCACGCTTGATTCAAGCACGGCTTGGGTGTTGGCTGATATATAAATTAAACATGGTCACTGCCTTGCAGCAGCTGGGAGGAAACAAAAATGTACAGGGGCAGAGGATAAATAGAAGTCTCTTCTTTTGAGGAAGATTAAAAAAAAGGCAAGACAGCAATGAACCAATGCAGCTATCTCACTCCGATACGAGAGGTCATCCACTCCAACCCTTGGCACAACCTGCAAGAGAAGAGATGGGAGGCTGCTCTTAGTTCTGCTCCCAAGTATTTTCTACTGCTTTGTAGGCTTAAAAACCTTTAAAGTAAATGAAATCAGCTGGAATTAGGATTGAAACTTGAACAGAGTAAACAGTGCTTTAAAGCAAGTCTGGAGAGAAGCCAGCAGTCTGGCCGAGAAGGCCACCAGCACCCCGGCCTGTATCAGCAACACTGTGGCCTGCAGGACCACAAGCCCTTGGCAAAACTTCCCCTCCCCCCCCCACAGCTCTCCTGTAGCCCCCTTCAGGTATTGGAAGGCTGCTCCAAGGTCTCCCTCAAGCCTTCTCTTCTCCAGGCTGAACAGCCCCAACTCTCCCAGCCTGTCCCCACAGGGGAGGCTCTCAGCCCTCTGAGCATCTTTGTGGTCTCCTCTGCACCCACTCTAACAGCTCCATGTCCCTCTTGTGCTGGGGACACCAGAGCTGGAGGCAGTACTGCAGGTGGGGTCTGAGCAGAGCAGAGAGGCAGAATCCCCTCCCTGTGCTGCTGCTCTCCCTGCTCTGGATGCAGCTCAGCACACAGCTGCCTGCTGGGCTGCCAGGGACCACTGCTGGCTCCTGGGGAGTTTGTCACCAACTGACACCCCCAAGGCCTTCTCCTGCAGGCTACCCCGGAACTCCAGTAAGCAGAAAAGGCTTTACCCTTCTCCTGTTAAAGCACAGCAGGACTGAATGTGCCAGGGGTGGTCCTTGATGGAGCTGAGGGTGAGGTATGTGGATATCTCAGCAGCTGTCATGCAACCTTTCATGTCCTGCTTGTTGGCAAAGATGAGAACCGCAGCCTTCCGCAAGTCCTGCAAGGAAGGCAGAGGCAGGAGAGTCACCAGAAACAACTCAAAGGCCAGGCAACTGACTGAAGGACTGCACTCAACTTGATCTACAAGGACACAGCAGCATGGAGCTTCAACACATGTACTGCATTAAAAATTGATTCCATGAAGACAGAAGAATCCAATTTCTACCCAAGTGTTCTCCACCAGCTGTCATGGACAGGTCCCAGAGGGCTGGAAGCTGCCAGCGTGGTGCCCACCCACAGGAAGGGCAGGTTGGAGGAGCCAGGGAATTCCAGACCTGTCAGCCTGACCTCAGTGCCAGGAAAGGTTATGGAACAGGCATCTTGGGGGCATTCACAGCACACCTCAGGATGGCCAAAGGCTCAGGTCCAGCCAGCATGGATTTAGGAAGGGCAGGTCCTGCCTGACCAACCTGATCTCCTTCCATGCCCAGGTGACTGCCTGGTGGATGTGGGGCAGGCTGTGGATGTGGTCTACCTGGACTCCAGCAAGGCCTTTGACACCATCCTCCACAGCAAACTGCTGGCCAAGCTGTCAGCCCCTGGCTTGGACAGCAGCACTCTGAGCTGGGTTAGGAACTGGCTGGAGGCTGAGCCCAGAGAGTGGTGGTGAATGGTGCCACAGCCAGCTGGCAGCCAGGCACCAGTGGTGTGCCCCAGGGATCAGTGCTGGGCCCTGTGCTCTTTAACATCTTCATTAATGATCTGGATGAGGGCATTGAGTCAGTCATCAGCAAATGACACCAAGCTGGGGGCAGGAGTTGATCTGCTGGAGGGTAGAGAGGCTCTGCAGAGGGACCACGACAGGCTGGGCAGATGGGCAAAGGCCAAGGGCAGGAGATTGAACACATTCAAGTGCCAGGTGCTGCACATTGGCCACAGCAACCCCAGGCAGTGCTACAGGCTGGGGTCAGAGTGGCTGAGAGCAGCCAGGCAGAGAGGGACCTGGGGGTACTGGGCGATGGCAGGCTGAACATGAGCCTGCAGTGTGCCCAGGCAGCCAGGAGGGCCAATGGCATCCTGGCCTGCATCAGGAAGAGTGTGGCCAGCAGGAGCAGGGAGGTCATTCTGCTCTGTGCTCAGCACTGCTGTTCTTCCCAGCAAGAGAGATTGGTCATTGGAATGTGCTGCCCTGGGAGGTGATGGAGTCCCCATCACTGAAGGTGTTTAGGAAGAGCCTGGATGAGGCACTTGGTGCCATGGTTTAGTTGATCAGATGGTGCTGGGTGATAGGTTGGACTTGATGATCTTGGAGGCCTTTCCACCCTTGTTAATTCTATTCTATTCTACACTGTGGCTAGACTTCTGGGGCTGACCCTCAGGTTCCTATTAGATGAAGTACTGCACACTGCTCCAAACCAGCCAGCAGAACATCTACACTGGACACTCTTCAAAAGGAAGCACCTGCTACATGAAGCACATGCTCATGAACCTCAGTAAAAGTAAGTGCAGAGTCCTGTAGCTGGGGAGGAAAAAACTGTACAGACTAGGGGTTGTCCTGCTGCAAAGCAGTTCCATGAAGAAAGGCCTTGGACTGCTGGTGGGCAGCAAGTTCTGCATGGGACAGCAATGTGCCCTTGGGGCCAAGAGAGCCAATGGCATCCTGGGCTGCAGCAAGAGAAGTGTGGCCAGCAGGGCTGGGGAGGTTCTGCTGCCCCTCTGCTCTGCCCTGCTGAGACCACAGCTGCAATCCTGTGTCCAGTTGTGGGCTCCCCAGTTCCAGAGAGACAGAGACCTGCTGGAGAGAGTCCAGTGGAGAGCTATAAGGATGATGAAGGGCCTGGAACAGCTCTGCTGTGAAGAGAGACTGAGAGCCCTGGAACTGTTTGGTCTGGAGAGGAGAAGGCTGAGAGGGATCTGATCAATGTCTATCAATAGCTGAGGGCTGGGGGTCAGGATGAAGGGGCCAGGCTCTGTTTGGTGGTGCCCAGTGACAAGAACAGTGGTTTTAAGCTGGAACCCAGGAGGTTCCACCTCAAGATGAGGAGAAACTTCTTTGGTGTGAGGGTGCTGGAGGCCTGGAGCAGGCTGCCCAGAGAGGTTGTGGAGTCTCCTGCTCTGGACAGTTTGAGAACACACCTGGATGCGTTCCTGTGTGACCTGCCCTGGGTAATGCTGCTCTGGTAGGGGGGTTGGACTGGATGATCTCTGGAGGTCCCTTCTAACCCCTCCCATTCTGTGAGTCTACATACCACTCCCCTGCCATGACTTTCAACTTCACTGAAGAAGTTCTGCAGCAGCTGAAGCAGTACCAAATTGAAGGAAGTTCTCTAAATTCCTGTAGGTTTCATCCTACTGCTCCACAAAGGGAGCTCTAAAAGTGCTGCTGCAGCAGCTTTGGTATGGTATGGAAATCAGGATTCAACCCAGCAATGAGACAAGAAGTGGGAGGTGTGGTTTGGGGAGTGCAGAAAGGTAAGCAAATACAAAACTCTGGCAGCTGGCAGTTGCAATTAAAAGCCCAAAGTCAAAACCTCCTGCAGGTAGTCCAGTGTAGGCCTGCCAGCTGTTTTCAAGGGATGGCAGATCACAACCCCATCAGAGGGGCCATCACTAGAAAGAAAGCACATTGCAAACCCTCACCACAAGTCCACCTTTTTTGCTAGAGCATTTCATAAAAATCAGAGGATGGTCTGGGTTGGAAGGGATCTTAAAGGTCACCTAGTTCCAAGCCCTCTGCCCTGGGCAGGAACACCTATTAAACCAGGTTTAGGCTGGAGGACCTCTGCTATGAGGATAGGCTGAGGAAGCTGTGTTTGCTCAGCCTTGAGTAGACTTCAGGGGACCTTCTAGCTGCCTTCCAGTACCTGAAGGAATCCTCCAGGAAGGCTGCAGAGAGACTTTTCCTGAGGGTGTCTAGAGACAGGACAAGAGGGAATGGTTTGAAACTGAGGCAGAGCAGGGTTAGACTGGAGATGAGGAAGTTCTTCAGTAGGAGAGTGGTGAGACTCTGGAACAAGTTGCCCAGGGAGGCTGTGTCTGCCTCCTACCTGGAGGTGTTCAAGGCCATGCTGGATGAGGTCTTGAGCAACCAAGTCTAGTTGAGAGCTGTCTGTGCCCATGGCAGAGAGCTTGGAGGAGATGATCTGCAAGGTCCCTTCCAACCTGAGCCATTCTATGGACTTCTAAGCATTTAGCTGAAAGGCAGACAGTGGTGGAGAACAAGAATAGGCTCTTACATTAAGTTTGAGACATTCCACATGTTCAACATGTACAAAGTGGAGAGGAAGCTGACTGCAATCAAGCCCTCGAAGTGCTCTTCCCCATGGCTTTAAAAGCATAACCAAAATACAGGCAGAGAGAGGTTTTTGGAGCCAGTAGGATTTTTGCTGCCATGGGGAGCCTGTAACATTATCTGAGTACTGCAAAGAAGAGGCAGCTCTTCCCCCAGCTCCCCAGCATACCTCATGAGCCAGCATTCTGTACAGCTCCTCCTTTGTGATGGAAAGCCGCTCCCGGTCGATGCTGTCCACAACCAGGATGATGAACTAGGGGAAAAACACAGAGAGTGCAGCATGGAAGAGCACAGGCAAAACCACAGCAAGCATCTCCTCAAGAGGCCACTGCCACAAGCCTCCCTCCACACTTTCAGAACACACCAGAAAACAGATCCAGAGGTTTGGTGCAGGCTTTTGCCAGAGCCTTGAGGATCCGACACCAAGAGGGAAAAAAGCTCAACATGACAGAATCAGAGAATGGTTTCTGCTGCCTGCAGCTGCCTGAGAAAGCACTGGGGAGGATGGAGCCAAGCTACAGGAGGGGAGATTCACATTAGACATTAGGAAGACCAGGAGACCTTCTTGTGGCCTTCCAGGATCTGCAGGAGGCTACAAGAAAGCTGGGGAGGGACTTTTGAGGGTGTCAGGGAGTGATAGGACTGGGGGGGTGGGGAGATTCAGATTGGCTGTGAGGAAGAAGTTGTTCCCCAGGAGGGTGGTGAGAGCCTGGCACAGGTTGCCCAGGGAGGTGGTGGAAGTTTGCAGCCAGGCTGGATGTGGCTGTGAGCAGCCTGCTGTAGTGTGAGGTGTTCAAGAGGGGATTGGATGTGGCACTTGGTGCCATGGTTTAGTCACGAGGTCTGTGGTGACAGGTTGGACTCCATGATCTTTGAGGTCTCTTCCAACCTTGGTGATTCTGTGTGATCCTGTGTCCCTGGCCATGGCAGGGGGGTTGGAACTGGCTGAGCCTTGAGGTCCCTTCCAACCCTAACAATTCTGTGATGGAGTTGGAGTACAGCTCTCTGTGAGTGGCAAGTGCCAGAGAGGAGGTGAGCCCCCGCTCAGCATGAGTTCAGGGGGACTCCATCTCCCTTCTTGGAAAGCAGTGAACTTTGTTTTCAGTGGTCATGGACAATTGTGAAGTTAAGCTGGGGTTGTTTAGCCTGCAGAAGAAGAGGCTCAGGGGAGACCTTCTTGCTCTCTCCAACTCCATGAAGGGAGGTTGTAGACAGGAAGGGGTTGGGCTCTTCTCACAGGCATCCAGCACCAGAACAAGAGGACACAGTCTCAAGCTGTGCCAGGGGAGGTTTAGGCTGGAGGTGAGGAGAAAGTTCTTCCCAGAAAGAGTAACTGGCCATTGGAATGTGCTGCCCAGGGAGGTGGTGGAGTCCCCATCACTGGAGGTGTTCAAGAGGGGATTGGATGTGGCACTTGGAGCCATGGTTTAGTTGTCAGAAGGTTTTAGGTAACAGGTTGGACTTGATGATCTCTGAAGTCTTTTCCAACCTGGTTGAGTCTATGATTCTATTATCATCGAGTCTCAACCCCCCTGCCAGCAGAACAGAGTAGAGAGGCAGAATCACCTCACTTGACCTGCTGGCACCACTGCTGTGGGTGCAGGCAGGGCACAGCTGGCACACATTGCTGGCCCAAGGCTGCCTCCTCCAGGCTGCTCTAAGCCACTCCTCACCCAGCCTGGATTTGTGCTTGGGATTGTCCCAGCCCAGGTGCAGGACCTTGCACTTGGCCTTGTTGAACTTTATGAGGTTGGCTTGAGGCCCACTTTCCAGGTGCCTCTGCATGGATCCCTTCCTTCCAGCCTCTCAGCTGCACCACACAGCTTGGTGTCACCAGCAAACCTGCTGAGGGTGCCTCAGTCCCACTGCCTGTGTCACTGACCAAGGTGTTAAACAGCACTGGTCCCAGCACTGACCCCTGAGGGACCCCATTCACCACAGGTCACCGTTTGGACATGGAAGCATTCATTGCAACTCTGAGAGTAGCCATGCAAGCAGTTCCTTATTCAGCACATGGTCTGTCCATCAAATCGGTCTGCTTCCAATTTAGAGAGCAGGCTGTCTTGCAGGGCAGTGCCAAATGCTTTACACAAGCCCAGGGAGATGCCATCAGTTGCTTTTCCCTTGCCCACTGATGCTGTGACCCCATCATAAGTCACCAAGTTTGTCAGGCAGGATTTGCCCTTGATGAAGCCATGCTGGTTGCCACCAACCACCTCTTTGTTTTCTGTGTGCTCTAGGCAGAGCCTTCAGGACAAGGGGAAATGGGTATGAACTACAGCACAGGAGGTTCCACCTCAGCATGAGGAGGAATTTCTCCCCTGTGAGGGAGCACACTGGAGAACTCTCCACAGTTCCTGAGCACTGGAGCAGGCTGCCCAGAGAGGTTGTGGAGTCTCCTCCTCTGGAACCTTTCAAGCCCCATCTGGATGTGTTCCTGGGTGACCTGTGCTGGATTCTATGGTCCTCAAAGATCTCCAGAGGCCCCTTCCAACCCCTAATGGAGCAGATCCTGTGATCTGCTCCATTATCTTGCCAGGCACAGAGGTGAGCCTGAGTGCCTTGTAGTTCCCTGGGTCCTCCTCCTCTGCCCTCCTGAAGATGGGGCTTGTTTCCCCTTAACCAGTCAGTGGGAACCTCTGCACACTCTTTCTGATCCAGGCCAGAGGCTGCTGTGTGAATCTCTTCAGCACAAAAATCTCTCACTTTCAGCTTAGCAGTGTGGCCAGCAGGACCAGGGAAGTGATTGTGCCTCTGTACTCAGCCCTGGGGAGGCCACAGCAGGAGTACTGGGTTCAGTACAGCTTGAGACCTCCTTCTCCTCTCTTCTCCCCACACTTCTTTTGTCTCTTAGCCTGTCCTAACATTCTGTCTGTAAGAACACTGACTCCTACACCAGAACCAGCCAGGTGAGGTTTAAGCTAATTAGGACAAGCATGCCCTGAAAAAGCTTATCTGTGGTTTTGTCGTAGTTTGGGCTGGGTGCCCTCTGTTACAGGGATGCTTCCTGTGTCCAGAAGTCCAGCCCAGTGGGTGGACACAGGAAATTAAGTTATTTCCTACCACGATCCCTTGCACCACTATAAATTTTATGGCAGGGTCTGGCACTTCCTCTTTCCTTTCCTCTCCGACACCCGGTAACTGGGAGAGAGATCTCCCGGCCACGGGCCTGGCTAGGCCTAAGGCCACGGGGGGGATGGGCAGTCTCAGATCTGGCCAGCTGAGACTAGCCTAGCAGTGGGAGGGGGAAGGAGGAGCCCTGGAGGTTTTGGGTGCACCCTCAGGTGGGGATGGGATCTCTCTGGGTCTGTTTTGGGGTCTCTCTTGTCACTGTGTTTCTAGCTCTCTGCACGCACTCACTGCTCTCTATTTAAACTTTCCATCACTTTTGCAATCCCATTGTCTGAGTCGTCATTTCTGCGCGTGGTGGGGAGGGGGTTTGCCCCAACCCATTACATTTGGCGCCCAACGTGGGGCTGGCTGTTGTGCCCACTCTGCAGATCGATTGCAAAGGATGGAGAGTTTAAATTCAGTTCTGGGTGTCGGTTTGGGTTTGGCAGTTGGGGCTCAAGTGTTGTTGCTGGGGCAATCGTGTGAGTTCTTGTGGATCGCGGGGGGACACCTGGTGCGGGGCCAGTGGCACGAAGCCCCTCCTGCTGTTTCAAGCAGGGGTGGCTCTCGACCACCGGCATCGGGGTGGTCACCGCTTGACAACGTGTAACCTGCCCTTCCTCTGCGGCGGGGAGCAAAGTGGTACACCGCTTGACAACGTGTAACCTGCCCTTCCTCTGCGGCGGGGAGCAAAGTGGGGGACAGGCAGTGGTGAGCAGATCTGAGTCAGGCCCGTTCTCGCTGCAGGGATAGAGCCAGCCACGGCGAGCCAGCTCCTGGAACCCTGGGGGGCCGACGGGGACTCCAGCTGGAAAGCCGTTTTCAAGGGCTCTGAGAACGCGTGTATGGCTTTCGCTGGAGAAGCCGTCTGAGTGTCCAAGGGGTGGAGGTGATTTTGATTCTGTGCTGCGGTGGTAGAGGTGGGCGGAGCCCTGCTGTGTGCCAAGCGGCAGCGGCAGGGGGCCCAGCCATGTTCTCAGAGGAGCGGTGGCGGCAGCCCTGGCCGTGTGCTCAGGCTGCAGTAGGGCCGGCTCCAATCTCTTTCCCCGATATTTTTGGATGAGTTCCGAAAGTGGCGCCGAGTGCCTGGTTCCACCTCCCTTCTTCTCAGTGGGCTGTGGTGCAGCCCCTCCCTTTCCGGGGGGGTGTGCAGCCAGATGCTGTCATGCCTCGGTACGGGTACGCCTAGTGGGGGGGCAGAGTACGTCGGACATGCATCCATGTGGTTTTGGACCACAGTTGGAAGCGGTTGGTTGCGGCACCCTGGATGGATTGCAAAAGGCAGTCGTGGAGTTGGATTGTTTCGACTGGCCTGCCCCAGGGGTGGAGAATATGCCGCCGAGTAAACACAGATGAGAGTAAAGGCTTGGCTGAGAAGTTGTGAGGCTCTTCCAGGGGACCAGGATGTCCAACGGATCCATGGAGAACTTGCACCGCAGGAGAATGAGCTCTGCATCACCGGGAGGTTCCATTGGATGAAGGAAGAAGAACTGGAATGACAGACACTTGAGCCTGAATGAGAGACTGTTTGGGTGGACACCCAGATGAAGACACGGACTTCGCTGGACATGTCATCGGAAGTTCTTCTGATTTGATGATGTGTTTGGGTGCAGGGATTATGGTATGAAATAAGGAGTGGCTCCTGTCATAGTTTGGGCTGGGTGCCCTCTGCTACAGGGGTGTTTCCTGTGTCCAGAAGCCCAGCCCAGTGGGTGGACACAGGAAATTGTGTATTTCTACCATAATTCCCACACCACTATAAATTTTACAGTGGAGTCTGGCACTTCCTCTTTCCTTTCCTCTCCAACACCCGGTAGCTGGGGGAGAGATCTCCTGGAGGGGAGATGGGCAGTCTCAGATCTGGCCAGCTGAGACTAGCCTAGCGGGGGGGTGGGGGTAAGGAGGAGCCCTGGGGGTTTTGGGTGCACCCTCAGGTGGGGATGGGATCTCTCTGGGTCTGTTTTGGGGTTGTTCTTGTCACTGTGCTTCTAGCTGTCTGCACGCACTCACTGTTCTCTATTTAAACTTTCCATCACTTTTGCAATCTGTTTGAGTCGTTATTTCTATGCATGGTGGGGAGGGGGGCCTGCCCCAACCCATCACAGTTTTTTACATTACTGCAAAGATGTTCTTTAGATTTCTTCAATCCACAGATAAAAGAGAAGAGAGAGAGAGAGAGCAGCAAAAACACCAAGCAGGATTAAAAATCATTGCCAGAATCTTCCAACATATGCTCCAAATTCCTTTGCCTTGTAAGATGAAGGAGATTCATTACCCATTGAAAATGACCACAAAGTATGAAGAACTAAGGCAATTTAATGCTGCTGTGACTTTGAGACGTGCAGCAGATGAGGAGGAACAGTAAAGGAATTATTCATATCAAGGAGGCTAGGATTGGCATACTAAACAGATGCCTCTTCTCCTCATCTGTTCCCAGCAGACAAAGCTGGGAGTGAAGGCAACACTCTCTGCAAGCACTGGATTTCAAACACTCACTACTAAGCCAGAACATGCTGAAGACACTCAGAACATTAGGGTTTGGAAGGGACTTGGAAAGATCATCCAGCCCAACTCCCCTGCCAGAAGAATAAGCCAAAAGGAATGAAATTAAGCTTGAAGACCAACAGCTGTTTTCTGTCTGCACTGCTGTAAGGCCTTGGACACAGCCCCCACAACATCCTTCTCTCTAAGCTGGGGAGATAGGGACTGGATGGGTGGACTGTCCAGGGGAGAAGGAATGGGTGGATGATCACATCTGACAGGTAGTGGCTCAAAGCCCAGATGGAGATGGGTGCCCCTCAAGGGTCTGTATTGCTGCCACAGCTGTTCAATATCTTCATCAGTGATACAGACAGCAAGACTGAGACACCCTCAGCAAGTTTGCTGGTGGTACCAAACTGAGTGGTGTGGTTGATAGACTGAAGGATGGGATGGGAGCCAGCCAGAGGGACCTGGACAGGCTGAGAGGTGGCTGAGGAGAATCTCATTAGCTTCAATAAGGCAAAGTGCAAGGTCCTGCACCTAGATCAGGGCAACCTTCAATATCAATCCAGGCTGGGGCTGATGAGATTGAGAGCAGCCCTGCAGAGAAGGACTTGGGGGTGCTGGGGGGGGAGAAGTTGGACAGGAGCCAGCAATGGGCACTGGCAGCACAGAAGGCCAAGGGCATCCTGGGCTGCATCCAAAGCAGTGTGGCCAGGGATGGAGAGAGAGGATCCTGCCCCTCTGCTCTGCCAAGTACTGCAGGGCTGGGTCCAGCTCTGGGGCTCCCAACACAGGCAGGACATGGACCTGAGGGAGCAGGTCCAGAGGAGGCCACAAAGATGATCAGAGGGCTGGAGAACCTCTCTTAAGGCTGGGAGGGCTGGTGCTGTTCAGGCTGGAGAAGAGAAGGCTCCAGGGAGACCTTAGAGCTGCATTTCAGTATCTGAAAGGGACCTAGGGGAATGCTGGGGACGGACTGTTCAGAAGGGGCTGTGGGGATAGGACAAGGGGCAATGGTTTGAAACAGGAGCAGGGCAGAGTTAGGTTGGACATCAGGAGGAAGTTCTGCACAGTGAGGGTGGAGAGACACTGGGACAGGTTGAGATGTCCTCACCAGGCTCTCTGAACATCTGGGGTGGATGACTTCAATCTCCATTCTCTCAGAGTCAGGACTGAAAAATCTCATTTTAGAGAAGGATGGAATGCCTACACAGCAAGTAATAGATACGAGACCTCTGCTTCTAGAAATAGTAAAAAAATGAAACCTAGAAATCTTCCATCTCACTTAAAACAAGGCTATAGAGATCTCTTAGGTGCATGTTGTGTTCAGAGTCTTTTGGCATCAAAAAACCCCACAAAACCCCAGCATAAAAGCCAAACTCCCACAGAGAGCTGTGGCCAAGTTCCACTCCAACCTTTCCAGCAGTGGCAGTTTTACCAGTACCTCATCAGTACTGCACAGCCAAACTTACCCTCATCCTTTGGGTAACAGCCACAAGCTGAGCAGCTTTTCCTTAGGAGGTGACAGAATCACAGAAACATTCAGGTTGGAAAAGACCCTCAGGGTCACCAAGTCCAACCCAGAACCCTACTCTACAAGGTTCACCCCTAAATCATAGCCCCAAGCACCCCATTCAAACACCTCAAGGGTTGGTGACCCCGCCACCTCCCTGGGCAGCCTGTGCCAATGTCTGACCACTCTCTGTGAACAAATGTTTCCTAATGTCCAATCTAAACCTGCCCTGCTGCAGCCTGAGGCCATTCCCTCTTGTTCTGTCACTAATTACCAGCACCAACCTCTCCACAACCCCCTTTCAGGTAGCTGTAGACAGCCATGAGGTCTCCCCTCAGCCTCCTGTTTCACACTAACCATCCCAGAACAAGAAGACACAGTCTCAAGCTGTGCCAGGGGAAGTTTAGATTCAAGGTGAAGAGAAAGTTCTTCACAGAGAGAGTTGTTAGCCACTGGAATGTGCTGCCCAGGGAGGTGGTGGAGTCACCATCCCTGGAGGTGTTCAAGAAGGGATTGGATGTGGCACTTGGTGCCATGGTTTAGTCATGAGAACTGGGTGACAGGTTGGACTTGATGATCTTTGAGGTCTTTTCCAACCTTATTGATTCTATGATGCCCAGCTCCTTCAGCTGCTCTTTATCAGTTTTCTTCTGCAGGCCCCTCACAGCTTCCTTGCCCTCCTCTGCCCTGGCTCCAGCACCTCCACATCTCTCTCTCTTGTGCTGAGGTGCCCAAAACTGAACACAGCACTCCAGGTGTGGCCTCAGCAGAGCTGAGTACAAGCAACACTGAAGTAACACAGCTTAGAGAAAGCTTCATTCCTCACCTTTGATTATCATCACCTCCAAACCAGACACAGGTTAACCACTGCAAACCCACACCAAACTTGTAACTACACTGCAAACCTGTCTTTTTATTCTACTTGCAAGAACCCCATTTGGCCTGAAATGGAGTCTCACACAACAAGGAAAAAACAATTAACTCCAGTTTGTGTCACAGTTTAAGCAACATTTAAAGGAGTGGATGATCTTAGAGGCCTTTTCCAACCCAAACAATTCCCTGATGCTATGAAAACAGTTCAAATATTACCAGAGAACTGGCTACATGGATCCTAGGCCTGCCCTGGGGCTCTTACCCCTCCTGGGCCTGCCCTGGGGCTCTTACCCCTCCTGGGCCTGCCCTGGGGCTCTTACCCCTCCTGGGCCTGCCCTGGGGCTCTTACCCCTCCTGGGCCTGCCCTGGGGCTCTTACCCCTCCTGGGCCTGCCCTGGGGCTCTTACCCCTCCTGGGCCTGCCCTGGGGCTCTTACCCCTCCTGGGCCTGCCCTTCCTCAGAAAGGTTGAGGCACAACACAGCTGCAGTATTTCTAAACCCCCACCACCATTCCTAATAAATAAAGAAACATCATTTCAAGCAAACTCCCTGAACTTGGGGACTTGGCAGCAGCTTCTCCTACCTCTGTGTTTGAGTAGTAGGTGTTCCAGGAGGAGCGCAGGGATTCCTGCCCTCCAATATCCCACATCAGGAAGTGAGTGTTCTTCACCACGATTTCTTCCACATTGCTTCCTATGGTTGGAGATGTGTGAACCACCTCATTCATCAGGCTGAGGGAAAGAAGAGCGCACCATAAAGACCAGGCAGTAAAACACACCAGGCTTGTCACAGCTCAGTTATAACAACCCTGAGGGAAATATTTAACTCTGACCATAGGAGAGTAACCAAAAAGAAGCCTACTTCAGAACTCTGTGCAGTTGGATTTGGAGAGAAATAAAGCAAAGGCCTGAGGGCTGGGGGTCAAGAGGGAGGGGACAAGCTCTTAGTTGCACCCTGGGATAGGCCAAGGGGCAATGGATATGAACTACATCACAGGAGGTCCACCTCAATATGCAGAGGAGAGGCTGTGCAGAGGCTGCCACTGCAGTATCCAAACCAGATCTCTGTACATCTAGTCTAAGGTAGTGGCTGAGGCAGCCTCCAGCACAGTGGGCTGGGGAGCCACCACACTCTGCTGACACACCAGCTCACCCTGGCAGCACGTTGGCCACAACAACACCAGGCAGGGCTACAGGCTGGGGTCAGAGTAGCTGGAGAGCAGCCAGACAGAGAGGGACCTGGGGGTGCTGGGTAACACCAGCTTAACATGAGCCAGCAGTGTGCCCAGGGGGACAAGTAGGCCAAGGGCATCCTGGCCTGCATCAGGAACAGTGTGGCCAGCAGGAGCAGGGAGGTCGTTGTGGCCTGTACTCAGCACTGCTCAGGCCACACCTTGAGTCCTGTGTCCAGTTCTGGGCACCTCAGGTTAGGAAAGATGTTGAGATGCTGGAAGGTGTCCAGAGAAGGGCAACAAAGCTGGGGAGGGGTCTGGAGCACAGCCCTGTGAGGAGAGGCTGAGGGAGCTGGGGTTGCTTAGCCTGCAGAAGAGGAGGCTCAGGGGAGACCTTCTTGCTCTCTCCAACTCCCTGAGGGGAGGTTGTAGCCAGGTGGGGGTTGGTCTCTTCTCCCAGGAACCCAGCACCAGAACAAGAGGACACAGTCTCAAGCTGTGCCAGGGGAGGTTTAGGCTGGAGGTGAGGAAGTTCTTCCCAGCAAGAGAGATTGGCCATTGGGATGTGCTGCCCAGGGAGGTGGTGGAGTCACCATCCCTGGAGGTGTTTAGGAAGAGCCTGGATGTGGCACTTGGTGCCATGGTTGCGTTGATCAGGTGGTGTTGGGTGATAGGTTGGACTCCATCTCAAGGGTGTTTTCCAACCTTATTAATTCTATTCTATTCTTCACTGTGAGGGTCCCAGAGGCCTGGAGCAGGCTGCCCAGAGAGGTTGTGGAGTCTCCTTCTCTGTAGCTTTTCCAGGCCTGTCTGGATGTGTTCCTGTGTGACCTGTGCTGGATTCTATGCTCCTGCTCTGGCAGGGGGGTTGGACTCAATCTCCAGAGGTCCCTTCCAACCCCTGACATCCTGTGAGCTGTGATCTAAGAGCAGTTCTTCAGGAAAAATAAAATCAGTTCAATCTGAATTGAAACTAAAAACTGGTTGGTGACTTTCTAGCATGCTTTTGCAGCAGAGTCTGTAGAAATGCTTGAAGGTATCAGCAATGGGGGAAAGAAAAGCACATTAAAGGCTTCTAAGAAATGGGCAGGCATCTGTGTTGTAAGAAGCTCCTCTTTGAAAGGGCCCCCTTCAAGAGAAACTTACAAAGCACTCATTTCAAAGGAGAAGCTGCTATGCTAGACCCCACAAAAGGGAAGCAACACTCTACAAAGTCTAAGGCAGAAGGTGGTTTTATCAGAGCCCTCAAGTTACTCATGCAATATTGAAACAAATTCCAAAGGGCTGTTTTCATAGCTGGAAATGGCTCAGTTCTACCTTTCAGCTTTGTCACAAGCACTGAGGGGAAAAAAGGGCTCTCTGGAAGACATCCTCTGCTGCAGAGATGAATATTTGGCTACACTCTCCCCCCTCTCCACAGTGGCAACAGTCATTATGTTCCTGAATTTAGGCTCTTGAATCTATCACAGCTCTTCTTGCAACGCTGCCAAGATTTGGGAGCAACACCACCACTGAAAATGCTTAAGGTAGGACCCAGGCAAGATTAAGCACTGCTCTGAGGAATCCTCCATCACTCATTTTAGACACTGGAGTCAGGAAGCACTTGCAAACACTCATGGATTTTTGTGGAGCAGCCAGACTTTCCCTTCATTTACAAATCATTCCTCTCTGCAGTTCTTGGCACCTGGACTAATTCTCTGTTTACAAATCAAGAGAGGCTTTGATGGCAACAGAACCTGCAGCTCACCTTCTGCATGTGTGTACAGCTTTGTTCAACTTCCAGGCCCATTTTAACACACTGCAGCTCCTTCAGTTAGCAGTTCAATATTGACTCCCTTCACAACCACTAACAGCATCAATGTACAGGCTGGGAGCTGGAGTTTTAGTGACTCTGCCCAATTGCAAAGCTGAATTTTCCATGATGAAGCCACACCAAACAGTAAAAGCCAAGCAGAAAACCAAAGCAGCTGAGATACTTACAACTGGTAGAGAATAGTAGTCTTGCCAGCATTGTCAAGTCCCACTATGATTACTTTGTGCTCTGTACAGACACAAGAAGAATCAGTTAGTGGAAACAGCAATAATTACAACTCAGATTATCAGCTTTTCCTCAGTGAAGGAAGCAACAGTTTGTTTGTCTTGTTTCAACAGTTTACATAAACCACTGGTGAATCACAGAACTGTTCCCCTTGGAAGTGATCTTTAAGATCTTCAAGTGCAACTATTGACCTAACACCACCAGGGACACCAAACCATGACCTCCAGGGATGAGGACTCCACCACTTCTCCCTGGGCAGCCTGTTCCCATCCCTGACCACTCTTGCAGCCAAGAAATGTTTCCTAATCTCCAACCTAACCCTCCCCTGGCACAATTGCAGGCCATTTCTTCTCATCCTGTCACCTGATACTAGGGAGAAGAGCCCAACCCCCACCTGGCTCCAACCTCCTTTCAGGGAGCTGTAGAGAGCAATGAGGTCTCCCCTCAGCCTCCTCTTCTCCAGACTAAACACCCCCAGCTCCCTCAGCTGCTCCTCCCCAGCCCTCTTCTCCAGACCCTTCCCCAGCTTCCTTGCCCTTCTCTGGACCTGCTCCAGCACCTCAGTGTCCTCCTTGGAGTGAGGCACCCAAAACTGAACCCAGCTCTCAAGCTGTGGCCTCAGCAGTGCTGGGTACAGAGGGACAGCCACTGCCCTTCTCCTGCTGGCCACCCCAGCAACAGCTGATCCAGGCCAGGATGCTCAGCATGATGCTGGCTCATGTTCATATGGCTGTCAGCCAGCACCCTCAGACCCTTTTCTGCTGGACACCATGTCTGGTTGCAATGAAAGACAGTAAAACAGATCTTCTTATTTCTGACCTCTGAAAGATACTGATGATGCTAATCATGTGGTAAAAACCTCTCAAGCTTCTAAGTCAAGATTTTAAAAGGATGAAAAACATCAATGCCATTGGAAATGCAGCTGAGATTAGATTCCACCTGGGTCACTACAACCCCATGGGAGCTCCAGAGCTGGGGATGTGTGGCTGGAAAGCTGCAGCTGGGAGAGGGACCTGGGGGTGTTGGGTGGCAGTCACTGAGCAGGAGGCAGCAGTGCCCAGGGGGCCAAGAAAGCCAAAGGCATCCTGGCCTGGGTCAGAAGCAGGGTGGGCAGCAGGGCCAGGGAGGGGATCATCCCCCTGTGCTCAGCACTGGGGAGGCCACAGCTGGAGTGCTGTGTTCAGCTCTGGGCCCTCCCTGCAGGAAGGACCCTGAGGGGCTGGAGCCTGTGCAGAGTAGGGCAGGCAGGCTGGAGAAGGGCCTGGAGCCCCTGGGCTAGAGGAGGGGCTGAGGGAGCTGGGGGTGTTGAGGCTGGAGAAGAGGAGGCTGAGGGAGACCTCAGAGACTTCCCTGCTCCTGCTGCCCACACTACTCCTGCTTTGAGGACAGGAATAAAAAGAGAAAAATACTAAGAATCCACAACCCCTCATAGTCTCTTGAGGCTACAGATTGAGCAAAAGTCAGAACTGGAAGTCTTCAGAAAGGAATGGTTACTGGCAAGGCTACTTCATGAAAAACAATCCAATAGCTAGTTTTGGACAGGAAAGGACAATGGAAAAAACCAACAGAGCTGTGTATCATCTTGAGAACATCACCAAACAGTCAAAGACTGCAGAAAGCATTCACCTAGCATTAGAGGCACCATAACCACCACTTGGTAAAGCCCCATCAGCACTTGCACAGTAAAAACCTCAGAACCAGCAGTGTTTTGAATAAATGCCATTTCTGACCTGAAAAGTCACAGAATGGTGGAGATGGGAACAAACTTGGAGGCCATCTGGTCCAACCCCCCACCTCTGCACTGAATCAAGGACACCTGGAGCCAGCTGCCCCAGATCAACACCCAGACAGCTTTTGAGTATCTGCAAGGATAGAGACTCCACAACCTCCCTGGGCAGCCTTTGCCAGCATTCAGCCATCCTCACAGTGCAAACCTGTTGTTCAGAGGGAACCTCTTCCATTTCAGTTGGTGCCCACTGCCTCTGCTCCTGTCACTGGGCACCACTGAGAAGAGCCTGGTTCTGTACTCTTTGTGCCTTCCTTTCATCAAATAAG
This sequence comes from Melanerpes formicivorus, assembly GCF_026170545.1. Classification (NCBI taxonomy): domain Eukaryota; kingdom Metazoa; phylum Chordata; class Aves; order Piciformes; family Picidae; genus Melanerpes; species Melanerpes formicivorus. The sequence continues at coordinate 18,977,576 of NW_027142365.1, forward strand.
TTTCTTCTAATCTCTAACTTAAACCTCCCCCAGAGCAACTTGAGGCCATTTTCTCTCACTAATTGCTTGGGAGAAGAGACCAACCCCCACCTCACTGCAGCCTGCTTTCAGGGAGCTGTAGAGAGCAATGAGGTCTCCCCTCAGCCTCCTCTTCTCCACACTAAACACCCCCAGCTCCCTCAGCTGCTCCTCAGCAGAGCTGCTCTCCAGACCCTTCCCCAGCTTTGTCACCCTGCTCTGGACCTGCTCCAGCCCTCAATGTCCTTCTTGGAGCAAGGGGCCCAAAACTGAACCCAGTCCTCAAGGTGTGGCCTCACCAGTCCTGAGTACAGGGAGACAGTCACTGCCCTGCTCCTGCTGGCCACACTCTCGCTGATCCAGGCCAGGATGCTGGCGGCCTTCTTGGCCACCTGGGCACACTCTGGCTCATCTTCAGCCAGCTGTCAATCAACACCCTCAGGTCTTTCATCTTCTAGGCAGTTTCCAGCCACTCTGCCCCAAGCCTGGAGCGTTCACAGGGTTGTTGTGAGCCACATGCAGGACCCAGCACTTGGCTGTGTTGAAGCACATACAAGTGGCCCGAACTCATTGATCCAGCCTGGCCAGATCTTAATACAGACACCAAGAGATTTTCTTCTGCTGTTTACAGAATGCAAATGGGTTACATGCAGTGACAAGGCTGTTCAGTGGACATCAGGTGCACCTGCTTCCAAGACTGTATTGGTGACAGAGTGCTGCACAGAAAGTACAAAAACGTCCTGAATTTTTTATTCAGCATTTGCACCAAGTTTAAAGCCAGGGAATAAAGGCTGCACTTCACAAACTGATGAGGGAACAAACAGCATCACCATCAGGCTGCCTGTGCCAAACTCAGCCTCGAGGCAAAACCTCTACAAACAATAAACTGTCTGTTTTATTTGCTAAGCAAAGGAGGGCAGGTAAGCCAGAGTCTTTGCGCTAAATCCATTAGTAGATAAAGGGGAATTTGCCGTTTAATGTAGCTCTCTGAGCTGAAGGTGGTGGCAGCCACAAGAGCTGAGCTCAGCAGGACCCGTTACGGCGGGGCTGAGCGCGGCAGGCAGAGAACGGAGAGCTGTCCCCCGATGACCTTTTTGCTCTTCCCTCGAGAAGCGACGTTCGTGGGTCAGTAACTGCATTTAACTACCGCCTTCGCCCAAACACAAACAGACCTTCACCTCAAAGGCCCCAGCACAAGCCTGGTGGGTTTGGTGTTTTTGTTTTGGTTTGGGTTTTTCGGTAACTGACGTTAAGGATAAAAATAGCGAGAGCTCAGCGGAGGCTTCGACTGAAAACCAGGAGAGTCTGCAGAGACAAAGACGACCTTCATCGCCCATCAAAGCCTCAGCCGCTACGGCAGCGAAACAAAAACATGTCCGAGGCAGCAGCAGCATTCCTGGGGCTCGGGAGGGAGCACAGCGCTGGAAGCGCTGCCCGGAGCCAGCCGAGCGCCCGGCGCGGCCGGGGAGAGCAGGGACCCGCCTCAGCCCCTCAAACAAAGCGACTCCCAGCCTCGGGAGCCGCACGAAGCGCACCTTGTGCCTGGCCGCGCCCCGAGGGGACCGGGCCCCCGACCCCCAGCCCCGCGCCTCCACACCCGCCCGCTCCCCTCAACCCCGGCCCGCCGCTCCCCCACCCGCCCCGCGGCGGCCGGCTCGGGCCCCCGTGCCCACCTTGGCTGCCGAAGAGATTCCACAGCTTGGCGAAGATGAGGCCCATGCCTGGCCTCGGGTTACCAGCAAGCCCCCAGAGCACCCAGGCGGCAGCAGCTCCAACGGCTCGCTCCGGACGGACGCAGCCCGCAGCGCCCAGCTGTGGAGGGAGGAGGGGGCGGGCAGATGGCGCCTCTCGGCCAACGGCTGCGCGGCTGCTCTGCGCGTCACGGCGTGCGTCACCACGTACGCGCGCAGGGGGAGGCGGCGGGACTCGGGGTGCGGTGCCCGCTGCCGGCGCTCGGAACGGGCAGCGTCTGCGGAGCCAGCTGCAGGGACGGGACGGGACGGGCTTGTGACGGAATCATGGAATCCAACAGGCTGAAAGAGACCTCCACGATCATCAAGTCCAACCAGTCACCCAACCCTAACGAATCAACCAGACCATGGCACCACGTGCCTCATCCAGGCTTTTCTTAAACACCTCCAGGGACGTCGACCCCACCACCTGGGCAGCATATTCCAATGGCAAATCTCTCTGTGAAGAGTTTCTTTCTAAGATCAAGCCTAAACTTCCCCCTACACAGCTTGGTCCTCTTGTTCTGGTGCTGGCTGCCTGGGAGAAGAGACCAACCCCCACCCGACTACAAACTCCCTTCAGGGAGTTGTAGACAGCAGTGAGGTCTCCCCTGAGCCTCCTCTTCTGCAGGCTAAGCAACCCCAGCTCCCTCAGCCTCTCCTCATAGGGCTGTGCTCCAGACCCCTCCCCAGCTTTGTTGCCCTTCTCTGGACACCTTCCAGCATCTCAACATCTTTCCTAACCTGAGGGGCCCAGAACTGGATAGAATTGGAATAGCATAGCGTAGCATAGCAAAGAATAGAATGAACCAGGTTAGAAAAGACCTTCAGGATCATCAAGTCCAACTTATCACCCAGCACCATCCGATCAACTAAACCATGGCACCAAGTGCCTCAGCCAGTCTCTTCTTAAACACCTCCAGTGATGGTGACTCCACCACCTCCCTGGGCAGCACATTCCAAAGGCCAGTCTCTCTGGGAAGAATTTCTTCTTCACCTCCAAACTAAACCTCCCCTGCACAGCTTGACACTGTGTCCTATTGTTCTGGTGCTGGGTGCCTGGGAGAAGAGATCAACCCCCACCAGGCTATAGCCTACAACTGGGCTGTGCTCCAGACCCCTCCCCAGCTTTGTTGCCCTTCTCTGGACACCTTCCAGCATCTCAACATCTTTCCCAAACTGAGGAGCCCAGAACTGGACACAGGACTCAAGGTGCCCTGGCCTCAGCAGTGCTGAGCACAGGGCACAATGACTTCCCTGCTCCTGCTGGCCACACTATTCCTGAATCAAAGCAGGATCACCTAAGGTAGGTCACACAGGAATGCATCCAGGCTGGTTTTGAACATCACTTTAGAAGGAGACCTTCTGGGCAGTCTGCTCCAGGGCTCCCAGCACCCTCACTGTAGAAAAGTTTTTTCTCATGTTGAGGTGGAATTTCCTGTGATTGAGTTTATGACCTGTCTCTGGGCATCACTGAAAAGAGCCTGGCTCCTTCATCTTGACAGCCATCCTTCAGAAATCTGTAGACATTGATAAAGTCTCCTCTCAGCCTTCTCCAGAATAAAGAGCCCCAGGTCTCTCTGCCTTTCCTTGTAAGAGATGTTCAAGTCCCTTCATCATCCACGTATCCCACTGAGAACTCTCTCCAGTAGTTCCCTGCCCTTGAGCTGGGGAGCTCAGAACTAGACACAGTGCCATATTCCAGATGTGGTCTAACTAGGACTGAGTAGAAGGGGAGGATAACCTCCCTTGACCTGCTGGACACACTCTTCTCAATGCATCCAAATATGCTATTGACCTTCTTGGCCATCAGAGCACATTGCTATCCCATGGATCAATGAAGCTTCCAAGGTCCTTCTCTGTGGAGCTACTCTCCAGCAGGTCAGCCCCTAACTGGTGCATGGTGCCAGACTCTGTACTCATCCTTGTTCCCCTTTGCCCAGCTCTGCAGCTTGACCAGCGCTCACTGAATGGCAGCACAGCCTCTGTCCTGTCAGCCACTCCTCCCAGTTTTGTATCATCAGCAAACTCGCTGTTACATTTTCCTCAAGACTGGTGAAGAACTGAGGCTGAGAGAGGAGTCTGGGGTCCAGCACCAGCCTGCATGGGAAGGGTGTAGCAAGGGAATGCTTGTCCCTGCCCCGCAGTACAAGCAGCCCAGGCTGCAGTGGTCAGCCCTGGAACAGAAATGCTGGCAGTGGCCTTTCCCTGTCACTGGGTGACTGTGGCTGGTCTGCAGCCTTCATTGTGCTTGGGAAGGGCTGGTGGGCTTCAGGGGGCTTGGTTCTTTCCTGTGTTGTAAAGGACTTCCAATGAGCAGGCTCCTTTGTGGTGCTGTGCCCTGCCCCGGGTGCTTGTGTGTGGAATTCTCACCCGGGTGCTCCTGTTTTCTCTCGGCAGCATCTCGGGGAAGGTGGTGAGCACAAACCCTGCAGGGCTTGCAGTGATAGGACAAGAGAGAATGAAGTTTCAGGAGGGCAGATTTGGACTGGAGATTAAGAAGAAATTCTTTAGAGAGAAGATGCTGAGACACTGGAAGAGGTTGCCCAGGGAGGTTGTAGATGCCCCCTCCCTGGATGTGGACGGGGCCTTGAGTAACCTGGGCTAGTGGAAGGTGTCTCTGCCCATGGCAGGTGGTTGGAAGTAGATGATCTTTAAGGTCTTTTCCAACACAAACCATTCTGTGATTCTATGAATCTGCTCCCAGAGCAGAGGTGTGAGAGGTGTGGAAATAGCAACCTGTTCTGTTAACCCACTCAGCATCATCTCATCTTACTCCCTTTGGGGAGGACCAAGGACACAGGACACCCCACTGACAACAGTGTGATGTCAAATGGGTTTCTTTGCATCCTGAAGCTGCACTTTGAACATGTGGCCTGAGCTCCTGCAGTACCACAAGGTCATTGCTTCCCCAACATGTTACCCAAGGGAAACTTGGTAATATCCTGGGTTACAGTGACACTGTTTGAGCTGTTTGGTGTTCTGATGCACATCAGGAGCTTGATAATGTAAATTAGTTGGTTAGTCTGTATAGACAATGCAAGTCTTGCCAGGGACTGTAGCACTGAGGAGGAGCTCAGAGATTGATGATGCCTGGACCTGTGTTGGAAATTCCCACCAAAGTAAGACAAAAGGCTGTAAGAAGACACCAAGGCTAACAAGACCTAAAGGGGGTGGGGAATAAAGAACTTTTCAAAGGAAGAAACTTTTATCAGCAAAGTATAAAGATGCAACACTGTTGCAACATCTGTTCCTAATGAGTGAAATTTAATGTGTCATGGTGAGACTCTGGAATAGGTTGCTCAGGGAGGTTGTGGATGCCTCTTCCCTGGGGGTGTTCAAAGCTGGGTTGGATGAGCCCCTGAGCAGCACCTTTACTTCAGATTCTAAGCCACAATACTTCACCTTGTGTTCTGTTCAGGCTCCATAAAGGACCTGGCTCAAAACTGAAAGTGTCAAACTCCACCAAACCAAAGTGCCAGCACTGAATGCTGTTGCCCGTCCTTGGAAGCCCTTGACATCCATGTCATAGCACAAACAAATCCGGGGGTACCCCCTCTAGCTTAGAACTTGCACTGTTTCACTCTGTCTTCTTCTGGAGCTCTGTGAAGACCTGGTTAAAAACTCATTGTGTCCTGTTCTGTCTCCACCAGGGAACGTGGCATCACTGAATGCTCTATGCCATCCTTACAGTCTCCTGGCCACTGTTTCACAGCCCGAAGAAATCTGGGGGTACCTCCTTTCCTTTAGCTTGCAACCTGCGCTTTGTGCTCTATTCTGGCTCCTCAAAAGCCCTGGCTGAAGTGTGAGAAGGTCCTCTACCAGGAGATGGAGCTCCAGCTCCACCAGAGAAACTGCCACTGGCACCGGGTGTTGTCCACCCTTGAAAACTCCGGCAACCATTGGAAAACCTTGGCGAGTATTTCACAGCATCTGTACCTGAGAGCAATGCAGGGGCAATGGTAATCTCTCTGCTTGTGACTGAGGTGGACAGGGGGTTCTTGGAGCCAGGGAAGCCTAAGGGAGAGTGGAGAGACCTGGCAGGAGCCAGCTGCCCTTGAACGTGAAGCTGTATCAGAGCAGTGCACACAGGCAGAGCTCAGGATTGCAGTGAGCAGGGTGTGTGGAGAGGAACTGCAGCTCTTCCTGCTCAACAGCTGAGCCTATTGGTGGTTGCCAGGCCTTCTGGAAAGCACAGGTATGCTAGTGGGCTAGAGGACATCCCAGGAATGGTGGAATGCAGCTGGGACAGCGATGGACTAGAGGAAAGCCCAGCAGGAGCCCTGGCCCTGTTGGAATGCTGCAGGGCCACTGGTGGGCTATTGGAAATTCCATTGGAAGCACCAGACACCCTGGAATACAGCAGAGCCACTGTTAGGCTCCTGGAAAACACAGTGGAAGCCCTAGACCTACTGGAATGAATCCAGGACCACTGGCAGGCTAGTGGAATGCCCAATGGCACACCCAGACCAGCCGGAGGTAGGAGGGTAACCCATGGCCTCTACTGGAAATCCCTTTGGAAATGCCAGGCCAAGTAGAACACAGCAGAACCCATCAATTCCCAGGCCTCCTGAAATGCTGCAGGCCACCAATGGGCTCGTGAAATGCTCAAGAGAAGCCCCAAGTCCATGGGAATACAGCAGGGCACTGTGGGCTAGTGGAATGCCCAGTGGAAGCCCCTGGCCCACTGGAAGGCAGCAGGGGCACTGCTGCAATACAGAATAGCCTAATGGAAGCCCAGGACCTGATGGAAGTCTGCAGGGACATTGGTCATGGAAACCCCATCAAAGGCTTTGAGCCTGCTGGAAGGCATCAGTGCCTCTGTTGGGCCAGTGGAAATCCTGCAGGAAGCCTTGGGCTTCAGAATCCACAGCTGAGCTAGTGCAAAGCCCAACGGGAGCCCAGAGCCCACTGCAGTTCTGCAGGGACACTTGGGGGCAATGAGTAGTCCATCCTCAAAAGTCCATGGAAAAGATTTCATAGCCCCATGAAATTTTGGGGGTACCATCTTGACTTTAGCTTCTGACCCATCCTGTTAGCTTGTGCTCTGTCTGGTAAGAGCTCAAGTTCAAAACAGAGAATGTCCAGTTCCTGCTCCAACAGGGAAAGTGCCAGCACTGGATGCTGTTGTCCAGCCTTGGACCTCTTCTCCAGACCCTTCCCCAGCTTCATTGCCCTTCTCTGGACTTGCTCCAGCACCTCAAGATCCTTCTTGAACAGAGTGGCCCAGAACTGAAGGCAGTATTACCTATAGGAATAGGTAGGAGGAGTATGTTAATCCAACTTGGCCTGCATTAGGAATAGTGTGGCCAGCAGGAGCAGGGAGGTCATTGTGCCCTGTGCTCAGCACTGGTTAGGCCACACCTTGAGTCCTGTGTCCAGTTCTGGGCCCCTCAGTTTAAGAAGGACATCAAAACACTTGAACATGTCCAGGGAAGGGCAACAAAGCTGGGGAGAGGCCTTGAGCACAGCCCTGTGAGGAGAGGCTGAGGGAGCTGGGGTTGCTTAGCCTGGAGAAGAGGAGGCTCAGGGGAGACCTCATTGCTCTCTACAACTCCCTGAAAGGTGGTTGTGGCCAGGAAGGGGTTGGTCTCTTCTCCCAGGCAGCCAGCACCAGAACAAGAGGACACAGTCTCAAGCTGTGCCAGGGGAGGTTTAGAGTTGAGGTGAGGAGAAAGTTCTTCACTGAGAGAGTCATTTGTCATTGGGATGTGCTGTCCAGGGAGGTGGTGGAGTCCCCATCCCTGGAGGTGTTCAAGAGGGGATTGGATGTGGCACTTGGTGCCATGGTCTAGTCATGGGGTCTGTGTTGATAGGTTGGACTCGATGATCCTCGAGGTCATTTCCAACCTTAGTTATACTGTGATATTGTGATACTGTGAACTTGTATAAATGTGTGAAACGTTGCAATTAGTCTGAGCTAGCTCTGTGGGAACCCTGCTCTAGCTTTGTGCAAAGTTAAGTGTGTGATGTTGGCTTCTGCACAGCGGGTGAAGAGGATAAGGCGGGGACACATTGTGTCCTGGGCTGCAGCAAGAGAAGTGTAACCAGCAGGGCCAAGGAGGGGATTCTGCCCTTCTGCTCCACTCTGCTGAGACCACAGCTGGAGATCTGGGGCCAGTTCTGGAGCCTCTGCCAGGAAGGATCTGGAGGGGCTGGAAGGTGTCCAGAGAAGGGCCACGAGGATGAGCAGAGGGCTGGAGCTGCTCTGCTGTGGAGACAGAGTGAGAGAGTTGGGGTTGTGCAGTCTGGAGAGGAGAAGGCTCCCAGGAGACCTTCTGGTGGCCTTCCAGTATCTGCAGAGGGCTCCAAGAAAGCTGGGGAGGGACTTTTGAGGGTGTGAAGGAGTGATAGGATTGGGGGGAATGGAGCAAAAGTAGAAGTGGGGAGATTGAGATTGGCTGTGAGGAAGAAGTTGTTCCCCATGAGGGTGGTGAGAGCCTGGCACAGGTTGCCCAGGGAGGTGGTGGAAGCCTCATGCCCTGGAGGTTTCTAAGGCCAGGCTGGATGTGGCTGTGAGCAACCTGCTGTAGTGTGAGGTGTCCCTGGCCATGGCAGGGGGTTGGAACTGGCTGATCTTTGAGGTCCCTTCCAACCCTGACAGTTCTATGATTCTATGACATGAGTCCCATTGAGGTCAGGCAACCGCGATGGCGATCACGACCAGGGCCGGTCGCTCCCCGGCCCCGCTTGCCGTGTCTGGCTCCCACCGTCACACCCGAGCCGGTTACGGCGGCGCCCAGCCCCCGCCCTGCTCCCGGGGCGCAGGGGAGGAACTTCCTGCCCTGCCCCGGAGGAGGAGGGTCCGGGCTGCGCCGCGGCGGTAGGTGGGGAGGCGGCGGCGTCCGCTCGGGGGGCTGTCCGTGCGCTGCTGCGGGATGGGGGACTGCGGATCGGCCCCGCTGCTGCCTGCTCCGGCCCTGGCGGCGGCCCGGGGACTGTCTGCTGCTGGCGGCGGCGGAGGCTGAGCCGCGCCGGCTCCCGGGTACCACAGGGCTTGGCTTGAGGGCCCCGGAGAGACTGCGGGGAGCTGAGCGCCCCTGCACACGCGTGGGAGGTGTGGGGGCAAGAGAAAAGGAGAGAGTCTGATTCCGCTCCCCACGGCAGCGAGCCGACGGAGTTTGTGCTGGTGTGGGAAGGGATGGGGAGAGGAGGTTTGGGTGCTCCATCGGCACCTCGGTGCTCCTGGGCTGCTCGTCGGCATGCTTGCGAGCGCAGCTGGAGCGGAGCCCTGGGCCAGCATCGCAGCCCCCGCCGCAGCTCGCAGCAGAGGGACAGGGAGAGCCCTACGGAGGTGGTGAACACGGGAGACCTCAGGGGCTCTCTCCTGAGGCAGCTTTCCTGGGGCAGGGTGTGCTGCCAGGTCTGTGAAAAAAAAAACCACAAACCCAACGTCTTTTTTGTTGTGTTTCAAACCTGCCTCCACCTGGTTTTGTTCAGTGCTTTTACTTAAAGAGGGACAGCCTCCCCCACAAGCATTTCTGCCACGTCTGGCTTTAGGAACTTTTATTCTCTCCCCCCTCAGCTATGTGTCCTGGAAGACTGCAGACTGTTTAGTTCTATGTTACTTGAAAGCCATTTCTTTCCAATGGGTGATCACCTCTCCCTGAACCTTTCCAAGCTTTGTATCCTTTCTGGGGTGAAGGGAACTGAACGATGCAGGTTGTGTGGCTGTGCTCTGAACCTCCCCTTTCTATGGGTGTCAAATTTCCAGGATGCTTGCAATGTTTTTATCCTTACAGCTGCTCTTTTAAACTGAGGAGTTGCTTCTCAGTTGTGTGTTGCTCCTCTCCCTGAGCTAAGCACAGGGACAGTGCTTTCTGCTCTAGGTCATTGGGATGCATGTGTTTGGGTCCACATGCATTGGAATTGCTGTCACAGAGCAGTTCTTCTGCAGTAACTTCTCCTGCCAGGCCCTAGGAACCAGTCAGAGCCAATTCTTAACTTCTGGTACACATCCACTGATTTCCTAAAGTGTTGGTTGACCAGGGTTAAAAGCACAGAGGTTGGCATCATGCATGCTTGTGTAGCATCTACTCTGTCTGCATGGAGAGAAGTGAAATCTCCTTGGTTTATTCTTGTTTTTCTTGAACATCTCTCCTATGAAGGAAGACTGAGAGCCCTGAGGCTGTTTAGTCTGGAGAAGAGAAGGCTGAAAGTCATCAATGTCTACAAATACCTGAGTGTGGGTGTCAAGACAGGGTGAGGCTCTTTCTAGTGGTGTCCTGTGATAGTGCAAGGGGCATTGAACACAAACTGGAACCCAGGAAGTTCCACCTCATCATGAGGAGAAACTTCCTATGGTGTCAGTGCTGGAGGCCTGGAGCAGGCTGCCCAGAGAGGTTGTGGAGACTTTCCAAACCCTCCTGGATGTGTTCCTGTGTGACCTGCCCTGGGTGGCCCTGCTTTGGCAGGAGGGTTGGACTGGATGATCTCTGGAGGTCCCTTCCAACCCTTCCCATTCTGTGATTGAAAGACTATCTCTAAAAATGAACAGATATGATGATGTAATAGGAGGAGGGTCGGGTGGTGGGCCATGAAGATGATCAGGGGGCTGGAGAACCTCCCCTATGGGGACAGACTGAGGGAGTTGGGGATGTGCAGCCTGGAGAAGAGAAGGCTCTGGGGAGTCCTTAGAGCAGCCTTGCAGTATTTGAAGGGTGCTAGGGCAGAGCTTGAGAGGTACTTTTGACAAAGTCATGGAGTGACAGAAGAAGGTGCAATGGCTTCAAACTGGAAGAAGATGGATTTAGGTTAGACATAAGGAAGAAATTCTTCCCTGTGAGGGCTGGTGAGCCCCTGGAACAGGTTGCCCAGAGAAGTTGTGGAGGCTTCAAGCCTGGCACTGTGAAAGCCAGTGTTGAAAGGTTGAATGAGGCCTTGAGCAAAGCTGGCTTAGAAGGAGGTGTCCCTGTCTGTGGCAGGGGGTTGCAACTAGACTATCATTAAAGTTGCTTCCAACCCAACCCTTTCTGTGATTGGAAGAACTTCAAAGATTGGACTTAGAGGAGTCAAAAATCAGTTCTGTGTGGAGCCTTTGTGAGTAAATTCTAAGGTTAAAGAGCCAAGTGCTCTCTAAGGACAGCTAGGGGAACTGCAGCCAGAAGGGATGGGGAGGTGGTGGCACTTTGTTCACCTTTCAAACAGTGCTACAGTAGCCTTGGAAGGTATGGCTGGGAAGGGTGGGCTAGGCAGGACACCAGCAGCCTCACTGTAAGGTGACTGCAGATGCTAAAGGTGCTAATGAACATGTTCTGGAATGTAATTAACAGTGGTGACACAGCCATGTCCTGAGCAGTACTGGGAATGTTGAGTGCACTATTCCAGCAGAAGAATCAGAAACTGCAGCTTAGTTGGTGGGTGCATCTTATGTTGCACTTATGAACTTGCCCAACATGATTAAAACCACTAACAAAATGTTTTCCTTCTTTCAAGCCTTTCCCAGCTGCTCCAAGCTGAAGGAAGATGTCTTTCTTCCCCAAAATCTCTTTCCAGAGGGAAGTTGAAGAGTACCTCACCAAAGTGTTCAGAAATAATGAGGTGAGTGAAGGAGCTACTGCTAACCACCAGTAAATTGTCCTTAACTGAGCAGGCCTTTGAGCTAATATCTTGTGTGAATACCTCACAAGAAGAGGGCTGGAGAACCCCTGCTGTGAGGACAGCCTGAGAGAGTTGGGGTTGTGCAGTCTGGAGAGGAGAAGGCTCCCAGGAGACCTTCTTGTGGCCTTCCAGGATCTAAAGGGGGCTACAAGAAAGCTGGGGAGGGACTTGTGAGGGTGTCAGGGAGGGATAGGACTGGGGGGGATGGAGCAAAAGTAGAAGTGGGGAGATTAAGATTGGATGTGAGGAAGAAGTTGTTCCCCATGAGGGTGGTGAGAGCCTGGCAGAGGTTGCCCAGGGAGGTGGTGGAAGCCTCCTGCCTGGAGGTGTTTGCAGCCAGGCTGGATGTGGCTGTGAGCAACCTGCTGTAGTGTGAGGTGTCCCTGGCCATGGCAGGGGGATTGGAACTGGCTGAGCCTTGAGGCCCCTTCCAACCCTGACAGCTCTGTGATTCTAAGATATGTTGTTTATATTAGGCAGGTTTTTTATGGAGTTCTACTTTAAATGTAAAATTGGTTTTTCATGCCTGTTGGCTGCACTTGCTGCAGCCTCTTAGCAGTGATGTGGCTTGTTCTTCCAGCAAGTCCATTGCAAGAAATTTATGAGGATTCTATTGGAATTAGGCCTCCAGACACATCTTAGTGTTGCACACCACATGAGCATGTTCCTCCACCTCTGCAGTGTGTTTAATCAGTTATTTTTCTGCACTGAATGAGGATCATGGGATGGTCAGTTAGAATCATCCAGTCCAACCACTCTCTCACTCTACCAAGGCTGGGGCTAACCCATGGCCCTCAGCACCACATCTCTGCCTCTTTCAAACACCTCCAGGGATGGGCATTCAACCACCTCCCTGGGCAGCCTGTGCCAGTGCTTCAGAACCCTTTCAGGGAAGAAGTTTCTTCTCATGTTCAACCTAAACTTCCCCCGGGGCAACTTGAGGCCATTTCCTCTCCCCCTGTTGCTTACTAGGAAGAAGAGACCAACCCCCACCTGGCTCCAACTTCCTTTCAGGGAGTTGTGGAGAGCCAGAAGGTCTCCCTTCAGCATCCTCTTCTCCAGACTAAATATCCCCAGCCCCCTCAGCTGCTCCTCCCAAGCCCTGTTCTCCAGACCTTTCCCCAGCTTTGTTGCCCTTCCCTGGGCCTGCTCCATCCCTTCAATGTTCTTGGTGTGAGGGACCCAAACCTGCACCCAGAGGTGTGGCCTCCCCAGTGCTGAGTACAGGGGGGCAATCAATTCCCTAGTCCTGCTGGCCACACTATTTCTGATCCAGGCCAGAGGCTGCAGTGTGAATCTCTTCAATACCAAAATCTCTTCTTTCTCTTCCAGCTTATCACTGCTTTAGGTGCCCAGGAGGTGGAGTGTAAATACCAATCCCTGTTAAATCACCTGTCTCATCCACCAAGTTTCACAACTGTTAGAGTTAATACTCACCTGGCCTCAGTGAGAGAGGTGAAAAAAATGCTGTTTGAAGAGATCCAGAAGGTTTGTGCAATTCCTTTGTTCCAGCACAAAATAGCAGGATATGGCATCTTTTGCCTGAGTCTCAGAGCTTTGCATTGCTGGAAACTCCTCCTTGACTGAATTCCTGGCCACTGGTTTTAACATCATGAAATGATACTGATTTCCTTTCAGCATTCAACCTTAAGTGATTAAGAATCATTGTCTAGCTTTGTTCCACATCTAGTCTGTCCAAGAAAGGCAATAACAGATGGAAAAGGCAACCAACCAACCCTCCTTCACGTGGCAGAGCCAGACCTTAGCCAGGATTAGGGTAGGAAACACTGTAAAGGCATTGTAAGCTGAGAGAGGATGGTAGAAAGAGATAACAACTGTAGCTCAGTGTGGTGTGTTGAGCATGGGCATTGAGAGGAGTGTGTCCAGCAGAGCCAGGGAGGTTCTCCTCTCTCTCTGCATGGTGAGGCCCCACCTGGAATATTGCATGCAATTATGGGCTCCCCAGTTCAAGAGGGACAGGGATCTGCTGGAGAGAGTCCTAGGGAGGGCTACAAGGATGCTGCAGGGCCTGGAGCACTGCCTCATGAGGAGAGGCTGAGAGCCCTGGGACTGTTTAGTGTGGAGAGGAGAAGCCTGAGAGAGGATCTGATCAATGTCTATCAATAGCTGAGGGCTGGGGGTCAGGAAGGAAGGAAGGGACAGGGACAGCCTCTGCTCACTTGTGCCCTGGGAAAGGACAAGGGGCAATGGATGGAAACTCCAGCACAGGAGGTTCCACCTCAACATGAGGAAGAACTTCTTTGAGCCCTGGAGCAGGCTGCCCAGAGAGGTTGTGGAATCTCCTTCTCTGGAGCCTTTGCAGCCCTGTCTGGATGTGTTCCTGTGTGACCTGTGCTGGATTCTCTGCTCCTGCTCTGGCAGGGGAGTTGCACTGGAAGATCTCCAGAGGTCCCTTCCAGCCCTTAACATCCTGTGATGTTTATTGAAGAGAAAAGGAGAATGGCTGGCTGGCTCATTGCTCAACCTGTGCAGGAAAGTGAGAACATCTGCAGGTTTTGGAAACTGGGTGCAGAGCTCTGGAGCAGCCTCTTTTGGTGAATCTCCAATGTTTATATATACATTTCCTGGGTTTTTACTTGCCTTAATGAAACATTCATTGATGTGACAACATGTAAGCTGTTATGTTTAACAAGTAGATTGAAACTCTGCTAGAATCACAGAATGGTTGGAAAGGACCTCACAGATCACCTACTGCAGCCTCCCTGCCATGGGCAGGGACACCTCTCTACTGGACATGGTTGCTCAGGGCCTCATCCAACCTGGCCTTCAACACCTCCAGGGAGCCCTCTCCACAGCCTATCCACAGCCTCCCTGGGCAACCTGTTCCAGTGTCTCACCACCCTCATGCTGAAGAACTTCTTTCTAAGATCCAGTTCCTAACATCCAGTCCTACTCTCCCTCAGCTTCAAACCATTCCCTCTTGTCCTGTCTCTAGACACCCTCAGGAAAAGTCTCTCTGCAGCCTTCCTGTAGGATTCCTTCAGGTCCTGGCAGGCAGCTCTAAGGTCCCCCTGGAGTCTTCATGTTTCCAGGCTGAACACCCCCAGCTCCCTCAGCCTGTGCTCACAGCAGAGCTGCTCCAGCCCTTGGATCACCTTTGTGGCCTCCTCTGGACTCACTCCACCAGCTCTGTGTCCTTCTCCTGCTGGGGACACCAGAACTGGAGGCAGGATGGGAGGTGAGGTCTGAGCAGAGCCAAGGGGCAGAATCCCCTCTCTTGCCCTGCTGCCCACACTCCTCTGGCTTCAGCTCAGCACAAGCTGCCTTATGCTGGGGACACCAGAACTGGAGGCAGGATTGGAGGTGGGGTCTCACAGATCCTCAGTGTCTAAAAAAGATCTGATTCTTTTAAGTCAATGCCAGTGGGTGTGCAGGGAGCTGTTTCCTGACAAGAGGCAAGAGATTTCTGGGCTGCAGAGGCAGCTGACAGTATTGTGCTTGGTTGGAATGGTAATGAGTTAGGCTAACTTTAGGTTGATTGTAGATGGATATTGCAGAATGATCTGCTGCTGCTGCAAAGGAAAATTCTTTGCTGAAACCTGACTTCAGAGTGGCTTTTCATAGCCTTGGCTTTTGAGTTGTGGTTGTTTTAGGCAAGGAAACCACATGACAGTTTGTAATAGATTCATGGATTGTTTTTACTAAGAGAAAATCCTTGTTTGTCAAACTAATCTATGGGTTGGGATGGTTGAAGGTTACATTTGAGGAGATGCCATCTCTTTAAAGTCCAGGAACAGTTTTCAAAGGGCCAGCAGGCATTTCTTTGACCTACATATCCCAACCTAGTCCATGTGGTGGTGGTGTTAGGTCATAGGCTTCACTGGATGATCTCAGAGGTGTGATGAAGAGGTTATTAATTTATTGGGATGAAATATTAATTATATAAATATTCATTTTATTAATAATGTAAATGATCCATAACCAATTAATCACTATTTGGTATCCATATTCTAGTGCCCAATTGTGAAATACATCCCACAAGTGCTTTAGTATTTACAATTTAGACCCAGAACAAGAGGACAGAATCTCAAGCTGTGCCAGGGGAAGTTTAGGCTGGAGGTGAGGAGAAAGTTCTTCACTGAGAGAGTCTTTAGCCATTGGAATGTGCTGCCCAGGGAGGTGGTGGAGTCACCGTCCCTGGAGATGTTCAAGAGGGGATGGGACGTGGCATTTGGTGCCATGGTCTAGTCATGAGGTCTGTGGTGACAGGTTGGACTCGATGATCTTTGAGGTCTCTTCCAACCTTGGTGATTCTGTGATTTACAGAATGCATTTCTATTAATATAGCGAAGGGTGCAGTTCCGCTGCTTGTCCAGCAGGCGGCGACGCGACAGGACGCTGGCGGCTCCCTCACTCTATACAGAGAGTATTACACTGTGTCAGAGGCTTCGTCCCAGTGTGAGGCCAGGCAGATCCTCTCTTGCCTCCCACCAGGGCAGGAGAATGAGACTCAGACAAAGGGATTGCAGAAGTGATGGAAAGTTTAAATGGCAAAGCAGTAAAGTGTTTTCCAGAAGCTACAAGCACAGTGACTAAAAGGTCCCAAAGCACAGAGTCCCTCCCAGCACACCCAGCAGCATCCCAGCATTTCCCTTCTCCCTACCTGAGGGTACACCCAAAACCCCCAGGGCTCTTTCTTCCCCCCCTCCACTGTTAGGCTAATGTCAGCTGGCCAGATCTGAGCTTGCCCTTCCCCCTTCTCCTCCTGGCATTAGGCCTAGCCAGGCCCAAGAGGCCTTGAGATAACTTCCCTTCCATTACCAGATAGGGAGCATCTCCCAGGGGAGCAGTGAGGGAAGAAAGAGGAAGTGTGAGACCTTGCAGATGGATTTATAGGGAGCAGGACATGCTGGGTGTGGAATAGGCTATTCCCTGGGTGCACCCACTGGGGCACCAGAGGTGTATCTTGGGTGGCAGCAGCAGGAGGCTCCCAGCCTGAGCTGCCACAGCCTGAACTGGCAATGCTGTGCTGCCAGGCGCGGGTGCCTTGAGCCGAGTGTCAGTGAGTGGAAAGCAGGCGGGAGGTACACTGTGTCCTTTGTAGCAAGGTTAGGTTGTGGCAGGCTGCTGTCGCCGGCTGGCTCCTGGGCTGGTCCGGACGGCGACGGTGGGGGCAACCTTCTCCCTCCCACGGCAGCGGCGAGGGGGCAGAACATAGGCTAGCCGGTCGCAGGCTCCCTTCGCAGGACTCGGGCGGCTCCCTTCGCAGGACTCGGGCGGCTCCCTTCGCAGGACTCGGGCGGCCCCCTTCGCAGGACTCGGGCGGCCCCCTTCGCAGGACTCGGGCGGCCCCCTTCGCAGGACTCGGGCGGCCCCCTTCGCAGGACTCGGGCGGCTCCCTTCGGACAGCAGGGAGCAGTCGTGCGGGGTCAGCCCGGCCGGGTCGTTAGTGCTGGTCCCTGGATGGGGTTGGCCCTCGTGGCAATGACCTTCAGGGCCGGTGAGGACGGCCCCGGGGAAGAGGCGCGGCTGTGCAGAGCGGCGGCTTCCCCTTCGCTTGGCTCGAAGGCGCCTCGGAGCGGTCCCGGCTGTGGAGCACAGGCACGGACGGTGCTCTGGCTTTGCCTGGGGTGCACAGGGCACGGGGCGGCGGCACGGCGGCTCCTCTTCTCTCCCGCAGCGGCGGGGCCCGGCAGGCGTGCGGCTGGGCGCTGCTCCTGGGCGCTGCTCCTGGGCGCTGCTCCTGGGCGCTGCTCCTGGGCGCTGCTCCTGGGCGCTGCTCCTGGGCGCTGCTCCTGGGCGCTGCTCCTGGGCGCTGCTCCTGGGCGCTGCTCCTGGGCGCTGCTCCTGGGCGCTGCTCCTGCTTCACAGGAGCCGGTACGCACGGCTGGGGCTCGGCGCTCTGCCGCTCGGGGCGGAGGCAGGCGTGTGCACTGCCGCACTCGGCTTAGTCACTGCCCCGGCTGCTGGGCACATCTTGCCCTCGGGGGTCCAGGCCTCTTGAAGGCAGGGCGGGCTCTTCCGACCGGCGAGGCTGGCAATACAGCGCTGCAGCTTCTCAGGCTCAGCGAAAGAGGCTGGCAATACAACGCTCTGGCTTCTCAGGCTCAGCGAAAGAGGCTGGCAATACAACGCTCTGGCTTCTCAGGCTCAGCGAAAGAGGCTGGCAATACAACGCTCTAGCTTCTCAGGCTCAGCGAAGGTCCCTCCTCTGGAGACCACTACACTCTGAGCTGGGTTAGGAACTGGCTGGAGGCTGAGCCCAGAGAGTGGTGGTGAATGGTGCCACAGCCAGCTGGCAGCCAGGCACCAGTGGTGTGCCCCAGGGATCAGTGCTGGGCCCTGTGCTCTTTAACATCTTCACTGATGGTTTAGACTCGAGGTGAGGAGGAAGTTCTTCACCGAGCGAGTCATTCGTCATTGGAATGGGTTGCCCAGGGAGGTGGTTGAGTCATCGACCCTGGAGGCGTTCAAGGGGAGATTGGATGTGGCACTTGGTGCCATGGTCTAGTCATGGGGTCTGTGTTGATAGGTTGGACTTGATGATCCTCGAGGTCCTTTCCAACCTAAGTTATACTGTGATACTGTGAGATCCTCTCAGGGCTGCGGCTCGATGGACCTGCCCAGCTGCTGGCTTCTCGTCTGGCAGAGGCTGCTAGATTGCTTGCATGTGGGAGAGTGAAGATGTATGAGCAATGGCTCAATAGCAAAGGCTGTGGCACGTAGGCAGAGAGCTTGGTAGCTCGAGCAAACAGAAAGAGGGCAAAGAGAAAGAGGGCAGCTTGTTCACAAGTTGGGGTAATACTTGCAGGTTTCTCGAGGCTGGGTCTGGCCAGTGGGCACTCTCATAAACAACTGGCTTCAGCCTATAGAAAGCATGAAGCTAGAATCATGCCCAGACTTGGCAGTAGCACGAGCATCCCATGCCATGGGTGCATGCAGTTGTTTGTGCCACCTGGCTGGCACCTTGGCCTTTGTTCCCCTCAGGAAAGGAGGGGCATGTGTCCACACATGCTGGGGCAGGTTTCAGTACCTGGGGCATAATTCTGGGCATATGGTGCCTTCACCACAAGAGGTCTGTTCTATCCCCAGTAATTCTGTGGTTCTGTGAACTCAGCTCTCAGCAGGACGGTAGAGAACTCAGCTTCTCAGCTCTCTTCAGTTAGTATCATAGTGTCAGTCAGGGTTGGAAGGGACCACAAGGATCATCTAGTTCCAACCCCCCCTGCCATGGGCAGGGACACCCCACACTAGATCAGCCTGGCCACAGCCTCAGCCAGCCTGGGCTTAAACACCTCCAGGGGCAGGGCCCCAACCACCTCCCTGCACAACCCATTCCAGGGCTTCACCACTCTCATGGGGAAGAACTTCCTCCTCCCCTTCAGCCTGAATCTCCCCACCTCCAGCTTCATTCCATTCTCCCTAGTCCTATCACTACCTGAGATCCTGAGCAGTCCCTCCCCAGCCTTCTTGGAGCCCCCTTCAGATACTGGAAGGCCACAATGAGGTCACCTGGGAGCCTTCTCTTCTGCAGACTGAACAGCCCCAGCTCCTTCAGTCTGTCCTCACAGCAGAGCAGCTCCAGCCCTCTGCTCATCCTCCTGGCCCTGCTCTGGACACCTTCCAGCACCTCCAGATCCCTCTTGTAACAGGGGCTCCAGAACTGGAGGCAGTACTCCAGGTGGGGTCTCCCCAGAGCTGAGTAGAGGGGGAGAATCACCTCCCTTGCCCTGCTGGCCACACTTCTCCTGATGCAGCCCAGGATCTGATTGGCTTTGCGGGCTGCAAGTGCACACTGAGAGCTCCTGTTGAGCTTCTCCTCCCCCAGCACCCCCAAGTCTCTCTCCTCAGGGCTGCTTTCCAGCCAGTCCCTGCCCAGCCTGGAGTTGTGCCTGGGATTGCCTCCACCCAGCTGCAGTTAAATTAGTTAAATGGAAGCTGCAAAGAGAAATTTGAAGTGAGACAGGCAGTAGAAGAGCAGTGTTAAACAGTGGGGCTGTAATTAATGACATCAAAAAGGTAACACAGATGATACCCAAAATTCACTGCTGTTGTGACCTGATGGCAGCTGGAGACAACCTTCTTCCAGGAGAAATCAAGAACCAGTGGTAGGGCTATGGGTGTCAGAACACTGAATCATGGCTGAGGTTGGAAGGGGCCTTGGAGGTCATCTGAGCCACTTTAAATCCTGTTGTGACCCTTGTTATTTATTCAATAGTCAGTCTTTTACACCAGAGTTTTCCACACCAAGTGTGGCCTTACCTTCTTGTAACTCTTTTCACTACATCTGTCTTCTGCTCTCTGACAGCTGGAAATTATGAACAGAAAAATGGTTTCCAGTCTAAGTACTTAAAGAGGAGGAGGTTTTTTTTCCTGCTGCATAATGATTGTGCTTTGTTTTTCCTTAATGAAACAGCAATTTAAAGGACTGTGTGTTCCTGTTCTCGAGCACCCCAGACTCCAGGACATCCTCCTGATTCCTGTCATTGGACCCAGGTTTGGAGGTTTCAGTCTTCAGCTTTAAAATGTCCTAGCACATGTTCTGCTGGTGGATTTCTTGTTAGAGTGATGCTAATGAATGTGTGTAAGTGAAGCACAGGTTCATGTCTTATTAAGCCTCCTGCCTGGAAGTTATTAAGGCCAGGCTGGATGTGGCTGTGAGCAGCCTGATCTAGGGTGGGGTGTCCCAGGAGACCTTCTTGTGGCCTTCCAGTATCTGCAGGGGGCTCCAAGAAAGCTGGGGAGGAACTTGTGAGGGTGTCAGGGAGTGATAGGACTGGGGGGGATGGAGCAAAAGTAGAAGTGGGGAGATGGAGATTGGATGTGAGGAAGAAGTTGTTGCCCATGAGGGTGGTGAGAGCCTGGCACAGGTTGCCCAGGGAGGTGGTGGAAGCCTCCTGCCTGGAGGTGTTTGCAGCCAGGCTGGAGGTGGCTGTGAGCAACCTGCTGTAGTGTGAGGTGTCCCTGGCCATGGCAGGGGGTTGGCACTGGCTGATCCTTGAGGTCCCTTCCAACCCTGCCAGTTCTGTGATTCTGGGAAGGTCTCTTCCATCCAGAGCCCCTCTGTGATTCCATCATGCTGTCAGTAAATCTCTTTTTCACTGCAGACAATTTTAACTGCTGAGGATAGAAATAAGAAGGATCTCTGAGGCTGTTTTAATCTCCTTTCATCTTTAATTGAGCTTCATTTAGGGATCTTTAAGTAGCTTCCCACTGTGTACTGTGGAAGGTTTGATTGATACAACAGTCATGTAAAACACAACAGGGATAAAAGAAGGCTTAGGTTTAAACTCTCTTGGAGTTGTTCTTAATGAATACAGAATACATAATTAACCAGGTTGGAAAAGACCTCAGAGATCATGGAGTCCACCAAGGGCCTCATCCAGGCTCCGCCTCAACACCTCCAGGGATGGGGACTCCACCACCTCCCTGGGCAGCACATTCCAATGGCCAATCTCTCTTGCTGGGAAGAATTTCTTCCTAACATCCAGCCTGAACCTCCCCTGGCACAGCTTGAGACTGTGGCCTCTTGTTCTGGTGCTGGCTGCCTGGGAGAAGAGACCAACCCCCACCTGGCTACAGCCTCCCTTCAGGGAGTTGGAGAGAGCAATGAGGTCTCCCCTGAGCCTCCTCTTCTCCAGGCTAAGCAACCCCAGCTCCCTCAGCCTCTCCTCACAGGGCTGTGCTCCAGACCCCTCCCCAGCTTTCTTGCCCTTCTCTGGACACCTTCAAGTCTCTCAATGTCCTTCTTAAACTGAGGAGCCCAGAACTGGACATAGGACTCAAGGTATGGCCTAATCAGTGCTGAGCACAGGGCACAATGACTTCCCTGCTCCTGCTGGCCACACTTTCCTGATGCAGGCCAGGATGCCCTTGGCCTTCTTGTCCACCTGGGCACCAGGTGCCTCTCTGCCTGGCTGCTCTCAGCCACTCTGACCCCAGCCTGTAGCACTGCCTGGGGTTGTTGTGGCCAATGTGCAGAACCTGGCACTTGGATGTGTTCAATCTCCTGCCCTTGGACTCTGCCCATCTGTCCAGCCTGGCAAGGTCCCTCTGCAGAGCTCTCCAACCTTCTAACAGATCAACTCCTGCCCCCAGCTTGGTGTCATCTGCAAACTTACTGATGATGGACTCAATGCCCTTCTCCAGATTATCAATAAAGATATTGAACAGGCTGGGGCCCAGCACTGATCCCTGGGGCACACCACTGGTGCCTGGCTGCCAGCTGGCTGTGGCACCATTCACCACCACTCTCTGGGCTCAGCCTCCAGCCAGTTCCTTCCATGTATTTTGTTCTCTGTGCTTCATGTGTGTTTGTTTTTCTCTGTGTGCTTTCCTTGTTTTGAAACCTTGAACTCTGTTTGGTGTTTTCAGGAGTGATTTACCAAGACACCCCTCTGAAGTGATCGTTGGAGCCCACTGTGGGTATGCAGTACTCCGAGGAGCACATGTTTATGTCCCTGGAATAGTATCCACCTCCAGATGTAAGGGTTCTTGAAATACTCTCAGTTCAGCTTTTCAAGGGCTGGAAAAAAGTCATAGAATGATTTGGGGTGGAAGAGGCCTCCAAAGGTCATCCAGTCCAACCCCCTTGCTGTTAGCAGGGACATCCCCCACTAGATCAGGTTGCTCAGAGCCTTGTTGAATCTGACCCCATCCAGAAATGGAGCCTCAACCACCTCCCTGGGTAACCTGTGCCAGGGTTCCACCACCCTCCTGGTGCAGAACTTGTTCCTCACATCCAATCTCAATCTGCTCTGCTCTAGTTTGAAGCCATTGCCTCTGGTCCTGTCCCTGCAGGCCTTTGCCAACAGTCTCTCTGCAGCCTTCTTGCAGACCCCTTTCAGGTCCTGGAAGGTCACTGCTAGATGTCTCTGCAGCCTTCCTGAAAGGAGGTTGGTGGGAGGTGGGAGATGTCCTCTTCTCCCAAGTAACAAGGGATAGGAGGAGAGGAAACAGCCTTAACCTGTCCAAGGGGAGGTTTAGGGTTGATCTTAGAAAATCTTGCTCTAAAGGGTTCTCAAAGAATGGGACAGGATGAGTGGTTGAATCCCCATCCCTGGCGGTGTTTCAGAGAGGCAAAGCTCTTTGGGGTGGTGCCCAGTAGTAAGACAAGGAACAATGGGTGTAAATTCCATCACAGGAGGTTCCACCTCAACATGAGGAAGAACTTTATCATAGGGGTCCTAGGGGCCTGGAGCAGGCTGCCCAGAGAGGTTGTGGAGTCTCCTGCTCTGGAGCCTTTCCAGCCTTCTGTGACCCTGCTCTGGCAGGGGGCTTGGACTGGATGATCTCTGGAGGTTCACACCAATCTTTTAATGTTCTTTCATTCTATGATTGCTTTCTACAAGTCCCTGGAAGGAGGTTGGAGTGAGCTGGGAGTTGGTCTCTTCTCCCTTGTAACAAGTGATAGGATGAGAGGAAATGGCCTCAAGCTGCCCCAGGGGAGGTTTAGGTTGGAGCTTAGAAGAAACTTCTTCCCTGAAAGGGTTCTCCAGCAGAGGCTGCCCATGGAGGTGGTTGAATGCCCATCCCTGGAGGTGTTTGAAAGAGGCAGAGCTGTGGTGCTGAGGGCCATGGTTTAGCTCCAGCCTTGGTAGAGTCAGGGAGTGGTTGGACTGGGTGAGCTGAAAGGGCTTTTGCAACCTGAGTGTTTCTGTAATTGTAGGATTTCAAGCATTTGATTAATCTCAACATTTCCCCTCTTCTCTGTGCAGTTATGAAGGCTGGAGATCTGGTCTCAGTGTATTCAGATATTGAAGGCAGATGTAAAAGAGGAGCCAAAGAATTTGAAGGAGTGAAAGTCTTCCTTGGCAATGGGATCTCAGAAGTCAGCCGCAGTGAAATCTTCCGTGCGAGTGGCCCAGTGAAGTAAGGTCCAGTCTGGCTGCCACCCACCCCTACAGCCCTGCAAGGGGGGGGAAGCAGATGGGGAGACATTCTGAGGTGTTCTGTACCCTGTGTCAAACCACCAGATGGCTTTGACAGAGAGCTGTGTTGAGCATTGGGGCTGGCTGTACTTGGGGAAGCGCTGGGGCTGGCATAGAGCTGTGCCTCCTGCTGCCTCCTGGTCACTTCCCAGGCAGTGGCTATATCACAGCAATTGGCATTAAAGCAGTACAGCAAATACTAGTTTCTTAGTGCTATCCCAGATACCAGTACAGGTTACCAAAACCTTCCTTCTTGGAGTGTTGCTTTCATATCTATTGTTTCTTTCTTATCTATTGTGCTGGCAGAAGTATTTTGCCCTGCCTGAGGACACAGACTGTCTGAGCTGGTCAGAGTGAGCTCCCTACAGCAAGTGGGCTCTTTGAAGAGGGGAGAAGACATTGATTGCTGTGAACTTAGATTAGAAAAGCAACAAATCAGGCACCACAATCAGGTTGCAAAATTGCCAGCAAAGCATCCCAAGCTCAAAGCCTTCCAGTTCCAGATCAGTTGGTGGCTCCTGAGATGAACTAAGAGTACAGGCTGGGAGGTGATCTGCTGGAGAGCAGCCCCAGGAAAAGGACCTGGGAGTGCTGGTGGGCAGCAAGTTCTGCATGGGACAGCAATGTGCCCTGGGGGCCAAGAAGGCCAATGGGGTCCTGGGCTGCATTGAGAGGAGTGTGTCCAGCAGAGCCAGGGAGGTTCTTCTGCCCCTCTACTCTGCCCTGGTGAGATCCCACCTGGAATATTGCATCCAGTCTTGGGCTCTCCAGTTCATGAGGGACAGGGATCTGCTGGAGAGAGTCCAAGGGAGGGCTGCAAGGATGCTGAAGGGAATGGAGCACTGCTGATGAGGAGAAGCTGAGAGCCCTGGGGCTGTTCAGTCTGGAGAGGAGAAGGCTGAGGGGAAGCTGATCAATGTCTATCAATAGCTGAGGGCTGGGGGTCAGGAAGGAAGGGACAGGGACAGCCTCTGCTCACTTGCTCTCTGGGATAGGACAAGAAGCAATAGATGCAAGCTGCAGCACAGGAGATTCCACCTCAATACAAGGGGGAACTTCTTTACTGTAAGGGTCCCAGAGCCCTGGAGCAGGCTGCCAGAGGTTGTGGAGTCTCCTTCTGTGGAGCCTTTGCAGCCCTGTCTGGATGTGTTCCTGTGTGACCTGTGCTGGATTGTATGCTCCTGCTCTGGCAGGGGGTTGGCCTGGATGATCTCTTTGGGTCCCTTCCAACCCCTGACATCCTGTGAGCCTGTGATACCAGTCTGCTTGAGAGGCAGGAGGAAAGAAATGAGAGCCTTCTTGACTTGAATAAGATGGAACATCCATCCTCCCTGTGCTAAAACTGCCTTTGGGGAAAGTGTTCTGCCCCCCATTCCTGTCTGGGTCGCTCAGAGGTGCAGTCTTCTCTCCTAACACTATTTGTAGGGTGGGTTTGGGGTTTCTTTGGTTTTACTCAAATGAGTATCCTTAAATCTAGTGTTATGCATTTCTTTATGTTCTCCAAGCTTGGTTTAGATCTCAGTTTGTCTTGTGTACAAGAAAGACCATCCTGCTTTGTGCAGTTTGAACAGATAGTTCCTGTAGTAGCTTTTGGTTCTGATTTACCCAGCTTAGGGAGGAGATCTAAAGGAGTCTCTGATTGCAACATTGCAAATAGTTTTCACTGATTATTTGTAAGGCCTTTCACTTCTGTAAGAGTGCTTCAAGTTTCTGTTTCACAGAATCACAGAGTGTTAGGGGTTGGAAAGCACTTCTGCAGATCCAAGCCCCCTGCCAGAGCAGGAGCACCCAGGGCAGGTCACACAGGAACACAGCCAGGTGGGGTTGGAAAGCCTCCAGAGCAGGAGACTCCACAACCCCCCTGGGCAGCCTGCTCCAGGCCTCCAGCACCCTTACACCAAAGAAGTTTCTCCTCATCTTGAAGTGAAACCTCCTGGATTCTAGCTTAAACCCATTGTTCCTATCCCTGGGCACCACCAAACAGAGCCTGGCAGCTTCCTCTTGAACCCCAGCCATCAGCTATTGATAGACATTGATCAGATCCCTCTCAGCCTTCTCCTCTCCAGACTAAACAGCCCCAGGGCTCTCAGTCTCTCTTCACAGGGGAGATGCTCAAGTCCCCTATGCATCCTCCTGGCTCTGTTGGACTCTCTCCAGCAGGTCTCTGTCTCTCTGGAACTGGGGAGCCCAGAACTGGACACAGGATTGCAGCTGTGGTCTCAGCAGGGCAGAGCAGAGGGAGAAGAGAATCTCCCTAGCCCTGCTGGCCACACTTTCCTTGAGGCTTGCTGACTTTGATACTGTTAAAAATTACCCATCTGAATGGTTGAAATGGTTTATTTTCATGTTTTTCAGTGGGCTGGGCATAAGAATGACAGAGCCAGTCTACCTCAGTCCTTCCTTTGACAGTGTGCTCCCAAGGCTTCTGTTTCTGCAGGTAGGTTTGTTACAAAAGTAAAACTCTGCACTACTTGCAGGCTGCACACCCCCAGCTCCCTCAGCCTGTGCTCACAGCAGAGCTGCTCCAGCCCTTGGAGCATCTTTGTGGCCTCCTCTGGACTCACTCCACAGCTCTGTGTCCTTCTGCTGCTGGGGACACCAGAACTGGAGGCAGGATTGAAGGTGAGGTCTGAGCAGAGCAGAGCCAAGGGGCAGAATCCCCTCTCCTGCCCTGCTGCCCACACTGCTCTGGCTGCAGCCCAGCACACAGCTGCCTGCTGGGCTGCATGAGGGCACTGCTGGCTCCTGGGGAGCTGCTCAGCACCCAACACCCCCAGGGCTTTTTCTTCAGGGCGTCTTTGTGGCCTCCTCTGCACTCACTCCAACAGCTCTGTGTCCTTCTCCTGCTGGGGACACCAGAGCTGGAGGCAGGTTTCAGGGTGGGGCCTCACAAGAGCAAAGGGGCAGAATTGCCTCTCTTGCCCTGCTGGCCATCAGGGTTGAATTCTCCCCTATTTCTTTTCATGATAGAACTTGCCTTCTGTGGTTGTGAGCCACGTTTTGAACCCTCAACCAGGAGAGAGAATTCTGGATATGTGTGCTGCCCCTGGAGGGAAGACAACCCATCTTGCAGCATTAATGCATGACCAGGTAAGAGAAGCCACTGAGCATTGTACTGCTTGACAGTAGCTGAACAGGAGCCAGCAGTGTGCCCAGGTGGCCAAGAAGGCCAAGGGCATCCTGGCCTGCATCAGGAAGAGTGTGGCCAGCAGGAGCAGGGAGGTCATTGTGCCCTGTGCTCAGCACTGCTTAGGCCACACCTTGAGTCCTGTGTCCAGTTCTGGGCTCCTCAGCTTAGGAAAGATGTTGAGCTGCTGGAAGGTGTCCAGAGAAGGGCAAAAAAGCTGGGGAGGGGTCTGGAGCACAGCCCTGTGAGGAGAGGCTGAGGGAGCTGGGGTTGCTTAGCCTGCAGAAGAGGAGGCTCAGGGGAGACCTTCTTGCTCTCTCCAACTCCCTGAAGGGAGGTTGTAGCCAGGTGGGGGTTGGTCTCTTCTCCCAGGCACCCAGCACCAGAACAAGAGGACACAGTCTCAAGCTGTGCCAGGGGAGGTTGAGGCTGGAGGTGAGGAAGAAGTTCTTCCCAGCAAGAGAGATTGGCCATTGGAATGTGGTGCCCAGGGAGGTAGTGGAGTCACCATCCCTGGAGGTGTTCAACAAAGGCTTGGATGTGGCACCTGGTGCCATGGTTTAGTTGTCAGGAGGTGTTAAGGTAGTAGGTAATAGCTTGGACCTGATGACCTCTGAGGTCTTTTCCAACCTGGTTGAGTCTATGATTCTATGATCCTCTGTCTTGGTGAAGAAAGTCTGCCCACTGTTGGGTCACTTGGTTTGGCTGTCAGAACACACAGATCATTCACAGCAGCAAACTCTCAACCTTTGCATGTTCTGCTGCCCCATATACTTTGCTACACATCAGAGTTACTGAAAGAGGCACAGGCTGCTTAGCAAATAGTCACCATCCCATGGGAAACCTCCTCTGCTGTGTATTGACCATTGAGGTGGATCTGATTGGAGCTTTTATATTCCTTGATTGATTTATTTGTAATGGAAGAATTCCTAGCCTGGAAGGCAAAGGTACACAGGAATATGCTGGAGTCACAGAATGGGTTGAGTGGAAAGGGATCTTAAAGATCATCCAGGTCCAACCCTCTGCCATGGGCAGGGACAGCTCCCACCAGCTCAGCTTGCTCAAGGCCTCATCCAGCCTGGCCTTGAATAGCTCCAGGGAGGGATCATCCACAGCCTCCCTGTGCAACCTGTTCCAGTGTCCTCACTATAAAGAATCTCCTCCTAATCTTCAGTCTAAATCTCCCCTCTTCCAGCTAGAAGCCACTGCCCCTCAGCCTGTCACTGCTAGCCCTTGTTAGAAGTCCCTTCCCAGCTTTCTTGTAGCCCTCTTCACAGGAAGGCTGCTGTAAGATCTCCCTGGAGCCTTCTTTTCTCCAGGCTGAAGAGCCCCCAACTGTCTCAGCCTGTTCCCACAGCAGAGGTTCTCCAGCCCTCTGATCATCCTCATGGCCTCCTCTGGACATCCTGCAGCAGGGATCAGGCATCCACAACCTCCCTGGGCAACCTGTTCCAGTGTCTCAGCAACTCAGAGTAAAGAACTTCTTACTAATGCCCAATGTAAATCTCCCCTCCTCCAGTTTCAGTCCAATCCCTCTTCTCCTGCCACAACAAGCCCTTGTGAAAGGTCCCTCTCCAGCTTTCCTGGGTGTCCCCTACAGGTACTGGAAGGCCTCTATAAGGTGTTCTTGGAGCCTTCTCTTCTCCAGGCTGAACAGCCCTAATGCTCTCAGCTTGTGCTCACAGCAGAGGTGCTCCAGCCCCCTGGCCATATTTGTGGCCTCCTCTGCACCCTCTCCAACAGTTCCATGGCCTTCTTGTGTTATGGGCTCCAGAGATGGACCCAGTACCCTGAGTGGGGTCTCCCTGTTTCCTCCAGATGTCTTTCAGGAGGTTTGTGCTAGCAGTGGCTGGCATGGGCCAGATGAGGAAGCACTTTGAGCTTGTACTCTCTTCTGAGAGCCTCTCAGAAGGACTTACCTCTGTCCACACTACAGCATGTGTGCAGCAAAGCCACTGTTTGAGCAACAGACCAAAGTGTCAAGCGCTGTCAGATGTTCCTGTGCCTGGTTGGATGGAGAGGGCCAAGGTTGTTGAGTGCTTCTGTAAGTGGCCATTTGGCTCACAGCACCTAAAGGTTCCTTTTTCTTTCACTTCTCACTGCTACACCTAATGTGACAATCAGTCAACAGCTTGGCTTTACTGGAACAGGCTGCCAAGGGAGCTGGCTGATTCCCCATCCCTGGAGGTGTTTCAGAGAGGCAGAGCTGTGGTGCTGAGGGCCATGGCTTAGCCCCAGCCTTGGTGGAGGTAGAGAATGGTTGGACTGGGTGAGCTTAAAGGTCTTTTCCAACCAAAGTGATGCTGGGATTCTATAAAACCCACTTGCCAGAAGCCAGACATTGGAGGATGGTGTGGAGAATGACTGTGCCAAGCAGGGAGTGCCAGTCAGAAAGCACACAGCTGCTCTCAGCCTGGCATGGGTATTGTGGGAAACATGAGTGCACAGGGACTGCTGCAGTGGGGACTAAATAACAACATTCTGTGGCTAAAACTAAGCCTCAGTCACTATTCTCCAAGGCAGAGTTGGCTCAGGTAGTAGAGCATGGGACTCTTCATCACAGGGCTGTGTTCAAGCCTGCAGTGAGCAGCAGTGTCCTTTATAGGTGGGTTGGATTGGTTGATAGGTTGGACATGATGATCTTGAAGGTCTCTTCCAAGCTGGTTTATTCTGTTCTATTCTACACTGCTCATGGAGAGGGCTTGAACCCAGGGGCAGCACATCCATGGAATCCCTGTGCTTTTGATAAAAACTTGGAGCTTTTCTTTCAGGGTGAAGTGATAGCCATGGACAAGGTGGCCAGCAAGGTCAGCAAGGTGAAGCAGAACGCTGAGCTGCTCCAGCTGAAGTGCATCAAGGCCTTTTGCTATGATGGAACAAAGGCACTTGCAGCTGAGGAGAGGGAGGCTGGACAAGGTAAACAGCTTGGGTGTTTTAGAGCAAAACAGTTACCACTTCCACACTGAGAGCATTGAATGTGCCACAGGTCTGAACCCCAGGCAGGGCTACAGGCTGGGGACAGAGGGGCTGAGAGCAGCCAGGCAGAAAGGGATCAGGAGATACTGGGTGACAGCAGCTGAACATGAGCCAGCAGTGTGCCCAAGTGGCCAAGAAGGCCAATGGCATCCTGGCCTGCATCAGGAAGAGTGTGGCCAGCAGGAGCAGGGAAGTCATTGTGCCCTGTGCTCAGCACTGCTTAGGCCACACCTTGATTCCTGTGTCCAGTTCTGGGCCCCTCAGTTTAGGAAAGATGTTGAGCTGCTGGAAGGTGTCCAGAGAAGGGCAACAAAGCTGGGGAGGGGTCTGGAGCACAAGATCTTGAGTACTGTGTTCAGCTCTGGGCCCTCCCTGCAGGAAGGACGCTGAGGGGCTGGAGCCTGTGCAGAGCAGGGCAGCCAGGCTGGAGAAGGGCCTGGAGCCCCTGGGCTAGAGGAGGGGCTGAGGGAGCTGGGGGTGTTCAGGCTGGAGGAGGCTGAGGGAGACCTCCTTGCTCTCTGCAGCTCCCACAAGCAGGTGGGGGTTGGTCTCTTCTTCCAGGCAAGCAGCACCAGAACAAGAGGACACAGTCTCAAGATGTGCCAGGGGAGGTTTATGCTGGATGGTAGGAAGAAGTTCTTCATAGAAAGAGATTTGCCATTGGAATGTGCTGCCCAGGGAGGTGGTGGAGTCCCCATCCCTGGAGGTGTTTAGGAAGAGCCTGGATGAGGCCCTTGGTGCCATGGTTTAGTTGATTAGATGGTGTTGGGTGACAGGTTGGACTTGATGATCTCCAAGGTCTTTTCCAGCCTGGTTGATTCTGTGAGTCTGTGAAATCTTGGCAGGTAGCTACATTGCTTCAGCACTGTGGATGGCCTTTTATTTTTCACTCCTCTGGGATTAGCATGAAGCAAAGCCAAACCTCAGCCTGTCTGTTCAAGAAGGGAATGCACTCATCTCCCAGGGAACAGCAGAGACTGCAGAAGACTGAAAGCTTCTTTCAGGCTACCATTTGACCCTCTCCTCTGAATTGTTTGCCTTAGTCTGAGCAGGGAATGCTGTGTGCAGGAGGACTTGTGTTTGCTGCCTGAGAATCCTCCTCTGGCCAATGAGAGGTTATTAATACCTACCCCTCAGGAGTGCTGCAGGGTTGGAGTTCCTTGATGTTTGTTTGTTCAGCTGTTGAGGGGCAAGTTCTGCAGCAGCAGAGTGGATTATTTTAGGTTCCTTTTCATCTGCTTTTCTGAAGGGCTGTTATTTATGATCCTGGTTCTCTTCCCATGTTGGAGCAATTGAAATGGTATCTGCTGGCTTGATTATTTTTAGTGTGTGGTGCAAAGGATGCTGTTCTCTCTCTGTTTTCTCTCAGTCACTGGTTAGCCCAAGTAGGAAGCAGGTTGCATAATTCACCTTCCTTGTCCCTGTGCCTGGAAGTTATTCTTATGCTGGAGGAATGAAGATACCTTCTAATAGTCCTTTTGTGCACATAAATGCTGTGGGTGGTATGTAGCACTTAGGCAGATGAAGAAGAGCCTGCTGGAACATTGAGAGGTGAGGAAGGCTTTGCTTTTTCTGTACCTTCCTGCTGTGTTGCAAACCTTGCAGTAATAGATCAGAGAGAAGCCAGAGATTCAGAGAATGACAGAATGGTTTGGGTTGGCCACAACAACCCCATGCAGTGCTACAGGCTGGGGTCAGAGTGGCTGAGGGCAGCCAGGCAGAGAGGGACCTGGGGGTGCTGGTTGATGGTAGGCTGAACATGAGCCAGCAGTGTGCCCAGGGGGCCAAGAGGGCCAGTGGCATCCTGGCCTGCATCAGGAAGAGTGTGGCCAGCAGGAGCAGCGAGGTCATTCTGCCCCTGTACACTGCACTGCTTAGGCCACACCTTGAGTCCTGTGTCCAGTTCTGGGCTCCTCAGTTTAGGAAAGATGTTGAGATGCTGGAAGGTGTCCAGAGAAGGGCAACAAAGCTGGGGAGGGGTCTGGAGCACAGCCCTGTGAGGAGAGGCTGAGGGAGCTGGGGTTGCTTAGCCTGCAGAAGAGGAGACACCAGGTTCTTCAGGCTCTGCTCTGCTGAGACCACAGCTGCAATCCTGTGTCCAGTTCTGGGCTCCCCAGTTCAAGAGAGACAGAGACCTGCTGGAGAGAGTCCAACAGAGAGCTGTGAGGATGCTGAGGGGACTGCAACATCTCTGCTGTGAAAAGAGACTGAGAGTCCTGGGGCTGTTTGGTCTGGAGAGGAGAAGGCTGAGAGGGGATGTGATCAATATCTATCAATATCTGAGGGCTGGGGGTCAGGATGAAGGGGCCAGGCTCTGTTTGCTGGTGGCCTGGGATAGGACAAGGAACAAGAGGTACATGCTGGAACCCAGCAGGTTCCACCTCAACATGAAGAGAAAGTTCTTTGGTGTGAGGCTGCTGGAGGCCTGGAGCAGGCTGCCCAGAGAGGTTGTGGAGTCTCTGGAGCCTTTCCAACCCCACCTGGTTGTGTTCTGTGTGCCCTGCCCTGGGTGCTCCTGCTCTGGCAGGGGGCTTGGACTGGATGGCCTCTGGAGGTCCCTTCCAACCCCTAACAGTGTGTGTACACAGAGGGCATCTGACCCTATGGCAACTGAAAGGGTTTCACATCTGCCCCTGGCACCTGCCTTAAGGCCAGTGGTGCTGGAGCTCCCAGGGACAGGCTCTCCAGACCCACCTGGCTGTGTTCCTGTGTGGCCTGCCCTGGGTGACCTTGCTTAGGTAGTGGGGTTGGGCTGGATGATCTCTGGAGGTCCCTTCCAACCCCTCCCATTCTGATTGTTTGAGCTCCCATAACTTACAGTTCAGTTTTCTGGGAGATGAAATCTCCCAGCAGCAGTGCTGAGACTTGCCTGGAGCTGAGCTGACTTGGGCAGAGCCCGGCGGGGGAGCGTAGCTGCTTCAGGGCAGCACAGACAGCTGCGGCTGGGCTGGGCTGAGAGGCAAGACACAGGCACATTGGCCACTGCTGACTGCTTCTTCCAGAAGGACCCCCATTCCCAGCAGAGTCATTTGATCGAGTTCTCCTTGATGCTCCCTGCAGTGGGATGGGACAGAGACCCAACATGGCTTTCCCCTTGACTTTGAAGGAAGTGACCTCCTACCAGCCCCTGCAGCGCAAGCTCTTCGCCGTGGTAGGTACCAGCTCAGGTGAACAGAAATCCTTTTGCTGCATGAAACTTCAGCCTGAAAGTGATGCCAGCTTTTCCCTCCCTAACCACACAGCTTTAGGTGGCAGTCAGCCTCTTGGCTCCATCACATGTGCTGCTAGGTGTAGTAATAGAATCATAATCACAGAACTATCAGGGTTGGAAGGGACCCCAAGGCTCAGCCAGCTCCAACCCCCCTGCCATGGGCAGGGA
The DNA here is from genome assembly GCF_026170545.1 of Melanerpes formicivorus. Classification (NCBI taxonomy): domain Eukaryota; kingdom Metazoa; phylum Chordata; class Aves; order Piciformes; family Picidae; genus Melanerpes; species Melanerpes formicivorus. The sequence goes on from NW_027142365.1 coordinate 19,010,297, forward strand.
CACCTCACACCACAGCAGGTTGCTCACAGCCACATCCAGCCTGGCTGCAAACACCTCCAGGCAGGAGGCTTCCACCACCTCCCTGGGCAACCTGTGCCAGGCTCTCACCACCCTCATGGGGAACAACTTCTTCCTCACATCTAATCTCAATCTCCCCACTTCTAGCTTTGCTCCATTCCCCCCAGTCCTATCACTCCCTGACACCCTCAGAAGTCCCTCCCCAGCTTTCTTGTAGGCCCCCTGCAGATCCTGGAAGGCCACAGGAAGGTCTAAATCTGGATGAGATGTGGTGAAGCAGAGCTTGGAGAGCAGCCCAGCTGGAGCTCCCATGCCAGTGAGGTGCAAACAGCTGACCTTTAACACAACTGCTAAAAGATTTGTGTGTCCCTGCTTGGCAGCAGGTAATGCAAACAGCACTGATCTGCCTGGGATATGCAGAGCTGTCCAGATAACTAACCCTGCAAGGTCTCAGTGGCATTAACAAGCTGCAAGAGCTAGAATGCTGATCTGGAGAGAAGAATCTTGGTACTCCCTGGGGGGCTTTTATTCCCTGGGAAGAATGAGCATCCTGACTCCCATCTGCAAAACAACTTAGGCATTGCTCAGGTTTGAGAGCCTAGCTAATGGTGTCGTGGTTATTGCTGCTAAACATGACAGTGCCTGCCTTTGCCAGTCAGCTGGAGTGTTGCTGGTTTCTCCCTGCAGGCAGTGGAGCTGCTGAAGCCAGGAGGAGTTCTGCTCTACAGCACCTGCACGATAACGCTGGCCGAGAATGAGGAGCAAGTGGCTTGGGCCCTGAAAACTTTCCCATGCCTCCAGCTTCAGCCACAGGTAACAATGTCCAGTCTGCTTCACACACTCCAGGCAGCTTACTCTGGCACAGGCTCCATTTCCTGGCTTGGATCAGAAGCAGGGTGGGCAGCAGGGCCAGGGAGGGGATCATCTCCCTGTGCTCAGCACTGGGGAGGCCACCCCTGGAGTGCTGTGTTCAGCTCTGGGCCCTCCCTGCAGGAAGGACACTGAGGGGCTGGAGCCTGTGCAGAGCAGGGCAGGCAGGCTGGAGAAGGGCCTGGAGCCCCTGGGCTAGAGGAGGGGCTGAGGGAGCTGGGGGTGTTGAGGCTGGAGAAGAGGAGGCTGAGGGAGACCTCCTTGCTCTCTGCAGCTCCCACAACCAGGTGGGGGCTGGTCTCTTCTGCCAGGCAGCCAGCACCAGAACAAGAGGACACAGTCTCAAGCTGCACCAGGGGAGGTTGAGGCTGGATGGTAGGAAGTTGTTCTTCCCAGCAAGAGAGATTGTGATGTGCTACCCAGGGAGGTGGTGGAGTCCCCATCCTGGAGGTGTTTAGGAAGAGTCTGGATGAGGCCCTTGGTGCCATGGCTGGAGAAGAGGAGGCTGAGGGAGACCTCCTTGCTCTCTGCAGCTCCCTGCAGGGAGGTTGCAGTGAGGAGGGGACAGCCTCTGCTCCTTGGTGTCAAGGGCCAGGAGCAGAGGCAATGGTTGCAAGCTGCCCCAGGGGAGGTTCAGGCTGGATGCTAGGAAATCTTTCTTGCCTGGAAGGGTTCTGAGGCCTTGGAATGTTGTGCCCAGGGCAATGCTGGAGTCCCCATCCCTGGAGGTGTTGAAGCAGTGTGTGGAGCTGGTGCTTAGGGCCATGGTTTGGTGCTGAGCCTGCAGTGCTGGGTGCAGGTTGGACTGGGTGAGCTTGGAGCTGCTGAAGGACTGTTTAGGATGTTGGGTAGTTGTAGGAGTAGGGGGAATGGAGCAAAATTAGAACAGGGCAGGTTCAGATTGGATGTTAGGAAGAAGTTCTTCCCCATGAAGGTGGTGAGAGCCTGGCACAGGTTGCCCAGGGAGGTGGTGGAAGCCTCCTGGCTGGAGGTGTTTGCAGCCAGGCTGGATGTGGCTGTGAGCAACCTGCTGTAGTGTGAGGTGTCCCTGGCCATGGCAGGGGGCTTGGAACTGGCTGAGCCTTGAGGCCCCTTCCATCCCTGCCAGTTCTGTGATTCTGGGAAGGTCTCTTCCATCCAGAGATTCTCTGTGATTCTGTCATGCTGTCAGTAAATCTCTTTTTCACTGCAGACAATTTTAACTGCTGAGGATAGAAATAAGAAGGATCTCTGAGGCTGTTTTAATCTCCTTTCATCTTTAATTGAGCTTCATTTAGGGATCTTTAAGTAGCTTCCCACTGTGTACTGTGGAAGGTTTGATTGATACAACAGTCATGTAAAACACAACAGGGATAAAAGAAGGCTTAGGTTTAAACTCTCTTGCAGTTGTTCCTTGATGCATATATCTTGTTCTCTTTCTTTGCACATTCAACAGAGGTGTGAAACACTTCATGAATGCCACTGTTGAAGCCCAGAGCTGCAGGAAGGATGGAAGGGAAATGGAAAGAACCTTCTGTTGTGAGGGAGAATCACAGAATGCTCTGGGCTGGAAGGAGCCTCCAAAGCTCATCCAGTCCAACCCCTCTGCACTCAGCAGGGACATCCTCCACCAGATCAGGTTGCCCAGAGCCCTGTCCAGCCTCACCTTGAGTATCTCCAGGGATGGAGCCTCAACCACCTCCCTGGGCAACCTGTGCCAGTGTTCCACCACCCTCATGGTGCAGAACTTGTTCCTCACATCCAATCTCAATCTGCTCTGCTCTAGTTTGAAGCCATTGCCCCTGGTCCTGTCCCTGCAGGCCTTTGCAAACAGTCTCTCTGCAGCATTCTTGTAGCCCCCTTCAGGTCCTGGCAGGCTGCTCTTAGGTCTCTCTGGAGACTTCTCTTCTCCAGGCTGAACACCCCCAGCTCCCTCAGCCTGTCCTTGTAGCAGAGCTGCTCCAACCCCCTGAGCATTTTCATGTCCCTCCTCTGGCCCAGCTCCATCAGGTGCATGTCCTTCCTGGAGGATTGTCTCTCTGTGGCAGCTGCATTTGCCTTTTGTGAAGGAATGAGGGAACAGATTTATTTCAGGCTCTCTGTCCCAGGGATGTCTCTTTTAGTGCCAGTGTCTGCCATTAAGATCTCTGAGAGGAGGTAATGTGCAGGAAGGTACTGGAGTTCTTTATCATAGAGTCATAGCTTGGTTTGGATTGGAAAGAACCTTAAACATCTTCTAGTTCCAACCCCTTGCCATGGGCAGGGACACCTCCTGCTAATTCAGGTTGCTGAAGGCCTCATCCATCTGGCTTGGAACACTACAGCTTGGAGCCTCCACAGCTTCTCTGTTGCAGTGCCTCACCACCAGATGGGGGAAGAATTGCCTCCTTGTGTCAAATCTAAGAGGAGCTTCTTCCACTTTGAAGCCATTGTCCTTTCTGTCACCATCTGAATCATAGAATGGAATCATAGAATCACCATGGTTGGAAGAGACCTCAAAGATCATAAAGTCCAAGCTGTCACCCAAGACCTCATGACTAGAGCATGGCTCCAAGTGCCACATCCAATCCCCTCTTGAACACCTCCAGGGATGGGGACTCCACCACCTCCCTGGGCAGCACATCCCAAGGGCCAATTACGCTCTCAGTGAAGAACTTTCTCCTCACCTCCAGCCTAAACCTCCCCTGGCACAGCTTGAGACTGTGTCCTCTTGTTCTGGTGCTGCTTGCTTGAGAGAAGAGACCAACCCCCACCTGGCTACAACCTCCCTTCAGGGAGTTGTAGAGAGCAATGAGGTCTCCCCTGAGCCTCCTCTTCTCCAGGCTAAGCAACCCCAGCTCCCTCAGCCTCTCCTCACAGGGCTGTGCTCCAGACCCCTCCCCAGCCTTGTTGCCCTTCTCTGGACACCTTCAAGTCTCTCAATGTCCTTCTTAAACTGAGGAGCCCAGAACTGGACACAGGAGTCAAGGTGTGGCCTAACCAGTGCTGTGTACAGGGCACAATGACCTCCCTGCTCCTGCTGGCTACACTCTTCCTGATGCAGGCCAGGATGCCCTTGGCCCTCTTGGCCACCTGGGCACACTGCTGGCTCATGTTTAGGTTGCTGTCAATCAGCACCCCCAGGTCCCTCTCTGTTTGGCAGCTCTCAGCCACTCTGACCCCAGCCTGTAGCTCTGCATGGGGTTGCTGTGGCCAAAGTGCAGCCCCTGGCACTTGGACTTGTTGAATGCCATCCTGTTGGCCTCTGCCCAGCTGTCCAGTCGGTCGAGGTCCCTCTGCAGAGCCCTTCAGCCCTCTAACTGACCAACATCTGCTCCCAGCTTGGTGTCATCTGCAAACTTGCTGATGACTGACTCAATGCCCTCATCCAGATCATCAGTGAAGATGTTAAAGAGCACAGGGCCCAGCACTGCTCCCTGGGGCACACACTGGTGCCTGGCTGCCAGCTGGCTGTGGCACCATTCATCACCACTCTCTGGGCTCAGCCTCCAGCCAGTTCCTAACCCAGCTCAGAGTGCTGCTGTCCAAGCCAGGGGCTGACAGCTTGGCCAGCAGTTTGCTGTGGGGGATGGTGTCAAAGGCATTGCTGCAGTCCAGCCAGACTCCATCCACAGCCTGCCCCACATCCACCAGGCAGTCCCCTGGGCATAGAAGGAGATCAGGTTGGAGAGGCAGGACCTGCCCTTCCTAAATCCATGCTGGCTGGGCCTGAGCCCTTGGCTGTCCTTCAGGTGCAGTTATTGCCCCCAGGATAATCTGCTCCATCACTTTCCCTGGCACTGAGGTCAGGCTGCCAGGCCTCAGTTCCAGCTGTTTCAACAGGGACTGAACATTTTACCTCACCACAGAAAAACTTCTCCTTGGCAGAATGGCAAAGCCAAACCCAAGCCCTAGTAATGACAGTGCAGGATGAATGGTGGCTGAGTGCTTTCAGCAGTGATGCCAGCCTTGAGCAGAGCACTGCTGGGCACACACCAATGCCCTGCCTGGGAACATCCAGCTCCTTTTTTGTGTGCAGTGTAGTATAAATGACAATGAGTTGGTTAGCCACAGATCATTCCCAGGGTCTTAAAACCACTTCCCCCAGCAGTGTGAACTGAGGTGGTCTTTCCCAGTCAACAGGACACTGGCGTCCAGGGTCACACAATACCTTCTGCATAGCTGCAGCAGGCCTGCTTTCTGCTGGATGAAGTCTACAGGAGGTGGGCAAAACCTGGTTTAAGGCAGTTGCTGCTTGCAAAACCAAGGACTAGAGAAAAGGGCACAGGGATGGTTTTAATTCTGTTTAGTAATCATAGAGTCACAGAATGTTAGGGGTCAGAAGGGACCTCCAGAGATCATCCAGTCCAATCCCCCCTGCCTGCAGCAGCTCTGTGGCTCTGTGCTGGACTCTCTCAAGCAGTTCCCTGAGGTCCTTCTTGAGCTGAGGGGCCCAGAACTGGACACAATATTCCAGATGTGGCCTCAGCAGGGCAGAGCAGAGGGGCAGGAGAACCTCTCTGACCTACTGACCACAGCCCTTCTAATGCACCCCAGGATGCCCTTGGCATTCTTGGCCAGCAGAGCACATTGCTGGCTCATGGTCAACCTTCCATCCACCAGGACCCCCAGGTCCCTCTCTGCACTGCTCTCCAACACATCAGTCCCCAACCTCTCCTGCCCCATGGGGTTGTTCTTTCCCAGATGCAGGACTCTACCTTTGCCCTTGTTGGATTTCATTCCTTGTCTCCCTGCCCAGCTCTCAGCCTTTTCAGGGCTGGCTGGCTGGCAGCACAGCCTGAGGGCTGTCACCACTGCTCCCAGTTGACTTACCTCATGGATTTCCCACACACTTTAGTCTCTCAGTGGACACCTCCTTATGCACCCTGTCCACTGTCTCCTGCTGTCCCAGTTTGGCAACAGAACCTGGAATCATGTTGGAGAGGGAAAGAACAGGAAATGGAGCCACAGGTAGGTGCAGGTCACCACAGGGCAGCTGATCCTTTGTGCAGACTTCTTCTTAGGGCTCTACACAGCTGTTGCTGTGTCAGCTGAAGTGGGTAGCCTAAGTGGGAGGAACAAGGAAAAAGCAGAGGAGAGCACTGCCCTGTGAGGAGGTTGGTGGAGCCCATGTGGCACTGGCATTTACCTTTCCATCTTCTGTTGCAACACTTCATGCTGCTACCCCTGTCTCCTTTCCTGGGCTGTTTTCACTCCATTTGCCAGGGACACCTCTTTGCCTCTTACCTGGAGAGCACTGAAGTCTTGCTGAGGGAGAAGAGGAAAAGAGTCAGCCTTTTGGCTGCCCAGCTGTTACAGGCAGGCAGCTCAGCTGCATCAGAGTACAGAATACAGAATTAGCGAGGTTGGAAAAGACCTCAGAGATCATCCAGTCCAACCTGTCACCCAGCACCATCTGATCAACTAAACCATGGCACCAAGTGCCTCATCCAGGCTCTTCCTAAACACCTCCAGGGATGGGGACTCCACCACCTCCCTGGGCAGCACATCCCAATCTCTCTTGCTGGGAAGAATTTCTTCCTACCATCCAGCCTAAACCTCCCCTGGCACAGCTTGAGACTGTGTCCTCTTGTTCTGGTGCTGAGTGCCTGGGAGAAGAGACCAACCCCCACCTGGCTACAACCTCCCTTCAGGGAGTTGGAGAGAGCAAGAAGGTCTCCCCTGAGCCTCCTCCAGGCTAAGCAACCCCAGCTCCCTCAGCCTCTCCTCACAGGGCTGTGCTCAAGGCCTCTCCCCAGCCTTGTTGCCCTCCTCTGGACACCTTCAAGTCTCTCAATGTCCTTCTTAAACTGAGGGGCCCAGAACTGGACACAGGACTCGAGGTGTGGCCTAAGCAGTGCTGAGCACAGGGCACAATGACTTCCCTGCTCCTGCTGGCCACACTCTTCCTGATGCAGGCCAGGATGCCCTTGGCCTTCTTGGCCACCTGGGCACACTGCTGGCTCATGTTCAGCTGCTGTCACCCAGTACCCCCAGGTCCCTCTCTGCTCTCAGCCCCTCTGTCCCCAGCCTGTAGCCCTGCTTGGGGTTGTTGTGGCCAATGTGCTGCCAGGGTGAGCTGGTGTGTCAGCAGAGTGTAGTGGCTCCCCAGCCCACTGTGCTGGAGGCTGCCTCAGCCACTACCTTAGACTAGATGTACAGAGATCTGGTTTGGATACTGCAGTGGCAGCCTCTGCACAGTGTGTTCTGTCTCCTTCCTGAAGGCTTTGGAATAACAAGCCAGCTAGGGAGCAGGGGTTTGTTTTTTCCCAGGAACCAGTGTGTCAGATAAAAAGCAGGCAAGGCTGCTCATAGGAGCTGCTGAGCAAAGGGCTGAGCAAAAAGGGACCTTCTCTGCTCCACAAGTTTGGTGCCAAATGTCCTCCTGAATTCAGATACTTAATCATAGAGAGAACCTTCTAATCGGAGAATGCTAGGGGGTGGAAGGGACCTCCAGAGGTCATCCAGTCCAACCCCTCTGCCAGAGCAGCAGCACCCAGGGCAGGGCACACAGAAGACAACCAGGTGGGTTTGGAAAGGCTCCAGAGCAGGAGACTCCACAACCTCTCTGGGCAGCCTGCTCCAGGCCTCCAGCAGCCTCACACCAAAGAAGTTTCTCCTCATCTTGAGGTGGAACCTGCTGGGTTCCAGCTTGTACCTCTTGTTCCTTGTCCTATCCCTGGGCACCACTGAAATGAGCCTGGGCCCTTCCCCTTGGCACCCACCCCCCTAAGCTTTTCCTTTCCTTCTTTCACTGCCTGCTGTAACTCAGTCCCACATACCTGTTAGTTTAACTATCTGAAGCTCAGCTTTTCTGCTGCATCCTCTTCCTCTTCAAGCAGTGAAGTATTCTGGCTCAGGGCTTTCAGCCTCTCCAGCCCAAGCTGTCACTGTGAAGGAGCCAGGTATTTGCTGCTGCTGTTACTGAGCAGCTGGCTAAGGAGTCCCTGTTTTTCACCTACCTCGGAGCTGTTAGTCAGGACACAGAAGTGCTGCATCATTGGAAAGTGGCAGCCTAAAACTTGGAGATCTTCTTGTTGGCTGGTGATCACAGCTTCTTGTGATGGTTGAGTTCTTTGAGTCATGGATCCATGAATTTACAGCAAGTGCTGTAACCTGCTGGCCTGAAGTGGATTAGGTGCAGCACAATCTCCTGACAGTGCTTTGGACCTTGGAGATGTGCTGGTACACTTGGTGGCTAGGTGAGGGGCAGAAAAGCAGAGCCACACTCCTCCTGAATCCTGCTGGTGTGAGTAACAGAAACTGAGCTTGGCTACATCAGCCCTTGGGCAGCTCTGTCTGTGTGCTTAGTGAACACATTTCACAGAGTCACAAAGTGGTTGGGCTTGGAAGGCACCTCCAGAGGTCATCCAGTCCAAGCCCCCTGCCAGAGCAGCAGCACCCAGGGCAGATCATACAGAACACATCCAGGTGGGTTTGGAAAGTCTCCACAGAAGACTCCACAACCTCTCTGGGCAGCCTGCTTCAGGCTCCAGCAGCCTCACACCAAAGGAATGTCTACTCATACTGAGATGGAACTTTGTGTTCCAGCTTGTGCCTCTTACCCCTTGTCCTGTCACTAGGCACCACTGATGAAACCCTTGGCCCCACTGTCCTGACACCCACCCTTTAAGGAGTTATAAACCTTGAGAAGAGCCTTCTCTTCTCTCCTCCAGCCTCAAAAGCCCCAAGGCCCTCAGCCTTTCTTCATGGGAGAGATGTTCCAGTGCCCTATTCATCTTTGTAGCCCTTTTCTGCAGCTTCTCAAACAGTTCTTTGTCCTTCTTGACCTGCGGGGGACCCAGAGCTAGACATAATACTCCAGATGAGGCCTCACCAGGGCAGAGAAGAGGGAGAGAAGAACCTTCCTTGACCATCCACACTCTTGATGCACCTCAGGATGTCATTGGCCTCCTTGGCCAGGAGTGCACATTGCAGGCTCATGGTCATCCTGGGGTCTTCCAGCACTCCCAGGTGCTTCTCTGCAGAGCTGCTTCCCAGCAGGTCCCCCCTCACCTGTCCTGCTGCAGGAGGTTGTTCCTTCCCAGGAGCAGGACCCTACACCTGCCCTGCTTGAACTTCATGAGGTCACCTAAGAAGGGCAACAGGTAAAAGCTACCAGGAGATGTGCAGACACCTGAGCAGCAATGACAGAGCCCTAGTTCAGGGTAAGTAGAACTTTCCTGGTGCACTAATCTGCTTTCCTTTGCTGCTTCTAAAGGAACCTCACATTGGAGGGGAAGGCATGAGGGGAGCTGGGCTGCCTCCCGAGCAGCTGAAGCTGCTGCAGCGGTTTGATCCATCTGCTGCCACGCTGCAAGGAATGGATGGTGCTTGTCTGCAAGACGCCAGGGAAGAGGAGCTGCTTTCCCGGGCAGACAAGGACTGCATCGGGTTCTTCATTGCAAAGTTTGCCAAAGGGAGCGGCAGGGCAGCAGCCGGCAGCACGGCGCTGTGAGCGCGGCGGAGGTGTGTACTGCTGCGAACTGCTGCCGCGCCCTGCTGCCGCGCCCTGCTGCTGCTGCTCCCTGCTGCTGCGCCCTGCTACTCCTCCCTGCTGCCGCACCCTGCTGCCGCACCCTGCTGCTGCACCCTGCTGCTGCGCTCTGCTGCTCCTCCCTGCTGCCGCGCCCTGCTGCTGCACCCTGCTGCTGCTGCACCCTGCTGCTGCCACGCCCTGCTGCTCCTCCCTGCTGCCGCGCCCTGCTGCTGCACCCTGCTGCTGCCGCGCCCTGCTGCCGCGCCCTGCTGCCGCGCCCTGCTGCTGCTGCTCCCTGCTGCTGCGCTCTGCTGCTCCTCCCTGCTGCCGCGCCCTGCTGCTGCACCCTGCTGCTGCACCCTGCTGCTGCTGCTCCCTGCTGCTGCGCTCTGCTGCTCCTCCCTGCTGCCGCCGCTCCCTGCTGCCGCACCCTGCTGCTGCTCCCTGCTGCTGCACCCTGGTGCTGCGCTGCTGCTGCTCCTCCCTGCTGCTGTGCCCTGCTGCTGCCGCGCCCTGCTGCCACTCCCTGCTGCTGCTCCTCCCTGCTGCCGCCGCTCCCTGCTGCCGCACCCTGCTGCTGCTCCCTGCTGCTGCACCCTGGTGCTGCGCTGCTGCTGCTCCTCCCTGCTGCTGTGCCCTGCTGCTGCTGCTCCCTGCTGCCACTCCCTGCTGCTGCTGCTCCCTGCTGCCACTCCCTGCTGCTGCCGCTCCCCGCTGCTGCCACTCCCCGCTGCTGCCGCGCCCTGCTGCCACTCCCCGCTGCTGCTGCTCCCTGCTGCCACTCCCTGCTGCTGCTGCTCCCTGCTGCCGCGCCCTGCTGCTGCCACTCCCCACTGCTGCCACTCCCCGCTGCTGCCACTCCCCACTGCTGCCATTCCCCGCTGCTGCCGCTCCCTGCTGCTGCTGCTCCCTGCTGCTGCTGCTCCCTGCTGCTGCTGCTCCCTGCTGCTGCCGCGCCCTGCTGCCGCGCCCTGCTGCTGCCCCCACTGCTGCCACTCCCCGCTGCTGCCATTCCCCGCTGCTGCCGCTCCCTACTGCTGCTCCCTGCTGCTGCTGCTCCCTGCTGCTGCTGCTCCCTGCTGCTGCGCCCTGCTGTCGCCCCCTGCTGCTGCCTCTCCCTGCTGCCGCTCCCTGCTGCTGCCTCTCCCTGCTGCCTCTCCCTGCTGCCTCTCCCTGCTGCCTCTCCCTGCTGCCGCTCCCTGCTACTGCCGCTCCCTGCTGCTGCTGCTCCCTGCTGCCCCTCCCCGCTGCTGCTGCGCCCTGCTGCCGCTCCCCACTGCTGCCGCTCCCTGCTGCTGCCGCTCCCTGCTGCTGCTGCCCCTGCTGCTGCCGCCCCTGCTGCTGCCGCTCCCCGCTGCTGCTGCTCCCTACTGCTGCTCCCTGCTGCTGCTGCTCCCTGCTGCTGCGCCCTGCTGTCGCCCCCTGCTGCTGCCTCTCCCTGCTGCCTCTCCCTGCTGCTGCTCCCTGCTACTGCTGCTCCCTGCTACTGCCGCTCCCTGCTGCTGCCGCTCCCTGCTGCTGCTGCTCCCTGCTGCTGCCGCTCCCTGCTGCCTCTCCCTGCTGCCTCTCCCTGCTGCCTCTCCCTGCTGCTGCTCCCTGCTACTGCTGCTCCCTGCTGCTGCTGCTCCCTGCTGCCTCTCCCTGCTGCCTCTCCCTGCTGCTGCTCCCTGCTACTGCTGCTCCCCTGCTGCTGCCTCTCCCTGCTACTGCCGCTCCCTGCTGCTGCCGCGCCCTGCTGCCGCTCCCCGCTGCTGCCGCTCCCCGCTGCTGCCGCCCCCTGCTGCTGCCGCTCTCTGCCTCCGCTCCCTGCTGCTGCCGCTCCCTGCTGCCGCTCCCTGCTGCCGCTCCCTGCTGCTGCTCCCTGCTGCCGCCGTGCCCTGCTGCCACTCCCTGCTGCTGTGCCCTGCTGCTGTGCCCTGCTGCCGCTCTCTGCTGCCGCCGTGCCCTGCTGCCACTCCCTGCTGCTGTGCCCTGCTGCTGTGCCCTGCTGCCGCTCTCTGCTGCCGCCGTGCCCTGCTGCCACTCCCTGCTGCTGCGCCCTGCTGCTGCGCTGCTGCCGCGCCCTGCTGCTGCTCCCTGCTGCTGCGCTGCTGCCGCGCCCCTGCTGCTGCTCCCTGCCGCTCCCTGCTGCCGCTCCCTGCTGCCACGCCCTGCTGCTGCTCCCTGCTGCTGCGCCCTGCTGTCGCCCCCTGCTGCTGCCTCTCCCTGCTGCCTCTCCCTGCTGCTGCTCCCTGCTGCTGCGCTGCTGCCGCGCCCTGCTGCTGCTCCCTGCCGCTCCCTGCTGCCGCTCCCTGCTGCCACGCCCTGCTGCTGCTCCCTGCTGCTGCGCCCTGCTGTCGCCCCCCTGCTGCTGCTGCTCCCTGCTACTGCCGCTCCCTGCTGCCTCTCCCTGCTGCTGCTCCCTGCTACTGCTGCTCCCTGCTGCTGCCTCTCCCTGCTACTGCCGCTCCCTGCTGCTGCCGCGCCCTGCTGCCGCTCCCCGCTGCTGCCGCTCCCCGCTGCTGCCGCCCCCTGCTGCTGCCGCTCTCTGCCTCCGCTCCCTGCTGCTGCCGCTCCCTGCTGCCGCTCCCTGCTGCCGCTCCCTGCTGCTGCTCCCTGCTGCCGCCGTGCCCTGCTGCCACTCCCTGCTGCTGTGCCCTGCTGCTGTGCCCTGCTGCCGCTCTCTGCTGCCGCCGTGCCCTGCTGCCACTCCCTGCTGCTGTGCCCTGCTGCTGTGCCCTGCTGCCGCTCTCTGCTGCCGCCGTGCCCTGCTGCCACTCCCTGCTGCTGCGCCCTGCTGCTGCGCTGCTGCCGCGCCCTGCTGCTGCTCCCTGCTGCTGCGCTGCTGCCGCGCCCTGCTGCTGCTCCCTGCCGCTCCCTGCTGCCGCTCCCTGCTGCCACGCCCTGCTGCTGCTCCCTGCTGCTGCGCCCTGCTGTCGCCCCCTGCTGCTGCCTCTCCCTGCTGCCTCTCCCTGCTGCTGCTCCCTGCTACTGCTGCTCCCTGCTGCTGCCTCTCCCTGCTGCTGCCTCTCCCTGCTACTGCCGCTCCCTGCTGCTGCCGCTCCCTGCTGCCGCTCCCTGCTGCTGCTCCCTGCTGCCGCCGTGCCCTGCTGCCACTCCCTGCTGCTGTGCCCTGCTGCTGTGCCCTGCTGCCGCTCTCTGCTGCCGCCGTGCCCTGCTGCCACTCCCTGCTGCTGCGCCCTGCTGCTGCGCTGCTGCCGCGCCCTGCTGCCGCTCCCTGCTGCCACGCCCTGCTGCCGCGCCCTGCTGCTGCTCCCTGCCGCTCCCTGCTGCCGCTCCCTGCTGCCACGCCCTGCTGCTGCTCCCTGCTGCTGCGCCCTGCTGTCGCCCCCTGCTGCTGCCTCTCCCTGCTGCCTCTCCCTGCTGCCTCTCCCTGCTGCTGCTCCCTGCTACTGCTGCTCCCTGCTGCTGCCGCTCCCTGCTGCTGCTCCCTGCTACTGCTGCTCCCTGCTGCTGCTGCTCCCTGCTGCCTCTCCCTGCTGCCTCTCCCTGCTGCTGCCTCTCCCTGCTACTGCCGCTCCCTGCTGCTGCTGCGCCCTGCTGCCGCTCCCCGCTGCTGCCGCTCCCCGCTGCTGCCGCCCCCTGCTGCTGCCGCTCTCTGCCTCCGCTCCCTGCTGCTGCCGCTCCCTGCTGCCGCTCCCTGCTGCCGCTCCCTGCTGCCGCTCCCTGCTGCTGCTCCCTGCTGCCGCCGTGCCCTGCTGCCACTCCCTGCTGCTGTGCCCTGCTGCCGCTCTCTGCTGCCGCCGTGCCCTGCTGCCACTCCCTGCTGCTGCGCTGCTGCCGCGCCCTGCTGCTGCTCCCTGCTGCTGCGCTGCTGCCACGCCCTGCTGCTGCTCCCTGCCGCTCCCTGCTGCCGCTCCCTGCTGCCACGCCCTGCTGCCACGCCCTGCTGCTGCTCCCTGCTGCTGCACTGCTGCCGCGCCCTGCTGCCACGCCCTGCTGCTGCTCCCTGCTGCTGCTCCCTGCTGCTGCACTGCTGCCGCGCCCTGCTGCTGCTCCCTGCTGCTGCGACAGGGCCAGGCCCACGGCTGGCTGACGGCAGGGTTGCTATGGCAGCACTAGAGCCTGCCAGCTGTGCTGCGGGGAGCCAGCCACAGCTCCCAGCAACAAAGTCTGCCTGGGGGAAGGGAAGGGAAGGGAAGGGAAGGGAAGGGAAGGGAAGGGAAGGGAAGGGAAGGGAAGGGAAGGGAAGGGAAGGGAAGGGAAGGGAAGGGAAGGGAAGGGAAGGGAAGGGAAGGGAAGGGAAGGGAAGGGAAGGGAAGGGAAGGGAAGGGAAGGGAAGGGAAGGGAAGGGAAGGGAAGGGAAGGGAAGGGAAGGGAAGGGAAGGGAAGGGAAGGGAAGGGAAGGGAAGGGAAGGGAAGGGAAGGGTAGGGTCATTTGCAAGTCTCCCTTTGCTTTTGCGTTGGCAGCAGGTCAGAGCATGGAAGACACCAGCGGGCAGGTGGTCACAGGTGTTACCAGGTTGGAAGGGACCTTCAAAGGGCATCTGCAGGCACCAGGGACACCTCTAGCTAAAGCAGGCTGCCCAGGACCACAGTCTCACAGTATCACTAAGGCTGGAAGAGACCTCGAGGATCATCGAGTCCAACCTGTCACCACAGACCTCATGACTAGACCATGGCTCCAAGTGCCACATCCAATCCCCTCTTGAACACCTCCAGGGATGGGGACTCCACCACCTCCCTGGCCAGCACATTCCAGTGGCTAACAACTCTCTCAGTGAAGAACTTTCTCCTCACCTCCAGCCTAAACCTCCCCTGGTGCAGCTTGAGACTGTGTCCTCTTGTTCTGGTGCTGCTTGCCTGGGAGAAGAGACCAACCTCCACCTGGCTACAACCTCCCTTCAGGGAGTTGGAGAGAGCAAGAAGGTCTCCCCTGAGCCTCCTCTTCTCCAGGCTAAGCAACCCCAGCTCCCTCAGCCTCTCCTCACAGGGCTGTGCTCCAGACCCCTCCCCAGCCTTGTTGCCCTTCTCTGTTCACCTTCAAGTCTCTCAATGTCCTTCTTAAACTGAGGAGCCCAGAGCTGGACACAGGACTCAAGGTGTGGCCTAACCAGTGTAGAGTACAGGGGCACAATGACCTCCCTGCTCCTGCTGGCCACAAATTGCTGGCCCAGCACCACAGTGAGTCTGATCCTGAATGTCTCCAGGATGGAGCCTCTACCACCTCCCTGGGCAGCCTCTTCCAGTGCCTCACCACCCTCCTGGTGCAGAACTTCCTCCTGATGTCCAACCTGAATCTGCCCTGCTCCGATTTCAACCCCTTGCCCCTCGTCCTGTCACCACAAGCCCTTGCCCTGCTGCCTGTCCTGTCCTTCCCCTTGAGAGTCTCTTACTAGTGCAGCAAGCACAGGACCAGGGTCCCTCTGGGAGGGGGAATCAGCTGCTTCCTGAACTGCAGAACCTACATGGGAGTTTTGGCAACAAAGTACAGGGTGTGGAGTTAAGAAGAGCTGATGTTTCCTCTGGCGGTTTCTGCCCATGGTTTACTGGTTCCTTTAATGAGTGCTGCACAAACCACTGCAACCTTTCCCAAAGAACTTGTTTGGTGACTGGATGCTTAGAACCTCAGGTCTCTGTTTATTTTCATACAAGCAAAGAGTCTCTGTACACAGGAGTATATACACAAGATACGAGTAGGCTTGTTGTAGCATGTCTCATAGCAGCATGAATATATCAAACCATCTCACTCTGGGAATGGAAATAAATAATGAGTTCAACAGCAAACTTCCCATGCATAAAGTGTATTGGTTCTGCAGAGAGCCTCTGCTGCACTGGCTGCTGACAAGTGACAGGTTTAGAGTCAAAGCTTGGCAGCAGGAGGGGCTACAGTGCTGATGAGCAGAGCGAGAGACAAGGAAGCGAGGTGGAGCAGCAGCTGGAATGGTGCCAGTCACCTTGCCAGTAACTTAAAGAAAGCATCAATGTGGAAACTGAACCTGGGGAAGCATGACAATGAGCACTGCCTTCACACACTGCTCCCCTCCAGTCTGAATGCCTCACCAGCTGTGGCTGAGAGTGGTGCTTCCCTTCCAGAGACAGCCTCCACTGGAGCAGCCTTCTCTCAGTGCTGCTGGAGCTGACAGCAGCAAGCTCTAGCTGAGTGGTTGGGCTTGATCTCAAAGGTCCCAAGCTCAGCACATCTATGATGCTATGAAATTAGAGGGAGGAGGTAAGCACAATCCAAACCCAAGAGCTGCCTTCTCCGTGTGCCTGCCTTCCCCTGCTGCTCATCACTCTCCGGCTTTCCAAAGCCGCCTCCCAGCACTGCCTGGCTGCCTGGATTGCAGTTTGCCTCTGTGCTGGCAGAACTGCTCACCACCCAAGCAGTTCCCAGGGTTCTGTTGCTCATCAGGCTGCCTGTTTACTGTCAGTGGTTTGCTACTGAGCTTTGCTGCCCTGCCAGCACTGCCTGCTGCAGCCTCTCTAAGGCCTGCCCTGGCAGGACAGCAGGGTGGCATTTCTGCCCACTGCTTGTCTGCTGGTGGTGGTGAGTCCCTGCCACTAACCACAGCACATGTGAAGAGTCAGAGTCCTTTTGTTTCACCAGGAGTAGGTGAGGGACCTGATTCAGCCTCTGGAATCACAAACACTCGCTCTATAGATGAGTCCTTTCAGTCTAAGCATGGCTGAGATGATGGATGTGCAGTGTAGGCTGAACTCCCCAACTCAGTGGCAGGAACAAGGCATTTTCTGTCCCTTTTTTTCTAGCAGAGCATTCACATTCAGTCAAGATGAAAGCAGCACCTGCAGGCTGCACTGAAACCTGCACAGCAAGGAAAGCAGCACAGCCTCCAGCACCGGGAGCAGGATCTGTGCCTGCTGAAACTTCAGTGGCAGGTGTGGGGAGGCTTCCCCAGGGGGGTGTGGGTTGGAATGGCCAAGAAAGGTGATTGCACCTCTGTGGGAGAAGTTTCTTAGAGGGGTGAGTGTGTGTGTGGGGAGGGGGAGCCAAGGAAAAGTAGCTGACTTGTGTTTGACAGCAGTGTGATTGCAGCCCAGCCTGCAGCTGCAAAAAAAACATTGCCAGTCCCTGAGCTTTCTGAAAGGCCTTCAGTCCTCTGCCACTGCCTGGCAGATGGAGATGGCTGAAGAACCACAGCAAGTCCAAAACTTCTCCTGCCAGAGGCAGCTGCTAGACTGCACTCAGCCTATCAAGGGGATGAACCTCAGCTGTTTTCCCCCAGGCCCTTGCTGGTGTCTGGGGGGCAGGGAGGGGAGAGCCTTCTTGAGCTCAAGATGCTCCAAATCATCCCTCAAGGGAGCCAGCATCCTTCCTCTGACTGCAGGCTTGCCTAAGCTGCATGGGTGCCCTTTGTTCCTCTATCCTTTCCCAGCCTCACTGGGACTTTAACTTAGAAAGTGAAGGAACACTTTCTACTTGGCACAGTGTGCTTGGTAATACATAACAGGATTCCTTTCCTGACAGGAAAGCTTTACACACTGAACCATTAAGCTTCAGTCTTTGGTGCTGAAGCACAACTTAATATATCTATTTATTTTATATATATATATATATCTCAATAGGAGATCTTTATATATTAAACATTAAAAAAGGTATTATCATCATGATGAAAAGCTGAACCCTACAAACCAGACAGCTTAGGCATGCAGGCAGATCCTGCCTTGAAGGAAGTCTGACAAGCAGCTTGCCTCCACTGGCAGTAGGAGTGATCAGCAACAGGGCCACATCTGAGTGCTTCTCCTGGTCAGACAGCCCAGTGCAGGCTGAAAGCAGCCCCACAGCCTTCTCCTGTTGCAGTCTCATGGAGCTCACCACAGGTTAGAGCCTAAGCTTTCATCTGCTGTACAAGGGAATACCCTAGCAAGGAATAGGCTGGTGAGAGTGTGCAGTAAAGAGATGGTTTGGGAGGGGGGGGTCAAAAGATAAAGTACTTCCTTCTTTATGTTTAATTATTGATAGGTGGATGAGGCCCTGAGCAGCCTGGTAGGATAGGATAGGATAGGGTAGGATAGGATAGGATAGGATAGGATAGGATAGGATAGGATAGGATAGGATAGGATAGGATAGGATAGGATAGGATAGGATAGAAAAAGTAGAATGGAATGGAATTAACCAGGTTGGAAAAGACCTTCAAGATCATCCAGTCCAACCTATCACCCAGCACCATCTGATCAACTAAACCATGGCACCAAGGGCCTCATCCAGGCTCTTCCCAAACACCTCCAGTGATGGTGACTCCACCACCTCCCTGGGCAGCACATCCCAATGGCCAACCTCTCTGGCTGGGAAGAATTTCTTCCTAACATCCAGCCTGAACCTCCCCTGGTGCAGCTTGAGACTGTGTGCTCTAGCAGGTGCCCATGGCAGGGGGGGTAAAACTAGATGATCTGTAAGGTCCCTTCTAACCCAAACCCATCCTGTGCTTCTGTGACAGATGAGCAAACTCAGTTCTGTACTGCTACAGTTCACTGCAGAGTAGGTGAGCATGACAGAGACCAGTGGTAAGAATGAATAAAAGGGGAGAGGGAGAGGGAGAGGGAGAGGGAGAGGGAGAGGGAGAGGGAGAGGGAGAGGGAGAGGGAAGGGGAGGGAAGGGGAGAGGGGAGGGGAGGGGAGGGGAGAGGGGAGGGGAGGGGAGAGGGGAGGGGAGGGGAGGGGGGAGGGGAGGGGAGGGGAGGGGAGGGGAGAGAGGAGAGGAGAGGAGAGGAGAGGAGAGGAGAGGAGAGGAGAGGAGAGGAGAGGAGAGGAGAGGAGAGGAGAGGAGAGGAGAGGAGAGATGAGTTAGGAGCAGCAGCTTCATCTCTAGTGTATCTGAGCTCAATCTTTTTTGGGGCTGCGTAGGAACACATCTCTGGGGTGGTTAAGTTATAAAAAGGAGCTGTCTGCGAAGCTATTGTAAGCTCCTCTGTAACAGTTTGTTACGTAAAAGTGGGGAAATAAATGAAGAGACATTGCTAGGCAGTAAGTGTGACTGAACAGTATCTGACCCAGAGCCTTCCCAGCCACAATGGCAGCCAGAGATTCTCCAGGTGAGGGAAGAAGCAGCATTTGGGTGGAGGATCTGCAGTGAAGTAAGCCAGAGAAGGGGAGTGACACCAGGAATGTTAGATTGCATTCCCCAAACCATCTCTGCTCTTCCTCTGGACTGTGCAATCAAGTTGTCCTGCACTGTGCTTTGTTTCCATGGATGGAATGGAATTCAAGCCCAAACCCTTTGAGTGGTGGCAGATCCTAACACCAGTCCTGAAGAGGCTTTAGTAACTGACTCAGGGGGTGCTTCACTTTGGTACTTGGGGCAGACAGGTCAGAAGCAGGCAGAGCACTCACTGCGCTCCAGCTAAGGGGCTGGTCATGGAGCATACTGATGGCTCTGCAGGGGGCACAGAGGGTGAGGATGACTTTGCAAACCACCGGGGCTTAACGGTGATCACTGCCGCCGAAGGCAGCAGTTGTAAAGGGGCAGGGATCAGTAACCCTGGGAAATAAGTCTGCTTTCATGGCTGAGGTTTCACTTCCTTGCCCTCCCTTCACCCGAAGGGCTGTAGGTAGAGGCTTCACAGGTTGCTGTGCAGACAGGTTCTCCACTCACCCTCACTGTGGCTTTGAGCCTTCATTAACTAGAGCCAGATCCTTAGGAGAAACTATTGCACTGCAGACCTTAAGGAGCAGCAAACTCTCCCCAAACTCTGCACTCCTGCTGCCAGACACAGAAGAAGAATCCTTTCATTTCTAGGCAGCCCTTTCTGGCTCATCTGTCAACCCCTGCTCTGCTACCGCGGGTGCACTAACTTTGCTTACTCATCCCTTACCGGGTCTGGAGGCTGCTCCTCCCCAGGCCCTCCTGGTGAACTGTGTGATGGCTGAGTGACACTGAGCAGCTGCTGGAGGAGAGAGTGGGGCTGCTGCAGAGCACTGATGTG
Organism: Melanerpes formicivorus; assembly: GCF_026170545.1. Classification (NCBI taxonomy): domain Eukaryota; kingdom Metazoa; phylum Chordata; class Aves; order Piciformes; family Picidae; genus Melanerpes; species Melanerpes formicivorus. The sequence goes on from NW_027142365.1 coordinate 19,029,507, forward strand.
TGTTCATTTGCAAAGACATACAAAAACAAGGCCACTAGCTGCCACACAGGTAGGTATCAAAACACATCCCAGCCTTTAGAAAAATAGAGAGAGCTGCTCAGCCCTGGGCAGCACTTCACTGCTTCAGCTCCCTCCCTTCTCTCACTGCTTCTGTACTCTGGTTGCTTGGTTGGTTGTTGGTTTTTAGCTCATTTCAACAGAAATTTCCCAGCTTGTTTTGTTCCACACCATGCAGAAGGAGACTCTGGAGCTCACTGGGCCTTCTACCACCCCTCAGCTTCAAAGCTCCTGCAACCAGACCCAGAAATAGGACCTGGTTGGTAGCCTACTGCAAACAGTAACATTAAACCTCTTGTGGCACACCTCTGGCCCTTCATGACCATAGTCTTTGATATGTCCTCCAGCTGGAGGAGGTTTAAAGCTTCTTTTTGAAGTAACTCTAAAGTGCTTTTCCCAAGTGGTGCTCTGTAGGCAGGAGGTGGTGGTGGTGCACAGTTTGTGTAGTGCCAGCTCAGGGTACAAAAGATTTGCCACCCTTCCAACAAGAGCTGAAGGGAAATACCTTAGCAAAGGCTAAGAAGAAGCTGCTGAGGGAGCCTGCCTAGGAAACCCTCTTAGTCTGCTGTCTGCACACCACTAGCAGCACTGTACAGAACCAGATTCCCTCATGAGCTGGCCTGGGACATGCTAAGGTGTTTATATGCCATGAATCAATACACAGCCCACACCTCAATACCAAGGCTTGGACCATGCTCCTGCTTCCCTCCTCCTTCTCTCCCTGCCTGGCTCCCTGTGCTGTCCATGCTGTGAAATTCTGCCCAAATTTCCTTTACAAAATACTTTAAGAAAGGTGGAAAATAAATCCTCTCTGTAGCAAAAGTTAAGAAAGAAGAAAGAAGAAAGGCACCCCAAGCCCTGGAATCCACAGGTCACTTCCTAGAGGGCACAGCTGTAGGGAGCAGCAGCAGGACTTCCTGAAGCTGGCAGAGCAGCTGAAGCCAGGCTGTATGGAGCAGGCCAGCCTCACCTCTCAGCCCATTTACAGGGGATCTAAGGGGAGCCACAACAGCAAAGGCCTTCAGTGCTGTTTTCCACTGATGCCTTTGGCATCAAAAGCTACTCATCTACATCACAGCTCACAGGATGCCAGGGGTTGGAAGGGACCCAGAGAGATCATCCAGTCCAAGCCCCCTGCCAGAGCAGGAGCATACAATCTAGCTCAGGTCATACATCCAGACAGGGCTGCAAAGGCTCCAGAGAAGGAGACTCCACAACCTCTCTGGGCAGCCTGCTCCAGGGCTCTGAGACCCTTGTGTTGAGGTGGAACCTCCTGTGCTGCAGCTTGCATCCACTGCTCCTTGTTCTATGACTCTACATCCAGTTCTGAGTACAATAGCTCTACTTACCTATGCTTCCTTTGGCTGCAAAGTCTTTTTGTGATGCTTAGAAACATGCTGAGAGTGTGATCTCTAGGGAAATGCTCTTTCCCTCCTGCTCCCCACCCCCAGCTCCTGCTTGCAGCCAGATGCTGCCCTGCATTAACCACAGCAGCCAGCAGCACAGGAAGGAATGACCAAAGATCCCTGGCAGCAGAGCTTCACGCTCATGGTGGTACAAAAAGCAATCCTGTCAACATCAGGGAGAGGAGGAGGGAGGACAGGGTGGATTTCCAGGAGTCAGGCTGGATGCTGGAAGAGGAGGGAGGTTGGAGCCAAGCAGCACCTGCCATACCTTAATCCATGTCACTGAGAATTCAAAACTGGGCAGTGCTGATACTCCCAGCACTAAAATCAACTTCCAGCTGAACTCATTCCTATCCCACTGCATCCTCTGCTGTTTACAGTGAAACACAAGCAGTATCTCATGCTTAGGTTTACTACAAAGACTCTGAAGTGATGCAGGACAGCTTCTGTGCTCGGCAAGGGCACAGGACCTGCAGTCACAGCTGGCAGTGGCTTCCACCCCCAGCATGAGGCAGGCTGCAGTGCAGGACCAGCTCTGGTCACTCCCTTTGCTTTCAGTGCACTTCCTCTAGCAAGCTCCTCACAGAGTGCTTTTATCACAGTCCTTTTTCCCTGTGCTCCCTCCAGCAGCACACCAGTTCGAGCTGAAGGAAAGGCAGTGGGCTGGCTGCTGAGGGAGGACGCAGAGGAACTGCCAAGGGGGGCTGGGGTGGAGTGGAGAAGCTACAAACATTTATTTCCCAACAAAACAACCCTCCACAAGCTGTGTAAACTTCTCTTACTAACACACAGACTCTAAGACACAAAGCTGACACGTTTCCAGTGAGACGCTCAGCAGCAACATTTGCCTCTTTCCACTCTCCTGGAGTCTCACCGAAGAGCCAGCAGCTTTGTGCTTTCTCGGTTCCCTGGATCAGCAAACCCCCTCACACTCCCTGACTGCCACCGGGAGACTGAACTCAACAGACAGAACAAAGCAGCAGCCCTGCCGGGCTCCTGAGCAGCCCCCTGGTGTCTGCAGCAGCTTCTCAAGGCGCACATGCAGCCCATCCACCACCCACCTGCTCACACACCCCCCCCCTGCCATGCCTGCTCCCTTACCCTGACAGCAGAACTGAGCTGTGCCCACTGCCATCCTGTCACCTGTCCAGAGAAGAACCACTCCGAAAGTCCATCACCTGTACCACCAATTCCAGCTGCCAAGCTGGGTCAGCAAGGGCAGCACCAGGTGGAAGAGTCAGAGCCTCCCCCTCAAGCACTCACTCCTATATACTTTCTGCTACAGAAGAAGTCTTCCAGGTTGCAGAGTGTCACAGGTTCCCTTGCTGAGGGAGCTGAAGGGAAATACCTTAGCAAAGGCTAAGAAGAAGCTGCTGAGGGAGCCTGCCTAGGAAACCCTCTTAGTCTGCTGTCTGCACATCACTAGCAGCACTGTACAGAACCAGATTCCCTCATGAGCTGGCCTGGGGCATGCTAAGGTGTTTATATGCCATGAATCAACACACAGCCCACACCTCAACACCAAGGCTTGGACCATGCTCCTGCTTCCCTCTTCCTTCTCTCCCTACTTGGCTCCCTGTGCTGTGCTGTCCATGCTGTCAAATTCTCCAGTTGCCAGTAATTCCAAACCAAACCTGCTGACTTGGCCTTGGGACTCTGCAAACAGCGTGGCCCAGCTCCAAAGGGTTAAGAAGGGGGTCTGCAGGAGTCACATTTATAAACCCTATACACAGTACACAGTACCAAGACATAGAAAATAGACCTGGACTCCACGATCCCCTGGGTGTAAGGCAAGACTGAACTCTGTCTCCGGAGGTGGTCCGCCAGAGGCACAAGCAACAGAGGGTGGCTCTTTAAGATGCAACTCGAGGGCACAGAAAGGAGAAATCAGAGCAGACAAACGACCCAAAAAAAAAAAAAAAAGGGTTCGATTATTTTTTTTTTTCCTTTTTTTTTTTTTTTTTCCTTTTTCCAATTCATTTTTTTTTTTTGAAGTGCTGATTCGGGCTTGCTGAATACACGGGAAGTTATTGAACATCAAATGGACCTTTGTGGTTAGAAAACACTAACGACACCTCGATGGCGACAGAGATTGTTCGAGTGGCAGCTACCGGGGGGAGGGGGAAAAAAACAAACCATGAAACGAAATCAAATGAAAACGAAAGAAAAACCCAGCTGGGGTAGAAAAAAAAACCAAACACAACCAAACCAAACCGAACCGAACCACACAAACCCCCCCAAACAACCCCCAAACCCGGCAGAGTACAAGGGCAGCAGGAGCCCCACGGCCGTACCGCGCTAACCCAACAGAGAAAAGTAGATGAAGATTCTATTTGGTGCCATTGCCTGGCAAGCAACAGCGAGACAAAACCAGCCTGCAGAGGGAGGGACGCCGCAGGGGCAGCGCCGGCAGCCGCCGCAGGGGCAGCGCCGGCAGCCCCCGGGGGGCAGCGGGGCCAGGCTCCGGCGGGCCGCGGCGGGGCGGCTGCGGGGCGGCTGCGGGGCGGCTGCGGCGCTCACGGCCGGATGTAGACGTCCCTGCCCCACTCGGCCGCCTCGTTGCGCCGCCGCAGGATCACCTCCCCGTCCTTGTCACAGTACTGGTCCCTGGATTTATGGCGGCTGCGCTGCTTGTTGCACTCGTTGTGGTCCTGCTCGCGGTCCCTCTCCTTCGAGCGGTGCCTCGACTCCCTGTGCCGGTGCTCCCCGCTCCCGTGGGACTCGTCCCTGTGGTTGTGATCCCGGTGGGGGTCGTGGTGCTCGCCGTGCTCGTGTGAGTAGTCCTCCTTCGGCTCCACGTAAGCCGAATCTCTGCTGTCTTGCGTTTCGGAGTCAAAAGTCTCTTGCCGGGGGAGGCCTCTGCCGGCGCCGCGGTGGTTGTGGTGCTGGCTGGCGGAGGAGCGGTGCTGCGATTTCTTGCCGGGCTCCAGCCGAGCTTCCTCCTCGACGTGCGAGCCGCCGCGCTCGGGAGCCGAGTGGTCGTTCCTCTGCTCTCCTTGAGATCCCTGCCAGCACAACCAGCGGTCAGCGAGGGCGCAGCGAGGGCGCAGCTCCCAGCCTGCGGCTAGAGAGCACCGCGAAACCCGCCAGGAGCAGGCACGGGACAACCACTTGGAGTCTACGCTAGGGAAGCCACCGAGAGTTCCACCGGCCGAGCGCTCAGTATTATAATACAAACCAGCCCTGCCACCCCCCTCAGCCTCAGGGCACTGCCCTGACTCCTGCTCCAGCTGCCAACCACACTCCCGACACAAAGGCGTTGGGCAGAAGCAGGGCAAGGAGCAGGAGAAGGGACGAGCAGGAATCGGGCAGGTAGCAGCCGAGAGGTTACAGCTGCTGGGGGGGAAGTGATTTGGGAAGGCTGAGGGGGTGGATTCCAGCAGAGGACCAGGAGTACAAAGCCTTGGCTGCTTCAGGCTGGCTTTTTTTTGTGGGGGGGAGGGGGTTTGTTTGGTGTTGAAAGACAACCCCGGGCTGGAATCTGATCCGAATGAAGTTTGTATTATAATACCAATAGTATCACTGAGCTGCTGCTCTCCTCGGGCACTTGTCCCAGTTCTGCAGGGCACTGAAACACTCAGCTTTGCCCTCCTGAGTTTAAGAGCTCCAGAGCACAGAGCATTGCCCAGGAAAGCAGGAGGAGAGTGATATTATCACCTGAAGAATGTCCTAGCACACCACTGCTATGGAAAGACTGAAAGAACATTTACCAGGTCAGAACAAACCTACTCCTCAGCAGCACTGTGCTCTGAAATCACTGCAAAACGAACAAGGGGCATTATTCAGCTCGCCTGGGGGGCACCACCTCAGCCTGCTGCCATCCCCAAACCACAGCCAAAGACCTTCTAGAGGCACTGCAGCATTTCGAGAAATAGCTTATGGGGAAATGGAATCATTCTTCTCACGTCACATTCATACACTCTTGGGCTGGGTTGGAAGGGACCTTAAAGCTCATCCAGTTCCACCCCCCTGCCATGGGCAGGGACACCTCCCACCAGCCCAGGTTGCTCAAGGCCTCATCCTGTCTGGCCCTGAACACCTCCAGGGAGGGATCATCCACAACCTCCCTGGGAAACCTTTTTAGTGTCTCCCCACCCTCACTGTCAAGAATTTCTTCCTAATTTCCCATCTAAATCTGCCCTCCTCAAGCTTCAATCCATTCCCCCTCCTTCTGCCACTACAAGCCCTTGTTAAAAGTTCCTCCCCAGCTTTCCTCTAGTTCCCTTCAGGTACTGGAAGGCTGCTCTAAGGTCTCCCTGCAGCCTTCTCTTCTCCAGGTGGAGCACCCCCAGCTCCCTCAGCCTGTCCCCATAGCAGAGGTGCTCCAGCCCTGGAGCCTCTCCAGCAGCCCCAGGTCCTTCTTGTGCTGGGGGCCCCAGGACTGGAGGCAGTGCTGCAGGTGGGGGCTGAGCAGAGCAGAGGGGCAGAGTCCCCTCCCTGTGCTGCTGCTCTCCCTGCTCTGGATGCAGGACAGCATCACCTCTGCTGGCTCAGCATGAGCCCAGGCTTTACCAGGGTTACACAGGTATCTGCTTGTCAGACTGCTGGGAATCTACTGAAGCTGGTCTGAAGTTTGCCCTCCTGTGTTCATCAGAGCTGTCTGCAAACAAGGCCTGGCTCCAGGGCAGCTCATGGACCTGGGTTTGTGCTTTCTCCTGCTTTGTGGCAAAGAGCTGGGGAAGGAGAAGATCTTATCCTTCATGCAGAGATCCTGGCAGGTGGGTTTCCTAGCAACCCAAAAGGTAATATAGCAGGGCAACTGGGCAGGAAAGAATCTGTGCTTTAGCAGGAGCTTAGAAAAAGCAACACATGCCACAGCAGCAGCTGGGTGCATCTGCCAAGCCTGCATTTGCTAAGAGCTTGTTTTGCTCTGTGCAGTTCCCAGTGACTGGCTGCTGTGTTCCCTGTGCTGCCAGTTTGAAGCAAATGAGCCCAAGGTCATGGACACAGCCAAACAAAGGCCTCCTTGCTTTTGTTCTGGTGGGACTCCAGACACTGGCCAGGAAAAAAGGGTCAGTAAGTGTAGAGGTGAACAGGTTGTGTTCAGGGCGAACAGAAACGACTCAGGGGAGGTGAAGTGTAACTGAAAGCAAGTGAGCAGCTGAAGAGCCTGAAGCCAGGCCTGCCCTGGGTGTGCAGACCTCTCCCTAGGAGCCCCACCACCACTGGGCTTAAGGACAGATGTGAACCCCTTCAGTTGCCGTGGGGTCAGATGCCCTCAGTGTACAGAGAGTCACACAATGGAAGGGGTTGGAAGGCACCTCCAGAGGTCATGCAGTCCAACCCCCCTGTCAGAGCAGGAGCACCCAGGGCAGGGCACACAGGAACACAACCAGGTGGGTCTGGAAAGCCTCCAGGGACTCCACAACCTCTCTGGGCAGCCTGCTCCAGGCCTCCAGCACCCTCACACCAAAGAAGTTTCTCCTCATGTTGAGGTGGAACCTCCTGGGTTCTAGCTTAAAACCATTGGTCCTTGTCCTATCCCTGGGCACCACCAAACAGAGCCTGGCCCCTTCACCCTGACCCCCACCCCTCAGCTATTGATAGACATTGATCAGATCCCTCTCAGCCTTCTCTTCTCCTGACTAAACAGCCCCAGGGCTCTCAGTCTCTCTTCACAGCAGAACTGTTCCAGTCCCTTCAGCATCCTTGTAGCTCTCCAGCAGGTCTCTGTCTCTCTTGAACTGGGGAGCCCAGAGCTGGACACAGGATTGCAGCTGTGGCCTCAACAGGGCAGAGCAGAAGGGCAGGTGAAGCTCCTTAGCCCTGCTCCATAATATGGACATCAACAACCTTGACTCCTGCCAGGGGTCAGTGCTGTGGCTGGAGAGCCAGTGCAGCTGGGAACCTGCTGTGTACCAGTGCTGCTGTTGCAGTCTTGGATGCCTCTTCTCTGCTGCACCAAGTATGTCTGTAGGAGCACACTGAGTGCATCCAGAACCAGCACCTGCAGCTCCAGAGTGCTGCCAGGGCTCCTTGGGCTTTGTGGGCAGGTTCACTGGCAGTAACCTTTCCTAAGTATGACAGGGACACCGAGCAGGTCATGCCTGAATAGGGATCAGGTCCAGCCTCATGGTGCACAACTGAATTAAGGCTCTGATTGGGATTAGATTCCACACTGCAGGAATTCTGTGGCCCAGTCTCAGAAGGATTTTGGCCTTCAATCATAGAATCACAGAATTGTCAGGCTTGGAAGGGACCTCAAGGCTCAGCCAGTGCCAACCCCCCTGCCATGGCCAGGGACACCTCACACCACAGCAGGCTGCTCACAGCCACATCCAGCCTGGCTGCAAACACCTCCAGGCAGGAGGCTTCCACCACCTCCCTGGGCAACCTGTGCCAGGCTCTCACCACCCTCATGGGGAACAACTTCTTCCTCGCATCCAATCTCAATCTCCCCACTTCTAGTTTTGCTCCATCCCCCCCAGTCCTATCACTCCCTGACACCCTCAAAAGCCTCTCCCCAGCTTTCTTGGAGCCCCCTGCAGATCCTGGGAGGCCACAATTAGGTCTCTTGGGAGCCTTCTCCTCTCCAGACTGCACAACCCCAACTCTCTCAGGCTGTCTCCACAGCAGAGCAGCTCCAGCCCTCTGCTCATCCTCATGGCCCTTCTCTGGACACCTTCCAGCACCTCCAGATCCTTCCTGGCACAGAGGCTCCAGAAGTGGACCCAGAGCTCCAGCTGTGGTCTCAGCAGAGTGGAGCAGAGGGGCAGAATCCCCTCCCTGGCCCTGCTGGCCACACTTCTCTTGCTGCAGCCCAGGCTCTGCTTGGCTCTCTGGGCTGCAAGTGCTCACTGCTGGCTCCTGTTGAGCTTCTCCTCCCCCAGCACCCCCAAGGCCTTTTCTTCAGGGCTGCTCTCAAGCCAGTTTCTGCCTGGCCTATATAGGTGCTTGGGGTCTCAGGTTTGCAAAAGTTGTGTCCTCCAAGTGGATTTCACTTGCTCCCTGTTTCTGTCCAGTGGTCCCTAAGTGGCTGCACCACATGCAGGTAAGGTTGCTCCAGTCTCCTTTTGGGAATTAGCCAACTATCTCCCTACCACAGGAAACCTGAGAGCAGCTGTCAGGGCTGTTTGCTCCAAAGCTCTCCACCAGAGGGACAGGAGGTGTACAGCCTTCAGCTGCTTCATTTCAAATGGTGCCAGGAGGCCCTATGCCTTCCAGCTCCTTGTGCCATGGAATGCCCACAGCCAGGACCCTGCTGTACAAACACCACTGGCAGCTGGCAGCAGAAACCTCTCGGTGCATTTTACCCCTGGTGCTGAAAGTCCACAGCCCCCCAGGATGTCTCCTGGCAGAGGGGTGCTGCACTGTACCCAAGGGAGAGGGGCTCAAAATAGAATAGAGTTAACCATGTTGGAAAAGACCTTGGAGATCATCCAGTCCAACCTATCACCCAACATCAGCTGATCAACTCAACCATGGCACCAAGGGCCTCATCCAGGCTCTTCCTAAACACCTCCAGGGATGGGGACTCCACCACCTCCCTGGGCAGCACAATCCAGTGGCCAATCTCTCTTGCTGGGAAGAGAGCCTAAACCTCCCCTGGCACAGCTTGAGACTGTGTCCTCTTGTTCTGGTGCTGGGTGCCTGGAAGAAGAGACCAACCCGCACCTGGCTACAGCCTCCCTTCAGGGAGTTGGAGAGAGCAATGAGGTCTCCCCTGAGCCTCCTCTTCTCCAGGCTAATCAGCCCCAGCTCCCTCAGCCTCTCCTCACAGGGCTGTGCCCCAGACCCCTCCCCAGCTTTGTTGCCCTTCTCTGGACACCTTCCAGCATCTCAACATCTTTCCTAACCTGAGGAGCCCAGAACTGGACACAGGACTCAAGGTGTGGCCTAAGCAGTGCTGAACACAGGGCACAATGACCTCCCTGCTCCTGCTGGCCACACTCTTCCTGATGCAGGCCAGGATGCCCTTGGCCTTGTCCCCCTGGGCACACTGCTGGCTCATGTTCAGCCTACTATCTACCAGTACCCCCAGGTCCAGGCAGGTGGCTGCCAGTGAGGATTTACTCTGCAGAGCTGTCCACAAGAGCAGCACAGGCACAGGGTTTAAGGGCTCCAAAGAAAGCATTAACACTACTTAGAGAGCCAGTTCAGCCCCTGTGATGAGAGAATAACCCCACCCTGCCCCGAGGCTGGGACAGCCTCAGCTGGAAATGGATGCTAAGAAGCTGAGACAGAAGGAACCTTTCTGTTGGCCCCAAGGCAGCCCCTGGGGATTCTCACTTTTGGATTAGTAGGCAAACTGTGAGACTGCAAACACATTCCCAGGTTTAGTCCTGCAGGCTCTGTTAATAGGGTAAGGGAGGCAGCACAGCAGTCCCCACAGTGCCATCACCACTCGGTGCAGCTGCTCCAGGGAGCCTGGTTAATACAGTGAGTATGTGAGCTGCACAGCCACACCAAAAGGGCTCAGAGAGAAGCCTTTCAGCAAAGGAACAAACACATCTACAGAGCAAAGTTGATCTAGCAAGTCTGCACACAACAAGGCTCAGCCTCATACTCAGAAGTCCTTGCAGCTCACAGTTTTGTCAGGGTGTTTCAGCTCTGAGGACAGAAAAGAGGCAGAAATGAGCTCCTGTGGACAGTTCCTTGTCCTGCAGCTGCTGTGGACAGTGAGGGGAGACAGCCTGAAGCACTTTACCTTCTGAAAGAACAAACCTATCAGGGCTGGGGGTCTTCTAACAGGAAAGAACTCCTCTGACCCCCAAAATTGCTTTGCAGGACCATGAAAACAAAAGGCAAGCTCTGGACAGTTGAATCTGGGCTCAGGGATTTGGTTTTGAAGTGTTGTCCATGGCCAAGGTTGTGCATTCCAGCTGGCCTAGCTGATGGGCACGCATGGAGCCTAGGGGGGGCTGGCAGTGTAGTCAGCCACTCTTGGAGCTGGATCTTAACCCCCACTGTGACCTCAGAACCAGGAATTGCTTTGGTTGGGCAGGTTCACAGATTCAGAGTCACAGAGTGCATCAGGTTGGAAGGAACTCTCAAAGCTCATCCTGTCCAAGCCCCCTGCAGGCAGCAGGGACACCTCCAGCTAGAGCAGGCTGCCCAGGGCCACATCAAGATCACTGAGTCCAACCATTGTTTGACTCCTCCAAGGCTACCATGTCCTTCAGCATCACATCTCTGCCTGTTTAAAACAGCAATGGGCATCAACCACCTCCCTGGGCAGCCTGTTCCAGTCTTTGAGAGCCTTTTCAGGGAAGAATTTTCTTCCAGTCTCCAACCTAAACCTCCCCTGGTGAAACCTGAGGCCATTTCCTCTTGTCCTGTCACTTGGTAGGAGAGAGAAGAGACCAACCCCCACCGGTCCCCAATCCCCTGTCAGGGAGTTAGAGAGAGCACTGAGGTCTCCCCTCAGCCTTCTTTCCTCCAGACTCAACAACCCCAAGACTTCAAGGTTTCACTCAGTATTTGTAATGAAGCAGCTCCTTCAGAGCCCTCATTCCATGCTGTGCAACACACATACAGAAGAGAGGAGCTCCTTAGGCTGAGAAATCTGAATCCAGGGACACAAACTAAAAGCTGTGGGAGGATAGGGGGTACCCAGGCAGGGCAGCCTGGAGGTGGGCACACAGAGCCTGTTCTTGCCACAGTGCCCTGGCTGTTCAGGACACTCTGCCTCTCCAGGTCCTGCTGCACACTGCTTTGTTCAGGGGTTGGGCTGGGGGCAATGAATGGAAGAACAAAGGAGGCACCGGAAGCGTCCTAATGCAGTCAGTCACCCTCAGCCTCTGCAGCTCTACAGGCTGTGGGGACACAGAGTGCCTGGATCTGCTCTGAACATCACCCAGCTTGTCCTGCAGGGCTTGCAGGGCTGGGAGTTGCCTCTTGGCCATAGCAGTGGTGCCCAACAGCTGGGGACTGCCCAGAGCCTGCAACATGCAGAGAACACCATGCCCAGCTTTCCTCCTCTGCCTGTCACCTCTGTATGTGTTTGTGGCTGGCACAGTGGTGTGCTGGGCACAATAATACCTTAGGTAGTCCACCTGCCACCACCAGCTGCTTCCAGACAGGCTGTCTTAGCCCTTGGCTCCCACTCCAGCCCCACAGTCAGCCTGCAAACACAAGGTCCTGTGAACACAGCACCAACGACCGCAGCAGGCCTGCATTTGCCTCTGGTGCTGGCAATGGGTGAGTGAATACTGAACAAGCTCTTTGCCAACAGCAGCAGGACCCCCTCAGCAGTTCTAGGATCAGAAGAGAAGAGAAGGCATAAAAATGGTACCTGTAGATTAATATTTGGACCTGGGCTAATAGGAAGAGTGGCTGTGGCAAGTGTGCGAGTGAGGAGCTGGTTGGGAGGGTTGCTGCTAGGTGGATGTGTGGCCTTCCAGTAGGCTTCCAGGTAGTCAGCAAGGTGCTCACAAGCATCTTCCAGCTGGTTCTCATCCAGAATCACGTCAAACATTTCCTGGTAAAGGAAGGGTTTCAGTTAGAGTAACCACCACTGCTGGGCACACCTGGCAGGCATCAGAATGGGCCCCAGCTCCCCAAACCCAAACCCCCTTCCTGCTGCTTGTGTGGAGATATTTCCCTCTGCTTTTGAAAATGCAATTGAGACAGAAAGCAGAGATCCTAGAATCATAGAATCACAGAATGGGTTGGGTTATCACAGTATCACTAAGGTTGGAAGAGACCTCGAGGATCATCGAGTCCAACCTGTCACCACAGACCTCATGACTAAACCATGGCACCAAGTGCCACATCCAATCCCCTCTTGAACACCTCCAGGGATGGGGACTCCACCACCTCCCTGGGCAGCACATCCCAATGGCTAACAACTCTCTCAGTGAAGAACTTTCTCCTCACCTCCAGCTTAAACCTCCCCTGGCACAGCTTGAGACTGTGTCCTCTTGTTCTGGTGGTGGGTGCCTGGGAGAAGAGACCAACCCCCACCTGGCTACAACCTCCCTTCAGGGAGTTGGAGAGAGCAAGAAGGTCTCCCCTGAGCCTCCTCTTCTCCAGGCTAAGCAACCCCAGCTCCCTCAGCCTCTCCTCACAGGGCTGTGCTCTAGACCCCTCCCCAGCTTTGTTGCCCTTCTCTGGACACCTTCAAGTCTCTCAATGTCCTTCTTAAACTGAGGAGCCCAGAACTGGACACAGGACTCAAGGTGCAGCCTAACCAGTGCTGAGCACAGGGCACAATGACTTCCCTGCTCCTGCTGGCCACACTGTTCCTGATGCAGGCCAGGATGCCATTGGCCTTCCTGGCCACCTGGGCACACTGCTGGATCATGTTCACCTACCATCAACCAGCACCCCCAGGTCCCTCTCTGCCTGGCTGCTCTCAGCCACTCTGACCCCAGCCTGTAGCACTGCCTGTAGCACTGTGCAGAACCTGGCACTTGGATGTGTTCAATCTCCTGCCCTTGGACTCTGCCCATCTGTCCAGCCTGTCCAGGTCCCTCTGCAGAGCCTCTCTACCCTCCAGCAGATCAACTCCTGCCCCCAGGTTATCACTCTTCTATCATTCTATGGTTCTAACATTCATTCTATCATTCTATGGTTTTATCATTCTATGGTTCTATCATTCATCCTATCATTCTGTGTTTCTATCATTCTATGGCTCTATCATTCTGTGGTCCTATCATTCATTCTATCATTCTATGGCTCTATCATTCTGTGGTCCTATCATTCATTCTATCATTCTGTGGTTCTATCATTCTATAGTTCTATCATTCATTCTACCATTCTGTGGTCATATCATTCATTCTATCACTCTGTGATTCTATCTAGCTCAGCCTGTCCCTGTGCTGCCTCTCCAGCACTGCTTGTGACAAGGCCTGGGCTTCCCTGCACGCTCCTGCAGAGCCCAGAGCCCTCAGGAGGTGTTCTGTGGGGCCAGGAGCACCTTGTGCAGTGACCCTGGTGCTTGAGAAGCAGGGACCTGCCAGGGAGCAGAGAACTGCAGAGCGACTCACGGGCGGGCACTGCGCCAGCTTGTCGGCGGCCACCATCTGCACGTTAAGGTGTTTGGCCTGGGATTTCCCTCGGGACTTTATTAACCTCTGTAACACCTGTGGAAGAAAGAAGAAAAGTGAGCAGGTTTGGCCTTCAGCACAGAGCCAGAGAATTGTTTGGGTGGGAAAAGCCCTCTGAGATCATCCAGTCCGACCAGCAACCCAACCCCACCATGGCCACTGAACCGTGGCCCCAGGTGCCATGGCCACAGGCTTCTTGAACACCTCCGGGGATGGGGACTCCACCACCTCCCTGGGCAGCCTGTGCCAATCCCTGACCACTCTTGCACTTTTCCTAATCTCCAACCTAAACCTCCCCTGGCACAATTTTAGGCCATTTGCCCTCATCCTATCACCTGACACCAGAGAGAAGAGACCAACCCCCACCTGGCTCTAGCCTCCTCTCAGGGAGCTGTAGAGAGCCAAGAGGTCTGCCCTCAGCCTCCTCTTCTCCACACTGATTACCCCCAGTTCCCTCAGCTGCTCCTCACCAGCCCTGCTCTCCAGACCCTTCATCAGCCTCATTACCCTTCTCTGGACCTGCTCCAGCCCCTCAATGTCCTTCTTGCACTGAGGGACCCAAAACTGAGCCCTGTATTTGAGGTGTGGCCTCCCTGGGCCAAGTACAGGGCATGATCACTGCCCTTCTCCTGCTGGCCACACTACATCTTTTCCAGGCCAGGATGCTGGTGGCCTTCTTGGCTCCCTGGGCACACCCTGGCTCATATTCAGCTGCTGTCAACCAGCACCCCAATGTCCTTTTCTGCTGGGCAGCTTTCCAGCCACTCTGCCCCAAGCCTGCAGTTACTGTGACCCACGTGCAGGACCCAGCTCTGGGCTTTGTTAACCCTCATATACAGCTGCCCTTGGCCCATGGATCCAGCATGGCCAGATCTGGATCTGTCTCTCCAGATCTGCTCTTGCTACTAAAGGCTGAGGCAAAGAAGGCACTGAGCACCTCAGCCTTCTCCTCATCCTTTGTCAGTGTTTCCCCCCACATCCATTACAGGACAAACAGATCTATACATACATAGAATCACAGAAACACTCAGGTTGGAAAAGACCCTCAGGAGCACCAAGTCCAACCACTGACCCTGCTCTGCAAGGCTCACCCCTAAACCATAGCCCCAAGCACCACATCCAAGCCACCTTGAAACACAGCCAGGCTTGGGGACTCCACCACCTCCCTGGGCAGCCTCTGCCAATCTCTGACCACTCTGGCTGGGAACAAATGTTTCCTCCTGTCCAGTCTAACCCTGCCCTGCTGCAGCTTGAGGCCATTCCCTCTTGTTCTGTCACTGATTACCTGGGAGAAGAGACCAGCATCAGCCACTTCAAATGCTTGCATTTCCAGCTGCCCACTGGAGCAGATCCAGTTCTTCCTTCACTGGCTTCAGGAGCGTTTCCCATGCTGTTTACATCCACAAGAAGCCAATTTTCATCTACTTCCCAACATCTCCTTTCTTGTTAGGAGCACTCAAAAGCTCCCCTCCTATCTCTTTGTGCCGCTTCTGGCTTTGACTGGTTCCAAGTTGGAATTCTTAAAATGTTTGTTTTCCTCAATTCTTTTCCTCTAGATTCCTGCTCTGGTGTGAGGTGTCCCTGCCCGTGGCAGGGGGGTTGGAACTGGCTGAGCCTTGAGGTCCCTTCCAACCCTGACAGTTCTCTGATTCTTCTCTTCCAAATGCCTCTTCATGAAGTCTCTGCAGGTAGTTTTTCCACTGAGTACAGTACCAGGAGATGTTAAAGTTCTCCCTGAAGGGAGGTTGGAGTGAGGAGGGGGCAGCCTCTGCTCCTTGGTGTCAAGGGACAGGCTGGAGAAGGGCCTGGAGCCCCTGGGCTAGAGGAGGGGCTGAGGGATCTGGGGGTGTTGAGGCTGGAGAAGAGGAGGCTGGGGGAGACCTCCTTGCTCTCTACAGCTCCCACAACCAGGTGGAGGTTGGTCTTTTCTCCCAGGCAAACAGCACCAGAACAAGAGGACACAGTCTCAAGCTGTGCCAGGAGAGGTTCAGGCTGGATGTTAGGAAGAAGTTCTTCCCAGCAAGAGAGATTGGCCATTGGAATGTGCTGCCCAGGGAAGGTGGTGGAGGCCCCATCACTGGAGGTGTTTAGGAAGAGCCTGGATGAGGCACTTGGTGCCATGGCTGGAGAAGAAGAGGCTGAGGGAGACCTCCTTGCTCTCTGCAGCTCCCTGCAGGGAGGTTGCAGTGAGGAGAGGACAGCCTCTGCTCCTGGGTGTCAAGGGCCAGGAGCAGAGGCAATGGTTGCAAGCTGCCCCAGGGGAGGTTCAGGCTGGATGCTAGGAAATCTTTCTTGCCTGGAAGGGTTCTGAGGCCTTGGAATGTTGTGGCCAGGGCAGTGCTGGAGTCCCCATCCCTGGAGGTGTTGAAGCAGTGTGTGGAGCTGGTGCTTAGGACATGGTTTGGTGTTGAGCCTGCAGTGCTGGGTGAAGGATTGGACTGGATGGTCTCAAAGGTCTCTTCAGTCTCAGGCTGTGCCAGGGGAGGTTTAGGCTGGAGCTTAGGAGGAAGTTCTACACAGAGAGAGTGATTGCCCATTGGAATGTGCTGCCTGGGGAGGTGGTGGAGTCACCATCACTGGAGGTGTTCAGGAGGAGACTTGATGGGGTGCTTGGTGCCATGGGTTAGTTGATTAGGTGGTGTTGGATTGGTTGATAGGTTGGACGCAATGATCTTGAAGGTCTCTTCCAACCTGGTCTGGTCTATTCTATTCTATTCTATTCTATTCTATTCTATTCTATTCTATTCTATTCTATTCTATTCTGTGGTGCACCAATCAGTCTGACAGCCATGTGAGCCTCTTGGGTGTACCAAACTGTCAGCATGAGGTAGGTGATTGGTACTGCAAACACAACCCCAACTGACAAAACAACCAACCAAACCACTGGAGCTGCAGCAGCTTCTCCAAAATGGGCTTTGGTAGCACCAGAGCCAAGATCCTGCACTGATCAATAACATTTCCCTATCCAAAGGGAAGCAGCAACAACAATCCATATAGCTCTGAACTTCAATGAGGACCTGTGACTGGCTGCATTGTAGACCCCAGAGGAGGGGGAAAAACCTCCCAACAAACACCAAGAAAAGATTGAGACAGCAGGAAAGTGATGCAAGTATTTACCTTAGGAGAAGAAATCTTTACATAGACTATGATGGGAGCCAGAGAGGTTTTGCTGAGCTGGGCTGGGTGGTTAATGGTGTCAGCATCCAGCACCACCAGCTGCAGTGTCCTTGCCAGCTCGAAAATCCGCTCGATTTCACTTTGAACTTCAGCTGCAGGTAAGGGAAAGAAAACCACATCACAGTTAGGGGCTTGGGTTTCACAAGTGTCAGAATGTGCCAGAGGGGTGTGCTGCCCCTCCCCAGGCTGGGCAGGAGCTGGGAGCCCTGCAGCTCCATGGCACACCACAGCAGTCGGCCCCAGGTCCTGCCCCTCTCCCCCCACCCACCCCTTCCTGCACCCCCTGCCTGCAGGCAGGTTTTGTTGGAAGCCCCCAGGCCAGGGATGTCAGAGCAAAAGAGAGGGAAGAAGGCTTGCTGCAGCACACAGCAGCACACAGCAGCCTTCCCATGCCCTTCATTTCCTGCCTGTAAATAGCTTCAGCTCAGACTATTAATCAGTTTGCTCAAGCTGGAGTGCCTGAGACAGGCAGCAAAGATGTACTGAGGTGTCTCCAGCAGAGAGCTCTCCTTCTCCCCTTTACTTCAGCTCATCAAAGCTCTGGAGGTTTCCTTCAGTATGGTACCATATGAACAATCAGATCACTGTGCAAACCCAGCTTTTCAGCCAAGTAATTCCATAGCCCAAACAATGCCATGGGACCCTACTCCCAACTGCAGGAGTTCTGGAAAGGTGATTGCCCTGCAAAGACCTTCTGATACCTCATGCCTCCAACTCCACAGCATCCTCCCTGCCTGCCTGGCATAGTTTCCAGGCCAAACCCCTCCAAGACAGATGGATTGCATCCACTCCTACAAGTGATGCAGAAAGTGTCCTTCATTCCCCAATGAAACAAACCTAACTCTTTGTAAGGGCAAGATCTTCCTTGAACTGCTTGAATCTTGCTCTAGGCTGACTGCAGAGACACATTCCAGAAGCTGAGCTCCCTGCTCTGGGAAGCTGTCTCTGGAGAATGCAGACAGCTCCCACTCACAGGATCAGGTTGCTGCCCCAGAGTTCTGTCTTGGGAGAACAAGACATAAAGGCCTCAAGGCACAGTGGCAGATTTCAGCCCTCTGGTTTTCCTTTCCTTGGGATAGATGTGGAAAGCCAGCTGAGGGCTGGAAACTGTGCCAGCAATTTCTTGTGTAGATCTCTGACATCTGTGTATGCAGACAGTGGTGCTCTGGGTTCACAGAATCATCAAGGAACTGTCAGGGTTGGAAGGGACCTCAAGGCTCAGGCAGTGCCAACCCCCCTGCCATGGGCAGGGACACCTCACACTACAGCAGGTTGCTCACAGCCACATCCAGCCTGGCTGCAAACACCTTCCAGGAATGCCCATGCCATCCTGCAGGCTTCTTTCCCTCCATGAAGCACAGCCAGCTTAGATATCTAGCCTGTTCAGAGTAAACATTAGAAGATAAACAGCAAAGCCTGAAATGTCAACAGGGGGTTACCAAAACTTCCTTCTCAGAGTGTTTCTTTCTTACCTATTGTGCTGGCAGAAGTATTTTGCCCTGCCTGAGGACACAGACTGTCTGAGCTGGTCAGAGTGAGCTCCCTACAGCAAGTGGGCTCTTTGAAGAGGGGAGAAGACATTGATTGCTGTGAACTTAGATTAGGAAAGCAACAAATCAGGCACCACAATCAGGTTGCAAAATTGCCAGCAAAGCATCCCAAGCTCAAAGCCTTCCAGTTCCAGATCAGTTGGTGGCTCCTGAGATGAACTAAGAGTACAGGCTGGGAGGTGATCTGCTGGAGAGCAGCCCCAGGAGAAGGACCTGGGAGTGCTGGTGGGCAGCAAGTTCTGCATGGGACAGCAATGTGCCCTGGGGGCCAAGAAGGCCAATGGGGTCCTGGGCTGCATTCAGAGAAGTGTGTCCAGCAGAGCCAGGGAGGTTCTCCTCCCCCTCTACTCTGCCCTGGTGAGATCCCACCTGGAATATTGCATCCAGCTCTGGGCTCCCCAGTTCAGGAGGGACAGGGATCTGCTGGAGAGAGACCAAGGGAGGGCTACAAGGATTCTGAAGGGACTGCAGCACTGCCTGGGGAGGAGAGGCTGAGAGCCCTGGGGCTGTTTAGTCTGGAGAAGAGAAGGCTGAGAGGGATCTGATCAATGTCTATCAATAGCTGAGGGCTGGGGGTCAGGAAGGAAGGGACAGGGACAGCCTCTGCTCACCGTGCCCTGGGATAGGCCAAGGGGCAATGGATACAGCACAGAAGGTTCCACCTCAGCATGAGGAGGAACATCTTCACTTCGGTAGTGACAGAGGCCTGGAGCAGGCTGCCAGAGAGGTTGTGGAGTCTCCTTCTCTGGAGCCTTTTCAGCCCTGTCTGGATGTGTTCCTGTGTGACCTGTGCTGGACTCTGTGGTCCTGCCCTGGCAGGGGGTTGGACTGGAAGCTCTTTGGATCTAACATCCTGTGAGCCTGTGAACATCTTAAGAAGATCTAAATATGATGCTGTCTGCTGGAGGAGGTTGTGGGTCCCTTAAGAGACCCCCTCCATCTGGCTGCAGCTCTCTCCAGCTCTGACAGAGTGCAGGCCAACCAGACACAGCCAGCAGAGAGCACAGAGCTCTGCTGTGGAGGCATCACTGCCTGCTCCCTGCTTGTCCAGGGGGGCACTGTGGCCCAGCTGCTGTCTGCAGGAGAACCAGAGTTTTGAAGGCAGAACTTCTGATGGTTCTTGGCACGTTGACAACTCCATTAGCTGCAGCATGGTTGCACAGAGATCTGCTTGGAATGCTGCATTCCCCTCAGCTGGGTGCTGTGGTGGCAGACAGTCTCTGTCTCTGCCTAACTGAAGTCCAAATGACACTCAGAATATAAACACAGCAGAGCTGCTGGGTCACCCTGCTCTGACCACGAGCTGGCATTGCTCTCCTGCAACTTCAAACCAGGCTCAGCACTTCAGCCAGCACAACACCACCTGTTAATGGGCCACTTTAAGGCCAGCCCAGACTGCTCCAACCCCTTCTTCAAGGCAACTCACAGCCAGCCAAATCTTTTTGTCAGCTGCTCAGAACACTGTGTGGGGAAGCAGTATTTGCTGAACTGCTGGAAGCACTTTTCTGCCAGTACAGAGCACATCTCTCTGAACTCTGAGCAACACTCTGCTGGCTAAAGCCCTGGCTGGAAAAGGGCCCAAAGAGTGATGCTCAATGGAGGTCAATCCAGCTGGCAGCCAGGCACAGGTGGTGCTGCTCAGGGCTGGGACCACTTCTGCTTCACATCTTTCTTGATGCCCTTGATGAAGACACAGAGTGTGTCAGCAGGAAGCTCACAGGTGGCACCAGGTTAGGTGGAGAGTTGATCTGCACCAGGGCAGGGAGGCTCTGCAGAGGGACTTGGATAGGTTGGATCCATGGCCACCATCAACAGGAGGAGCTTCAACAAGGCCAAGTGCCAGGTCCTGCCCTTGGGGCACAACAACCCCAAGCAAGGCTACAGGCTTGGGGCAGTGTGGCTGAAAGCTGCTGGCAGAAAGGGACCTGGGGGTGCTGATGGAGAAGCAGCTGAAGAGGAGCCAGCAGTGTGCCCAGGGGGCCAAGAAAGCCAAAGGCCTCCTGGCTGGGATCAGCAATGCTGTGTCCAGCAGGAGCAGGCAGGGGATTGTCCCCTGGCACTCAGCTCTGGGGAGGCCACAGCTGCAGTATTGTGTCCAGGGTTGGGCAGCTCAATGCCAGAGAGATGTGGAGGTGCTGGAGCCAGGGCAGAGGAGGGCAAGGAAGCTGGGAAGGGTCTGGAGAAGAAATCTGATGAAGAGCAATGGAAGGAGCTGGGGATGGTTAGAGTGAAAGAGAGGAGGCTGAGGGGAGACCTCCTGGCTGTCTACAGCTCCCTGAGAGGAGGTTGTGGAGAGGTTGGTGCTGGTCTCTTCTCCCAGGTGATTAGTGACAGAACAAGAGGGAATGGCCTCAAGCTGCAGCAGGGCAGGGGTAGACTGGACAGGAGGAAACATTTGTTCCCAGCCAGAGTGGTCAGAGATTGGCAGAGGCTGCCCAGGGAGGTGGTGGAGTCCCCAGGCCTGGCTGTGTTTCAAGGTAGTTTGGATGTGGTGCTTGGGGCTATGGTTTAGAGGTGAAGCTTGCAGAGCAGGGTCAGTGGTTGGACTTGGTGCTCCTGAGGGTCTTTTCCAACCTGAGTGTTTCTGTGATGCTGTAACTACATCCCCTGCTACAGCCCTTGAAACAACCCTTTGCTAGGGCAGGGCAGGCCTCAGGGCATCTCCTGCTGCGAACCATGCCCAGGGCAATGCCTGCAGGTACCTCTGGTGCTGTGAACCAAGAGCTTCCACCTCAGTCTGAAGATGGAGAGAGAGGTTTTTCAATCAACTAGAAACTATTCCAGTGCTTCTTTGGCTTAACTTGGCCATAGCAGAGAAGTCCAAGGAGCTGCAGTGTGGGGTTGATGAACCTCTAGGCGTGTTGTGCCTCCACCTCTCCAGGCAAGAAGGAAGGGCAAATTACCACCCAGAGAAGTCCTGATCTGCTGTCCCTCAGCTGCTGCAGAAGTCTGCATTTAGCTTGAAGCCTTCCCTGGATCCCAGCTTTTAACTACTGCACAAGATTGCTGCAATTACTTAAATAGCAGCAGGTTCTCTTTTTAGCTGACAAAGGTTTTATCTGCCCCTGCTGCAGCAGCCTTGCTCTCTGTCCCTCTTTGCAGCATCTCTCAGAACCTGTTAAGATCCCATCCTCACAAGGCAATTTGCTCTCAGGGCAACGAGGCTGGGGAGGGGTCTGGAGCACAGCCCTGTGAGGAGAGGCTGAGGGAGCTGGGGTTGCTTAGCCTGGAGAAGAAGAGGCTCAGGGGAGACCTCATTGCTCTCTCCAACTCCCTGAAGGGAGGCTGTAGCCAGGTGGGGGTTGGTCTTTTCTCCCAGGCACCCAGCACCAGAACAAGAGGACACAGTCTCAAGCTGTGCCAGGGGAGGTTTAGGCTGGAGGTGAGGAAGAAATTCTTCCCAGCAAGAGAGATTGGCCATTGGAATGTGCTGCCCAGGGAGGTGGTGGTGTCCCCATCCCTGGAGGTGTTCAAGAAAGGCTTGGATGTGGCACTTGGAGCCATGGTTTAGTTGTCAGGAGGTGTTGGGTATTAGGTAATAGGGTGGATTTGATGACCTCTGAGATCTTTTCCAACCTGGTTGATTCTATGGTGCTGTTGGCCTAAAGTAAGCAGAGAGCCTTAAATCCCCTGTGAGGATAGCAACACAGATGTCACCCTGGTTAAAGCAGGGAGCTGAGAGCAGTGACAGTGTGGGATCTTCAGAGCAGCACAGTAATAGCTCAGCAATTTTGCCACCCCCATGCATCTCATCTCTTCATAACCCTGTCCCTTCTGATGTGCTGGAGAGGCAGAACAGTGAGGCTGGAACAGTTAACTCCAATGAATGCAGCACTGCCTGGGGAGGAGAGGCTGAGGGACCTGGGGTTGTTCAGTCTGGAAAAGAGAAGACTTAGAGGGGATTTAATAAATGTTTATCAATAGCTGAGGGCTGGGGGTCAGGAGGGAGGGGACAGGGCCAGGCTCTGCTCACTTGTGCCCTGGGATAGGACAAGGAGCAATGGATGTAAGCTGCAGCACAGGAGGTTCCACCTCAACACAAGGGGGAACTTTACTGTGAGGGTCCCAGAGGCCTGGAGCAGGCTGCCCAGAGAGGTTGTGGAGTCTCCTTCTTTGAAGCCTTTCCAGCCCTGTCTGGATGTGTTCCTGTGTGACCTGTGCTGGATTTTATGGTCCTGCTCTGGCAGGGGGATTGGACTGGAAGATCTCCAGAGGTCCCTTCCAACCCCTGACATCCTGTGAGCCTGTGAGCTGTATTTGGCAATCACAAGGAGAGGCTGAAACATCATTAGATCTGTGGCAATGCCTACTGACTGCTGGTGGAGCAGCTACGACACCCAAAGCCAGAAATCAGCCATCAGGTGTTCCAGTGGCCCTGACAGTTTTGGCTATGGCCTCCTTGGTTAGCAGAAAGGAAACAAATAGCAAATGACAGCAGCACCCAGCACGAGGAGGTCAGCTTGGAGAAGCAAACAGTGCAGCCCTCCCAGCCAGCTTTACACAGTGCCCATTTAGACTGACTGCCACACATTACAATCACAGAACTGTCAGGGCTGGAAGGGACCTCAAGGCTCAGCCAGTTCCAACCCCCTGCCATGGGCAGGGACACCTCACTCTACAGCAGGTTGCTCACAGCCACATCCAGCCTGGCTGCAAACACCTCCAGGCATGAGGCTTCTACCATCCCTGCTGTTCTCTGGAATGAACACAAGTTCAGTGCAAGGAGAGCACAAGGGCATGGCTGATGACATTCTGGGGGCAGTGAAATGCTTTTGACATCAGCTGGAGTGAAAATCAAACAGGGTCATGCCAATAATTCCACCTAAAGGAAAGGCAAAGACCCAGCAACCCTGCCCAGCATCTGTGCCAGTCCATCAGTAACCAGGGGAGCTCTGGTGGACTTCACTGGACTTAGGCAATCCCATGGTAGAAGAAGACTGCTCTGGAAAGCTGGAGAAACACAGGCAGCTCTCAAAGCTGGGCAGAAAGCATTCCTAGCAGCCAGGAGTCCCTGGGACACAGAGCTGGGCAGAGCAGTGGCTGCATCAGCACTGTGTGTAAGGAAGACCCCACCTGGAGTACTGCCTCCAGTTCTGGAGCCCCTCTTACAAGAGGGATCTGGAGGTGCTGGAAGGTGTCCAGAGAAGGGCCAGGAGGATGAGCAGAGGGCTGGAGCACCTCTCCTGTGAGGACAGACTGAAGGAGTTGGGGCTGTTCAGTCTGCAGAAGAGAAGGCTCCCAGGTGACCTCATTGTGGCCTTCCAGGATCTGAAGGGGGCTCCAGGAAGGCTGGGGAGGGACTGCTCAGGATCTCAGGTAGTGATAGGACTAGGGGGAATGGAATGAAGCTGGAGGTGGGGAGATTCAGGCTGGAGGGGAGGAGGAAGTTCTTCCCCATGAGAGTGGTGAAGCCCTGGAATGGGTTGTCCAGGGAGGTGGTTGGGGCCCTGTCGCTGGAGGTGTTTAAGGCCAGGCTGGATGAGGCTGTGGCCAGGCTGATCTAGTGTGGAGTGTCCCTGGCCATGGCAGGGGGGTTGGGGCTGGCTGATCCTTGTGGTCCCTTCCAGCCCTGACTGATACTATGATACTATGATACTATGATAAGAGCTTGGTGAGATGGCACTTTTGTGACAGAGATGTGAGGAGAAGATGAGATTTGAAGCACAGAATATTGCTTGCAGGTTCTCACCTCCAGCAGGAACAGTGACACTGACTGCCAGCTGAACACACTTGGCTTCAGCAGCCTCCTCTGTCTGACTGTTGAACTTCACACCCTGGAGGTGTTTCCAAGAGGCAGGGATGTGGTGCTGAGGGCCATGATTCAGCCCCAGCCTTGGCAGAGGCAGAAAATGGTTGGACTGGGTGAACCTAAAGGGGACTGGATGATCCAAAAGGGCTTTTCCAAGCAAGGTGATTCCATGATTCAGGCCTATGGTGTCAGGGGCACTGTTTTGGGCACAGAAACTGATCTTAAACTACTTCGTGCAGCCTCAGCAGGTTTGCTGATGGCACCAAGCTGTGTGGTGCAGCTGACAGCTGGAGGGAAGGATCCATCCAGAGGGACCTGGACAGGCTGCAGAGCTGGGCCCAGGACAGCCTCAGGAGGTTCAACAAGGGCAAGGGCAGGGTCCTGCAGCTGGGGCAGGGCAATCCCAAGCACCAATACAGGCTGGGCAGGGACTGGCTGGAGAGCAGCCCTGAAGAAAAGGCCTTGGGGGTGCTGGGGGAGGAGAAGCTCAGCAGGAGCCAGCAGTGAGCACTTGCAGCCCAGAGAGCCCAGCAGAGCCTGGGCTGCAGCAAGAGAAGTGTGGCCAGCAGGGCCAGGGAGGGGATTCTGCCCCTCTGCTCCACTCTGCTGAAACCACACATGGAGCACTGTGTGCAGGTCTGGAGCCCTCAACACAAGAAGGACCTGGACCTGATGGAGAGGGTCCAGAGGAGAGCCATGAAAATCACCAGGGGGTTGGAACAGCTCTGCTGCAAGGACAGGCTGAGGGAGCTGCCTGTCAGCCTGAAGAAGAGAAGGCTCCAGGGAGACCTTTGAAGAGGCTGGATGGGGTGCTTGGTGCCATGGTTTAGTTGATCAGATGGTGTTGGGTGATAGGTTGGACTTGATGATCTCTGAGGTCTTTTCCAACCTGGTCTATTCTATTCTATTCTATTCTATTCTATTCTATTCTATTCTATTCTATTCTATTCTATTCTATTCTGTTCTGTTCTGTTCTGTTCTGTTCTGTTCTGTTCTGTTCTGTTCTAAATTAGCAGCCTGCCAGTACCTGAGGGGGCTACAAGAAGGCTGCAGAGAGACTGTTTGCAAAGGCCTGAAGGGACAGGACCAGGGGCAATGGCTTCAGACTAGAGCAGATTTAGATTTAGATTGAGATTGGATGTGAGGAACAAGTTCTGCACCATGAGGGTGGTGCAGAGCTACCCAAACACCTGCCCTGGGCATGGCACTAACCACAGTGCAGGTTCCTGGCCACAGCAGGCTGTCACAGGTGGCATTAGATGCCTGTGCTCCCCCTGTACAAAGTGGAGGGTCCAGGATGCTGCTGAGGGTGATCCAGAAAGCTCCATGGTGTCTCAGGAGCCTGGAGACAGCCAGTAAGAAACCCCACAGGTATGCTAAGTGCTTGGCCTTTTTCATCTAGGGTGTAGGGCACAGGTCTTGTGAGGAGCAGCTGAGGGGTTGTTTAGTGTGGAGAAGAGGAGGCTGAGGCAGACCTCATTGCTCTCTACAGCTCTCTGAAGGGAGGCTGGAGCCAGGTGGGGGGTGGTCTCTTCTCCCTGGTACCAGGTGATAGAAGGAGAGGAAATAGCCTGAAATTGTGCCAGGGGAGGTTTAAATGGCCTGAAATTGTGCCAGGGGAGGTTTAGGTTGGACCTGTGCAGCAGTTTCTTCACCCAAAGGGTTGTTAAGCACCAGAACAGGCTGCCCAGGCAGGTGGTTGAGTCACTGTCTCTGGAGGTGTTTGTAAGACTCACAGATGTGACACTTAGGGACATGACTTACTGGTGGAGTGGGCAGGGCTGTTGGTCTTAAAAGGTCTTTTCCAACATTAATGATTCTGTGACTCTCATCTTGCCCTCTCCCTCCCTCAAGCACCAAGGTTGCTCTGAGTAGGCAGTGAGCTGAAAGGAGGGTCAAGCTGCACAGGAGACAGCCAGCTCCAGCCCTTCCCCAGCCAGGGAGGTGCAACCCTGCAGTGCCCCAACCAGTGGCAATCCTGTGGAGCAGAAGTCTCTGTGCCTTGCTGGGTAGCCAGCTAAGAATCAGCAAGTCCTGGAAGGGAACATAAGCAAGCAGGGGAATAAATGCTCCAGCTTAGTCCTCAGGGAATGGGCCAGAAGGTACCTGGAGCAGAGGGCTCTTCACCCACAAGTGTAACCTGTGATGCACCTGCAGGGCCCTGCTCTCAGCCCTTAGCCACTAGCCTGGTGTGTAAAAGGGGAGGGTGGCAGTGGCAGGATGGCAATGGGAGAGTGGCAGTGGGAGGGTGGCAGTGGAAGGGTGGCAGTGGGAGGAAGGCAGTTAAGGGTTGGCAATGGAGGGGAGGCAGTGAGGGCTGGCAGTGGAGGGGAGGCAGTGAGGGCTGGCAGTGGAGGGGAGGCAGTGAGGGCTGGCAGTGGAGGGAAGGCAGTGAGGGCTGGCAGTGGAGGGAAGGCAGTGAGGGCTGGCAGTGGAAGGGAGGCAGTGAGGGCTGGCAGTGGAGGGGAGGCAGTGAGGGCTGGCAGTGGAAGGGAGGCAGTGAGGGTTGGCAGTGGAGGGGAGGCAGTGAGGGTTGGCAGTGGAGGGGAGGCAGTGAGGGCTGGCAGTGGAGGGGAGGCAGTGAGGGCTGGCAGTGGAAGGGAGGCAGTGAGGGTTGGCAGTGGAGGGGAGGCAGTGAGGGCTGGCAGTGGAGGGGAGGCAGTGAGGGCTGGCAGTGAGGGCTGGCAGTGGAGGGGAGGCAGTGAGGGCAGGCAGTAAGGGCTGGCAGTGGAGGGGAGGCAGTGAGGGCTGGCAGTGGAGGGGAGGCAGTGAGGGCTGGCAGTGGAGGGGAGGCAGTGAGGGCTGGCAGTGGAGGGGAGGCAGTGAGGGCTGGCAGTGGAGGGGAGGCAGTGAGGGCTGGCAGTGTTTCCCAGGAAGGGGCTGCAAGTGCTGCTCAGGCTCCCAGATGGTCCTCCTGGGAGGGGAAAGGCAGAGAGCAGAGAGAGGAGCGAGGCTGCTGCTCTGCCTGGGGCTGCTGCCTGGGCTGTGCTGCAGGGCAGCTGTGGGGTGAGGTGCTGCAGGGGCCTGCTCTTGAGGCTCCACTCAGCCAGAATTCAGAATCACAGCAAACATCCAGTTGGAAGAGACCTCCAAGCTCACCCAGTCCTGCTCTCAAACCAGTACTACACCATGTCCACATCCAGGGATGGGGACTCCAGCACTGCCCTGGGCACAACATTCCAAGGCCTCAGAACCCTTCCAGGCAAGAAAGATTTCCTAGCATCCAGCCTGAACCTCCCCTGGGGCAGCTTGCAACCATTGCCTCTGCTCCTGTGGCTTGACACCCAGGAGCAGAGGCTGTCCCCTCCTCACTGCAACCTCCCTGCAGGGAGCTGTAGCAGGCCCTGGATGCACACAGACAGACACACAGAGACACAGACACACCTCCAGGAGGTATTTACAGATACAATGCACTGTCTGGAAGCCTCAGCGTCACTGAAGAGCTATTTATAAAGGACTAAGAGCTCCTGAAATGAACACTGTAATTATGCCAAGATCCAAACCACAGAGTGCCTTCAAAGCCTCCACAGCACAGGAAGATCTCTGCTTCCTCCTCTGCTTCTTTGGGCTAGCAAAACAATGGCAGTCATGGGATGCTGCTGCTCCTTGTGCCAGGTTTAAACCAGGGGTTTGCAGGAGAGACAGAGTGGCTGAGCACTGCCCAGGCTCCCCTGGGCTCCCTCCCACCTGCACCAAGTAGAAGCACAGCAGCTCTAGGAGGTGCCATGCAGCAGCAAAGCACTGCTGCCACCATTGAGTTCTGCTGCACTCTGTCAGTGAGGACCTGGGATGCCAAGGTTGGGCACAGAAGCAGCCTAACACCCAGGGACCACCAAGCAAGTGTCCCTGCATAGTTCAGGATGGATCTCACCACCTCAGCCTGGGCCTAGTTTCTTCAGAGATTCATAGAATGGTTTGGGTTGGAAAGGACCTTCAAGATCATGCAGCTCCAACCCCCCTGCCATGGGCAGGACACCTCCCACCAGCCCAGGTTGGCCAAGGCCTCCTCCAGTCTGCTCTTGAACACCTCCAGAGAGAGGACATCCACAGCCCCCCTGGGCAGCCTGTGCCAGTGTCACTCTAAAGAATTTCATCCTAATCATACAATCACAAAATGCTCTGGGCTGGAAGGCACCTCCAAAGCTCATCCAGCCCAACCCCTCTGCATTCAGCAGGGACATCCTCCACTGGATCAGGTTGCCCAGAGCCCTGTCCAGCCTCACCTTGAGCATCTCCAGCCATGGAGCCTCAGCCACCTCCCTGGGCAACCTGTGCCAGTGTTCCACCACCCTCCTGGTGCAGAACTTGTTCCTCACATCCAATCTCAATCTGCTCTGCTCTAGTTTGAAGCCATTGCCCCTGCTCCTGTCCCTGCAGGCCTTTGCAAACAGTCTCTCTGCAGCCTTCTTGCAGCCTCCTTCAGGTACTGGCAGGCTGCTCTTAGGTGTCCCTGGAGCCTTCTCCTCTCCAGGCTGAACACCCCCAGCTCCCTCAGCCTGTCCTTGTAGCAGAGCTGCTCCAACCCCCTGATCATTTTTGTGGCCCTCCTCTGCACCCTTTACAGCAGGTCCAGGTCCTTCCTCTATTGAGGGCTCCAGAGCTGGACACAGCCCTGCAGGTATTAGATCCTTCAGATTTTGGTAGTACACTCTTGGATTCCTGCTCCATGGCCTCTGTGAACAGAGGAGGACTTGTAGGAGGCTTCAGCAGCTCTCTTTTAAGTCCATTTTTAATTTACAGTTGGGAAAGCATTTCCTGGAAACTCCTGAGGTACCACAGCTGTCCTTAAACCACCCAACATGGAGCAGTCTCATCCCTGGAGGTGTTTGCAGCCAGGCTGGATGTGGCTGTGAGCAACCTGCTGTAGTGTGAGGTGTCCCTGGCCATGGCAGGGGGGTTGGAACTGCCTGAGCCTTGAGGTCCCTTCCAACCCTGACAGTTCCTTGATGATTCTGTGAACCCAGAGCACCACTGTGTGCATACACAGATGTCAGAGATCTACACAAGAAATTGCTGGCACAGTTTCCAGCCCTCAGCTGGCTTTCCACATCCATCCCAAGGAAAGGAAAACCAGAGGGCTGAAATCTGCCACTGTGCCTTGAGGCCTTTATGTCTTATTCTCCCAAGACAGAACTCTGGGGCAGCAACCTGATCCTGTGAGTGGGAGCTGTCTGCATTCTCCAGAGACAGCTTCCCAGAGCAGGGAGCTCAGCTGCACATGCAGATTGTGTCCATGGCATGGCTGAGTGGCTACTGCACAGACAAAGCAAACCAAGATGCCCAACCACCAGACTGCAGTGGATCTACCCCAGACCCCAGGGCATGATGGACATCAGCCTCCACAGCTCTGGGTTAGAACAGGCAGAAAGTGGGTGCACACACCACAGGAGTTTACACTCAATCCCTGATCTTTAGCATTTGCCTTGTCATTCTCAGCATTGTTTTTAGAACTACTTGAAAACAGATCAGGAAACCCAGCAAGACTCTCTGAAAGCCACCCGTGGCTGCCCAGGAGAGGATCAGCTTTTGTCTAGCAGTAAGGCACAGTTAGGAGAGGCACAACAAAGCATTGAACACAAACCAGCAGGACAAGTCAGTTGCAAGCTTGTATACATACCCAGGACATCTGGAAAGGGAGAGCATTGATGAAGCAAAGAATGGAGAAAGCCAAGACAGTCAGGTCGTGGTACAAAGCATGAGGCAAGGTTATAACAAGTGTAACATACACAGAAACAACGAGAAAGAGCTTTGGGGCCCTCTGGACAACGAAATGCAGCAAAAGCAGAAAGCTCCTTCAGCAGCTGCTGCACATGGCAGGGGGCCAGAGAAAGTTAACCAAGCAGATGGGGGCTGGTGTTTGGGTGGATGAGGTTTAACCCTGTGCTGCACCTTCCTGGAGCAAAGTGGCCTCTGGAAATGACAGGTTCCTTCCAGGCTCTTAAAGAAAGGCAGCAAGTGCCCTTTCCCTACCCTGAGTTCCAGCACTTCCCAGGTTAAACATGCAACAGCACTGGCAAGCAAGCCCTGCTCTGTGCATCCAAACCAGCTCTCACACAGGAGAGCACTGCACTGGCCTCCTGAACCCTTACAAACCAGAGAGTCTCCTGGTTCAACTCCTGGAGAGATCTGGCACTAGGATACCCACTGGTAGCACTGGCTTGCAGTGAGTCCCATCCCAAGTCTCTTTTCAACTGCTTGCTTTAGGGAAGCAAACTCTCAGTCCACAGGGGTGTGGAGCACTGATCCACTGACACTGCCCTGCAATGCTGTGAGCCCTGCTCCTCCTGGCACTTCCTGCTCACAGGCTGGCAGATTGGGCTGGGTTGGAAGGGACCCTCAGGGCATCTTGTCCAATCCCTCTGCACTCAGCAGGGACAGCTCCACCTAGAGCAGGCTGCCCAGGGACACAGCCAGGCTGATCTTGAATGTCTCCAGGGATGGAGCCTCAACCACCTCCCTGGGCAGCCTGTTCCAGAGTCTCACCACCCTCACTGTGCAGAACTTCCTCCTGATGTCCAACCTGAATCTGCCCTCTTCCAGTTTCAAACCACTGCCCCTCACCCTATCCCCCCAGCCCCTTCTGAACACTCCCTCCCCAGCCTTCCCATAGATTCCCTGCAGATACTGAAATGCAGCTCTAAGGTCTCCCTGGAGCCTTCTCTTCTCCAGGCTGAACAGCCCCAACCCTCTCAGCCTGTCCCCACAGCAGAGGTTCTCAGCCCTCTGATCATCTTTGTGGCCTCCTCTGGACCCTCTCCATCAGGTCCAGGTCTCTCTTGTGTTGGGCTCCCATAGCTGGACACAGCCCTGCTGGTGAGGTCTCAGCAGAGCAGAGGGGCAGGATCCCCTCTCTCCATCTCTGGCCATGCTGCTTTGGATGCTCCTGATTACCACAGTGTTCCTCTACACCT
The DNA here is from genome assembly GCF_026170545.1 of Melanerpes formicivorus. Taxonomy (NCBI): domain Eukaryota; kingdom Metazoa; phylum Chordata; class Aves; order Piciformes; family Picidae; genus Melanerpes; species Melanerpes formicivorus. Next base: position 19,060,347 of record NW_027142365.1, read on the forward strand.
CTGTATCTGGCTGTGATCCAGGTACACAGATCCTCCAGCTGGATAACCTGGGTTATCTACAAACTCAGTCCCAACTACTGGAGCTCAGTCCTCTGCCTGCTGTGCTAGGAACCATTCTGAGCAGTGTGCAGAGTACTGAACTTCCCTGGGGTGATAACTCAGGAGACTGGTCTCAAAGAGAGGGTCACTCATTTCCCAGAACTAAAAGGATGTGGTATTTATCTCTCAAGCAGGTGACCTTTGTGCTGTATGAGCTCAGTGACAGAGCAGTTGGCAGGGGCCTGGCAGGATGGGGAGCAAAGGCCTGCCCCCTCCCTCTGTGCCTGCATGTTGCTAGCACTGAGCTCAGCTCCAGGTCTGAGCAGTCCTTGGAGAGTTTGATGGGTGCCACCTCTGGCACCAAGCCCCTCCGGGTGCCGAGTGCTGGCCATGAGTTGGTGTGCAGGCTGCTGGGATTCAGAAGGGAGGCTCAGGGCACACCATGAGCAGTGCTGCAGCTTGCAGGCCATTGGGTGGTAGGCAGCAGGCTCCCCTCTCCCACTGGCACTGTTCCTGTTCTCAACAGGGAATCAACATCTGCCTGATGAACAGAGACAGCCCAGTGCTCAAGACACTGGCACAGATCCCTGTTCCAAAGCAGACACAGCAGACACTTGACTCTGTTCTACATTCCAAAGAGGTTTTCAGCACTGAGCAACTTGGAGGGTAGAAGATGGGTGATGGAGTTTCCTCCTTCTGATCAGGAATTCAATCCTGGATCCAAGAAATCTTTCCCTGCTAAACCCAATTGATTCACTGCCAGAAAAGAGAAAAGCTTTGGTCAGATCACTACTTCATGTCCTGCTCCCCTCAAAGCTCAATGGGAAATGCTCCATTATGCTGTCAGAGAACCTCCTTTGCTTTCCTGAAGTTCCTGGCCTCCTACACTAAGTTCCACAGCAAGTGCAGCAGCAACTCACTGAGCAGTTCCAATTCCCCACCCGAGTTTGTCCATTTTCCCCACACAATGGAAGAGCAGAACTTGCAGTGTGTGGTGTGACCCTGCCACTCCCCTCTGCTGCCTGAGCCAGCTAAGGACTCACAGCAGGGCTGTGTTGTCATCTTTGTGAGCCTCTGATAGCAGAGGCCACCCAGCAGCAGGCTACAAGGACATTTTGTGGTTCTGCCTCGAGATGCACTGCAGACAAGGAACAAGCTGGAGCGCTCCTTGGGCTTTCTCTTGCCTTGCACCAGAGTTTTGCCATCACCCCACAACAGCAGTTCCCTTTTCTGACTCCAGGGGTATCTCATTTTTGCTCCCAACCCGCTGCTGCTACATTTCTCCCTCCCTGATGTCTTTCCTGACTGGTTTTCATCCTCCCGTGGCCTCCCCTGTGTCTGGGGCACAGAACCTGAGGTACCTGAACCCACCAGTGGGCCCAAACATCCCAGCTCCCACTCTGTGACTCCAATCTTTTCCACAATGGATTTTCACTTCCTCCCTTGGCCCAGCCACCTGCTCCTCCAGGAGAAGCTCTTTAAAGCACACAGCTTTATACCCAGATTGCATGGTGCACAGCAGACAAGGGGCTGAGAGCTGACAGAGGAGCACCTTCCCCCCTTCAGCTCTGCTGGGGGCAGGCTCCACTCAGCACCACTGCCGACCTTGCTGAGGGAGAGCTGAGTCTTGAAGCCATCCAGCTGCTAAGCCTGGCCTCTGTTAAGGGCAGCTTCTAATAATGGGCTCACATTTCCTCATCATCTTCACAAAACCTCCTGGAAGCAGACAGCTGAAGCACTACTCAAATCACTGCCAAACTCCCAGAGCCTGCTGGATTGTGGGAAGCATGGTGGGAGCAGCACAGCTTCTCACAGGCGTGGTTCAGAGAATCACAGAAGGGTTTGGGTTGGAAGGAAGCTTCAAGATCATCCACTTCCACCTCCCCTGCTGTGGGCAGGGACACCTCCTACTACATCAGGTCACTCAAGGCCCCATCCAGCCTGGCTTTCAACACTTCCAGGCTTGGAGCCTCCACAACTTCTCTGGGTAACCTGTTCCAGTGCTTCACTGAAGGCACTGGAATTTACTCCTAATGTCTGATCTAAATGCAGCTTCTTCCAGTTTGAAGCTACTCTCCCTCCTCCTGTCATTCCAAGCCTTTGTCAAAAGTCCATCCCCAGCTCTCCTGTAGCCACCTTCAAATACTGAGAGGCTGCTAGGTCTCTACAGAGCCTTCTCTTCTCCAGGCTGAAAACCCCCAACTCTCCCAGCCTGTCTTCAGAGGAGAGGTGCTCCAGCCCTCAGATCACCTTTGTGGCCTCCTCTGGAGCTGTGCTAATAGCTCCATGGCCTTCTTGTGTTAGGAGCTCCTGGGCAGTTCACAGGACTCCAGGAGGAGCCTGACCAGAGTGGAGCAGAGTGGCAAAATCCCCTCGCTCGAGCTGCTGCCCACGCTGCTTTTGATAGTGCCCAGGACAGGCCTGGTTTCGGCTGCAAGTGCACATTGCCAGCTCATGTTCAGCTTCTCCTCACCCAGCACCCCAAAGGCCCTCTCCTCAACTCTGCTTTCCAGCCATTCTCTGCCCAGCCTGGGTCTGTTCTTGGGACTGCGCCAATTCAGCTATAGGACCCTGCACTTGGCCTTGTTGAACCTGATAAGGTTGGCACTGGCCCAGCTCTCCAGCCTGTCCAGGTGCCTCTGGATGGATCCTTCCCTCCAGTGTGCCAGCCAGACCACACAGCTTGGTGTCAGCAGCAGAACATCCACACATCCAGGTACAAACACATCCATACATCCAGGTACAGACACATCTCTCCATCCAGGTACAAACACATCCATACATCCAGGTACAGACACATCTCTCCATCCAGGTACAAACACATCCATACATCCAGGTACAAACACATCCATACATCCAGGTACAGACACATCTCTCCATCCAGGTACAAACACATCCATACATCCAGGTACAAACACATCCATACATCCAGGTACAGACACATCTCTCCATCCAGACACAGAAACATCTCTCCATCCAGGTACAAACACATCCACACATCCAGGTACAGACACATCTCTCCATCCAGGTACAAACACATCCACACATCCAGGTACAAACACATCCATACATCCAGGTACAGACACATCTCTCCATCCAGACACAGAAACATCTCTCCATCCAGGTACAAACACATCCACACATCCAGGTACAGACACATCTCTCCATCCAGGTACAAACACATCCATACATCCAGGTACAAACACATCCATACATCCAGGTACAGACACATCTCTCCATCCAGGTACAAACACATCCACACATCCAGGTACAAACACATCCATACATCCAGGTACAGACACATCTCTCCATCCAGGTACAAACACATCCACACATCCAGGTACAAACACATCCATACATCCAGGTACAGACACATCTCTCCATCCAGGTACAAACATATCCATACATCCAGGCACAGACATATCTCTCCATCCAGACACAGAAACATCTCTCCATCCAGGTACAAACACATCCATACATCCAGGTACAGACACATCTCTCCATCCAGGCACAGACACATCTCTCCATCCAGGCACAGACACATCTCTCCATCCAGGTACAAACACATCCATACATCCAGGTACAAACACATCCATACATCCAGGTACAAGCACATCCATGCATCCAGGTACAGACACATCTCTCCATCCAGGCACAGACACATCTCTCCATCCAGGTACAAACACATCCATACATCCAGGTACAAACACATCCATACATCCAGGTACAAGCACATCCATACATCCAGGTACAAACACATCTCTCCATCCAGGCACAGGCACATCTCTCCATCCAGGTACAAGCACATCCATACATCCAGGTACAGACACATCTCTCCATCCAGGCACAGACACATCTCTCCATCCAGGCACAGACACATCTCTCCATTCAGGTACTTACACCTGTACACAATCACTGCCATCTTTTGGCTGTCACCAACTGAGTTTATGTCAGTACTTTCATTTAAATGCTTCTATGAAAAAACATGGGACAGAGTCTAGCTGGAGGCCTGTGTCTAGTGGAGTGCCTCATGGGTCAGTACTGGGACCACTACTGTTCAATATATTCATCAATGACCTGGATGAGGGCACAGAGGGCAAGGAGTTTGCTGGTAATAGCAAACTGGTGGCAGTGGTGCACCCTCACAGGCTGTGCTGCAGTTCAGTGAGACCTGGACAGGCTGGAGAGCAGGGGCTGGGAGAAATGGAATCAAATCCAACAAGGGCAAGGATAGAGTCCTGCATCTGGGAAAGAACAACCCCATGGAACAGGGGAGGCTGGGGACTGACCTGTTGGACAGCAGCACACAGGAGAAGGACCTGGGGAGTGTCCTGCTGGACAGAAGGATGCCCATGAGCCAGCAATGTGCACTTGTGGCCAAGAAGGCCAAGGGCATCCTGGGGTGCATTAGAAGGGCTGTGGTCAGTCAGTAGGTCCAGAGAGATTCTCCTCCCCCTCTTTTCACTGTGAGGGCGATGGAATAGTGGAGCAGGCTGCCCAGGGGGGTTGTGGAGTCTCCTCCTCTGGAGATATTCAAAACCCTCCTGGATGTGTTCCTGTGTGAGCTGCTCTAGGTGCTCCTGCTCTGGCAGGGGGGTTGGACTGGATGAGCTTTTGAGGTCCCTTCCAGCCCCTAGCATTCTGTGATTCTGTGTGATCCCCTGAGCCAAAGAAAAGATGTTGATGTCCTTAGTGGTAAGGTTCTCCACAGCATGAAGCTGTTTGAGCTGCATTTATACATTTTTGTATAGATTTTTTGGCTTCCCTACATAACTTTTCTGTGATAGGTGTCTTGCATACATGCAAGTGTTTTAGGATGGGGAACAGATGATGCACTCTTTACTGCTGCAGATATTTGTGCAGTAGGGAACAAACCTGCACAGGTTTTGATGTTCAGCTTGGGAAATTAATCATCAGGGTTCTCTTGGTTCCACAGCTGGGTGCCCCTCATCCATAATACAGAATTCCAGCTCTGTTCAAAGGAAGTGCAGAGAGGGTTGAAAGCAGCCCTGAGGAAAAAGCCCTGGGGGTGTTGGGTGCTGAGCAGCTCCCCAGGAGCCAGCAGTGCCCTCATGCAGCCCAGCAGGCAGCTGTGTGCTGGGCTGCAGCCAGAGCAGTGTGGGCAGCAGGGCAGCAGAGGGGATTCTGCCCCTTGGCTCTGCTCTGCTCAGACCTCACCTCCAATCCTGCCTCCAGGTCTGGTGTCCCCAGCAAGAGAAGGACACAGAGCTGTGGAGTGAGTCCAGAGGAGGCCACAAAGCTGATCCAAGGGCTGGAGCAGCTCTGCTGTGAGCACAGGCTGAGGGAGCTGGGGGTGCTCAGCCTGGGGAAGAAAAGATTCCAGGGGGACCTTCGAGCTGCCTTTCTGTACCTGAAGGGATCCTACAGGAAGGCTGCAGAGGAACTTTTCCTGAGCACGTCTAGAGACAGGCCAAGAGGGAATGGTTTGAAGCTGAGGGAGAGCAGGGTTAGACTGGAGATGAGGAAGAAGTTCTTCAGTTATGAGGGTGGTGAGAGTCTGGAATAGGTTGTCCAGGGAGGCTGTGGATGTCCTGTCTCTGGAATTGCTCAAGACCAGGTTGGATGAGGCCTTGAGCAGCTGAGTCTAATTGAGAGGTGTCCCTGCCCATGGCAGGGAGGTTGGAATAGATGATCTCTGTAAGGTCCTTTCCAACCTAAGCCATTCCATCACTCCATGATTAAATCAGAGTTGTTTGTTTATTGGCACAAGCAAAGTGTGCTGGGTTACACCACCCTGGGGCAGGGGTTGGGTTGTGAGAGCCCTGCTTCCCCCAGGGGACAAAAGAAACCTGATCCAGGTGGATGTGGCTTCTCCTTCCTGGGAGGAGAGGTCCCTGGAGTATAAGTTGGTCTGTTCTGCTCCCCCTTCCTGTCCAGCAAGACTATAAAGGGGGGGAGGGCATGGCAGCCATCTGGCTCTTTGCTCCTGCCTTGCCTGTTGGAAAGGACCAACAGCTGCTGCCAGCCTCCTGGCTCTGCCATGTGGCCAGGCCTGACCTCCTCCCTGCTGCACCCAGGCTTCTCTAAAGGACTGAGATCCACACACACCAAGGGAGATGCAAGGCCATCCACATTGGGTTTGGCATATTCTCCTATTCATCCTTATTCCTCACCCTTGTAAACCCTCCCTGTTATTGCTACAGATATATCTGGTTAAAAAACTTACTTCTCCTACCTCCAAACCGACTCCAGATTAATTTTTGGTAGATTAAACTCCAGTTAAGGCTTAAACCACCACACAAAGCAGTGCTGGGGCAGAAACCCAACCTGAGAGTGCTCCCTACCCAGCTGGGCTCTTCTAACCTAGGCCATTCCATGCAAGCTGCATGGAGGTCAGCAGCACAAACCCAAACCAGCTCTGTGTGGAACCTGCCTGGTAAGGACCCTAAAGCCATTTCTGGTGGAAGCCTCCTGCCTGGAGGTGTTTGCAGCCAGGCTGGATGTGGCTGTGAGCAACCTGCTGTGGTGTGAGGTGTCCCTGGCCATGGCAGGGGGGTTGGGACTGGCTGATCCTTGAGGTCCCTTCCAGCCCTGACAGTTCTATGTTTCTATACTTCTACCCCTGGAGGTCCCTTCCAGCCCTGAACATTCTATGATCCTGATTCTACAGCTTTCATTTGCTTCCCACTGAGCTGGTCTGGCAAATCTGATGTTGGGGGGGTTGTGTGTGTGCAATTTCCAGCGCCTGGGAGGTGCAGAGCCGCGGCAGGAGGCACTCACCGAGGCTGGAGCGCGTGTTGGAGCGCTCGATGATGGCGTGCTTGCTGGGGTTGTTCAGCACCGAGCGCTTGGCCAGCGAGATGTCTGCTGTCACCCGGGTGATGGAGATCCTGCAACGACAACAGCAGCACACAGCGGCAGGTCAGTGCCTGGCAGGGCTGTGCAGGGAGAGACAGGCTTGGTTAACGCTGGGAGATGGCTGAGGGTACAGGCGAGGAGCTCCCGGGGAGCGCAGCCTGCGGTGCGCAGCCCCAACGGGGAGGGAGCTGTGCCGCCTGCTGCTGCAGGGACTGCTGACAGGACCCCAGCCCTCACTGCAGGGACTGCTGACACGACCCCAGCCCTCACTGCAGGGACTGCTGACAGGACCCCAGCCCTCCCTGCAGGGACTGCTGACAGGACCCCAGCCCTCACTGCAGGGATTGCTGACAGGACCCCAGCCCTCACTGCAGGGACTGCTGACAGGACCCCAGCCCTCACTGCAGCTCCAGAAAGGGAGGATGGGGAGCTCTCTGGGGTGTGCTCAGGCAAGATCAGCTCCAGAAAGGGAGGATGGGGAGCTCTCTGGGGTGTGCTCAGGCAAGATCAGCTCCAGAAAGGGAGGATGGGGAGCTCTCTGGGGTGTGCACAGACAGGATCAGCTCCAGAAAGGGAGGATGGGGAGCTCTCTGGGGTGTGCACAGGCAAGATCAGCTCCAGAAAGGGAGTAGGCAAAAAGGACCATGGACTCAGCCCTGGGCATGAGAAGCCCCTGGTGTGTATTGTGCATATGAACAGGTAAAAGGCAGAGCCCCCCTGCTGCCTCCTCCTGCAAGCACACCAGGATGTGTACCTGGACACATCCATAAAAAGCCCCTGTGACTAAGAACCTGTATGAAAGACCTGAGCTATGCCTGCTCAAGGCAGGAACAATGGAGGAGAAGACACCATGCAGCCTGGAAGCAGTCCAGGAACCCTCTCTTCACCACCACCAGCAGAGCTGTGCCCTGAGTCCTGTCTGCTGTGACTCATGGAGAAGGGGAAAGAGATCTTACAGAAGACTCCACGTGTTGGGAGCTGCTCAGAGAAGGACTTGGACTTTGGGATCTCTCCCTCCCCTCCTCCAGGGCTGACAGCAGAAGCCAGCAGGATGCCATCTCCTCTAAGCCAAGTGGCAGCAGCCTTCCTCAGACCCAAAGATCTTGGGAGGTGTGGTAATGTAATTGAGAATGCAGATTACAGAATTAACCAGGTTGGAAAAGACCTCAGAGATCATCCAGTCCAACCTGTCACCCACCACCATCTGATCAACTAAACCATGGCACCAAGGGCCTCAGCCAGGCTCTTCCTAAACACTTCCAGGGATGGGGACTCCACCATCTCCCTGGGCAGCACATCCCAATGGCCAATCTCTCTTCCTGGGAAGAACTTTCTCCTCACCTCTAGCCTAGACCTCCCCTGGCACAGCTTGAGACTGTGTCCTCTTGTTCTGGTGCTGGGTGCCTGGGAGAAGAGACCAACCCCCACCTGGCTACAACCTCCCTTCAGGCAGTTGGAGAGAGCAATGAGGTCTCCCCTGAGCCTCCTCTTCTCCAGGCTAAGCAACCCCAGTTCCCTCAGCCTCTCCTCACAGGGCTGTGCTCCAGACTCCTCCCCAGCCTTGTTGCCCTTCTCTGGACACCTTCAAGTCTCTCAATGTCCTTCTTAAACTGAGGAGCCCAGAACTGGACACAGGACTCAAGGTGTGGCCTAACCACAGGGCACAATGACTTCCCTGCTCCTGCTGGCCACACTGTTCCTGATGCAGGCCAGGATGCCCTTGGCCTTCTTGGCCACCTGGGCACACTGCTGGCTCATGTTCAGCTGCTGACAACCACTACTCCCAGGTCCCTCTGTGCCTGGCTGCTCTCCAGCCAGCCTGACCTCAGCCTGTAGCACTCATCAGGTTCCTTTCCTTCTCCCTCTTCATTTTTCCTTCTCTCTCTCTCTCCCTTGTTCTGTTCCATCCACTTTATTCTATCAATAAATAGCCTGGCTGTTGATATTTTGGCCTCATTTGTGCCTCTAATTTCATGGCAGGGGAATGTTCAGAAAGAACAGAGGCTCTTTCCGCTCCGGAGTGAGACAGACTGCTTCATCCACCTCAAGATGAGGAGAGCTGAGGGCTCTTAGGCTTGGAGAGGAGGAGCCTCAGGGTGAGCTCCTTGCTGTTGCTCAAGATGTGCAGGGGGAGTGCCCAGAGGCTGGAGCCAGGCTCTGCTGGGTGCTGCCCAATGCCAGCACAAGGGGCAGTGGTGGAAGCTGAGGCAGAGGAAGTGCCATGGAAACAGGAGGAAGATTTTTTTTCCCTGTGAAGGTGACAGAGGCCTGGAGCAGGCTGCCCAGGGGGGGTGTGGAGTCTCCCTCTCTGGAGATATTCAAGACCTGCCTGGATGTGTTCCTGTGTGAGCTGCTCTAGGTGCTCCTGCTCTGGCAGGGGGTTGGACTGGATGAGCTTTTGAGGTCCCTTCCAACCCCTTACACTCTGTGACTGTGATTTTTCCAGTGGTGAGTTCAATCAGCACTGATGACATTCCCTTGCTCTTCCTTGTAGGATTTTACTTGCAGCTGAAGAGGAGGAAATGGATTGGCTAAGAGGGAGGGCTCCTCTCCAGCAAGCAGAGTCAGATGCAGTTCATCTGACATGTACCCAAGTAGGTCACTTCCCAGTGAGCTCAACATGTGGCTACATTCATCTAAAACCCTACAAAGTGAAACAAAGCCAGAACCTGACATGAGAAAACCCACCCCAGCATCATTTGTACAAGGCTGCTTTGTAACATGGCTTTGGAGACTGGGGAATCATTGAGGGTTGTAATTTGTGGCACAGCTCCACACAGACAATGCCATTAGCCTTCACATGAAACCCAGCATGGCAGCTGAGGTCCTCATTAGTGACATTCATTTGCTAACTGATCAACACCACAAATCTGAACAGCTTTTTGCCTTGCTCTCCTTGGTTTTCCTGCCAGTGTTCCTGACTGCAATGAGAAATCCTTATTCCCTGTCTGAAAGGCAGTTATAGAATCATAGAATTGTCAGGGTTGGAAGGGACCTCAAGGCTCAGCCAGTCCCAACTCCCCTGCCATGGCCAGGGACACCTCACACTACAGCAGGTTGCTCACAGCCACATCCAGCCTGGCTGCAAACACCTCCAGCCAGGAGGCTTCCACCACCTCCCTGGGCAACCTGTGCCAGGCTCTCACCACCCTCATGGGGAACAACTTCTTCCTCACAGCCAATCTCAATCTCCCCACTTCTACTTTTGCTCCATCCCCCCCAGTCCTATCCCTCCCTGACACCCTCAAAAGTCCCTCCCCAGCTTTCTTGGAGCCCCCTGCAGATCCTGCAAGGCCACAATTTGGTCTCCTGGGAGCCTCCTCCTCCCCAGCCTGCACAACCCCAACTCTCTCAGGCTGTCTCCAGAGCAGAGCAGCTCCAGCCCTCTGCTCCTCCTCATGGCCCTTCTCTGGACACCTTCCAGCACCTCCAGATCCTTCCTGGCACAGAGGCTCCAGAACTGGCCCCAGAGCTGCAGCTGTGGTCTCAGCAGAGTGGAGCAGAGGGGCAGAATCCCCGCCCTGGCCCTGCTGGCCACACTTCTCTTGCTGCAGCCCAGGCTCTGCTTGGCTCTCTGGGCTGCAAGTGCTCACTGCTGGCTCCTGTTGAGCTTCTCCTCCCCCAGCACCCCGAAGGCCTTTTCTCCAGGGCTGCTCTCAAGCCAGCCCCTGCCCAGCTTGTACTGGTGCTTGGGATTGCCCTGCCCCAGCTGCAGGACCTTGCACTTGGTTGCTGCACAGCAAGCAAAGCTGACTGCCCAGCCCATCCCCACTGTTTGTTCAGTGTGAGGTCTGTGATGTTTTTAACGTCATCTGAATTGGTTTTTGAGATATGCAGCACCAGGAAAAATCAACTCTGTTCTGAAAACAGAGGCTATGTGTAGGAATAACCCCAGGCACCAGTACACACTAGGAGTCATCTGATGGGAGAGCAGCACCATGGAGAAAGACCTTGGGGTTCTGCATGGGACAGCAATGTGCCCTGGTGGCCAATGGCATCCTGGGGTGCAGCAAGAAAAGTGTGGCCAGCAGGGCTGGGGAGGTTCTGCTGCCCCTCTGCTCTGCCCTGCTGAGACCACACTGTAATCTCTGTCCAGTTCTGGGCTCCCCACTTCAAGACAGACAGAGACCTGCTGGAGAGAGTCCAATGGAGAGCTATGAGGATGATGAAGGGACTGGAACAGCTCTACTGTGAAGAGAGACTGAGAGCCCTGGGGCTGTTCAGTGTGGAGAGGAGAAGGCTGAGAGGGATCTGATCAATGTCTATCAGTAGCTGAGGGCTGGGGGTCAGGATGAAGGGGCCAGGCTCTGTTTGGTGGTGCCCAGTGATAGGACAAGGACCAACAGGTACAAGCTGGAACCCAGGAGGCTCCACCTCAAGATGAGGAAAAACTTCCTCTGCTGGAGGCCTGGAGCAGGCTGCCCAGAGAGGTTGTGGAGTCTCCTCTGGAGCCTTTGCAGCCCTGTCTGGATGTGTTCTGTGTGACCTGCCCTGGGTGATGCTGCTCTGGCAGGGGGGTTGGACTGGATCATCTCCCCCCTTGTCTACAGACAGCATCTAATTCTTCCTCCAGCACCTGGCAGCCTTTAAAGAGGACCTGAAGGAGGTTTGCAGTGCGAGGTACTTACCGCCCTTCAAATCTGTGTTTTAAAAAATCAAAGAGTGCTTTTTGCATCATATCTGTTACCTGGAAGAGAAAACAAACAACCCAGTCAGAGCCAGGCAGGAAACAACTCCTAAATACTTCAGGCTAGCAACAGTTAAGTGTAATATAGCTGAGGGCAAATCTAGCTGAGGAGTGGGATTGGGATGGAGTTATTCCTGATCTGAATGCTGAGAGGAACTAGAAAAGAGCAGCTGGCTAAAGGCTGCCTGGACTTTGGGCTATGATACTGACTATGCTACTCCTCAGTTCAATTCCCTCTGAATCTTCAACAAATGAAACAGGAAGGATTGGGGGTTTCATATCAAACCCATTCCCAATAACAAATTAGGAAGCAGATAGGAAAATATCCTAAATACTTGAGGCTAATAACATGCAATAAAGCTGAGAGCAAATCTTCCAGCTGAGGAGTGGGATCGGGATGGAGTTATTCCTGATCTAAATGCTGAGAGGAACTAGAAAGCAGCAGCTACCTGGTGAAGACTGCCTGGACTTTGGGCTATGATATTGACTATGCTACTCCTCAGTTTAACTCCCTCTGAGTCTTCAACAAATGAAACAGGAAGCATTTGGGGGTGTCATATCAAACCCATTCCCAATAACAAATTGGGAAGCAGAAGAGAAACTATCCTAAATACTTGAGGCTAATAACATGTAATAAAGGTGAGAGCAAATCTTCCAGCTGAGGAGTGAGATTGAGATGGAGTTATTCCTGATCTGAATGCTGAGAGGAACTAGAAAGGAGCAGCTAGCTAAAGGCTGCCTGGACTTAGGACTATGATACTGACTGTGTACTCCTCAGTTTAACTCCCTCTGAATCTTCAAAAACAAATGAAACAGGAAGGATTTGGGGGGGGTCATAACAAAACCATTCTCAATAACAAATTAGGAAGCAGAAAGGAAAACATCCTAAATACTTGAGGCTAATAACATGTAATAAAGCTGAGAGCAAATCTTCCAGCTGAGGAGTGGGGTTGGGATGGAGTTATTCCTGATCTGAATGCTGAGAGGAACTAGAAAGGAACAGCTAGCTAAAGGCTGCCTGAATTTAGGACTATGATACTGACTGTGCTACTCCTCAGTTTAACTCCCTCTTAGTCTTCAGCAAATGAAGCAGGGAGAATTTTGGGGGTTTCATAACAAACCCATTCCCAATAACAAATCAGGAAGCAGAAAGGAAACTATCCTAAATACTTGAGGGTAATAATATGTAATAAAGCTGAGAGCAAATCTTCCAGCTGAGGAGTGGGGTTGGGATGGAGTTATTCCTGATCTGAATGCTGGGATGAACTAGAAAGCAGCAGCTACCTGGTGAAGACTGCCTGGACTTTGGGCTATGATATTGACTATGCTACTCCTCAGTTTAACTGCCTCTGAATCTTCAAAAACAAATGAAACAGGAAGGATTTGGGGGTTTCATATCAAACCCATTCCCAATAACAAATTAGGAAGCAGAAAGGAAAATATCCTAAATACCTGAGGCTAATACTATGTAATAAAGCTGAGAGCATCTTCCAGCTGAGGAGTGGGATTGGGATGGAGTTATTCCTGATCTGAGTTCTGAGATGAACTAGAAATGAACTGCTAGCTACTGAAGACTGCCTGGACTTTGGACTATGCTACCCCCCAGTTTAACTCCCTCTGAATACTCAAATACAAATGAAGCAGAGAAGATTCTGGGGAGTTCATAACAAACCCATTGCCAACAAGCACTTACTTCATATCCCTTCAGAGAAGGCCCCACTAAAACTACTGGTCGCATTGAAGGCACTACATCGTAGGGAGGGATGTGCTCTGTCTGCAAGAGAGAAAGCTGTCAGCATCACAGCACCCAGGCAAAGTGCCACCCAGCACCCCCAGCACCAGCACCTCTGAATTTCCAGTGATGTCACCAACACAGCAATCAGGGATTCACTGGCTTTCCCCCAGAACTGGCAGTACAAAATGAGGAGATCAGAGGTTCAAGGACTGTTTCTTGACACAAAATGAGGACATCAGAGGTTCAAGGATGGTTTCTTGACACAAAATGAGGGCATCTGAAATTCAAGGATGGTTTCTGGACACAAAATGAGGAGATCAGAGGTTCAAGGATTTTTTCCTGCCTCTTGGACTTTTGGTTTTCCTCCTGAAGGAGAAGGGCTTTTGGTTTTCCTCCTGAAGGAGGAGGGCTTTTGGTTTTCCTCCTGAAGGGGGAAGGCTTTTGGTTTTCCTCCTGAAGGGGGAAGGCTTTTGGTTTTCCTCCTGAAGGAGGAAGGCTTTTGGTTTTCCTCCTGAAGGGGGAAGGCCTTTGGTTTTCCTCCTGAAGGAGAAGGGCTTTTGGTTTTCCTCCTGAAGGAGGAGCCCCTGAAGGGCTACAGAAGTGGTGTTAATCTGGAGGCATCTGCATGTCCCATTCCACAGTTCCTAACTGCTAGCTTGAAGAAGGGCATGCCCAAGAGTTAATTTGAAGTGGTTTGACTAGTTGGGAATGGTTGGGATGGCTTGAAATTATTTGAATGGTTTGAAGTCACTTGAAATGATCCAAATGGTTTGGAACAACTCGACCTGATTGACTCGAGGGCTGTGATTAGCTGTTCCCCACCACAATCTGATGTAGGGAAATTAAGGAAAGAGAAAAACCAAGCAAAGAAACAAACAAGAAAGGGGATGGGGAAAGCATAACTCTGCTTTTTGCTGTTCAGATCTGCCCAGCTCTGGAGGAAACGTTGTGACACCACTGCAAATTCCCACAGCAGCGCTCACCGCCTAACTTCCACCCTCCAGTCTGTAATCCCCTGGCAAATGAACCCAAAATGATGCCTGCTGAGGTCAGGATTTTTAGGTCCATCTGAGTGAACAGAGCTTGGGATAGCAGTGTTTCCACCTTGGGAAGTCCCTGTCAGCAGCAGGGATGCTGTTAGTAGGAGCTGCATCAAGCCACTCACTGATGTATCGTGTACAAGTCAGGGCCAGTACTTTAAACCACAGAGATCAGAAGATTGCCTGCTTCCAAAGGTGGCCCCCAGGTTGTCTGCTGTTCTCCAAACCAGTTAAACTGGGGCTGCCTCCTTTCATAAATGGCTGCTCAGTAGATAGCCCCAAGAGTGAGTCTTAGCAGCCAGAGCTTTTGGGTTGGAAGGGAGGGTTTGGTTTATCTTTGTCTTGGGGGGGAATGAGGGGGGAATAAATGAATAAACCATATTGAAATGCAGACCCAGAAGCACGTGGGTGACATGGAGAAAGGTGTGGCAGGTCTCCAGCCCCTACAGAGTACAAATACATCAGCCAAGATCACAGCAGAAGGTCATTGCTTCAGTACTCAAGGTATCCCAAGGTGTTCCACCAGAACGTTCCCACCAGGGAGTGCATTCCCAAACACAGAGACACAAGGACAGACAGCAGCACAGTGACAGCACAAAATGCTATACAAGCAGCAGTCCAAAGCAGCCTAAAACATGGGAAGCATCGTGGTGACTGTTTTTTTCGGGGTGGGGGGGAGGAAGGGGAGGTGGTGGGGTTTTTTCAGCATTGATCTGATTTGTTTCTGTTACCTGCAGCATCACCAGAGTAATTAGCAAGGAAAACATTAGTAGCGGTGCCCAAGGCATCCTAAGCACGGAAATGAATTCAGTGGACACAGTGAGGGAACTGGCCCAGCACACCTGAAGGCAAAGCCCTGCAGTGTCAGGCTGTGCCAGTGTCACAGAGCAGCCCTCCACTCCTGCTACCACTAATTCATGGTCTGAGAAGCCTAAGGGAGACTATCGAGAACAGTGGGGGCAGCAGGAGCAGGGAAGTCATTGTGCCCTGTGCTCAGCACTGCTCAGGCCACACCTTGAGTCCTGTGTCCAGTTCTGGGCTCCTCAGGTTAGGAAAGATGTTGAGATGCTGGAAGGTGTCCAGAGAAGGGCAACAAAGGTGGGGAGGGGTCTGGAGCACAGCCCTGTGAGGAGAGGCTGAGGGAGCTGGGGTTGCTTAGCCTGCAGAAGAGGAGGCTCAGGCGAGACCTTCTTGCTCTCTCTAACTCCCTGAAGGGAGGTTGTAGCCAGGTGGGGGTTGGTCTCTTCTCCCAGGCAAGCAGCACCAGAACAAGAGGACACAGTCTCAAGCTGTGCCAGGGGAGGTTTAGACTGGATGTTAGGAAGAAATTCTTCCCAGCAAGAGAGATTGGCCCTTGGAATGTGCTGCCCAGGGAGGTGGTGGAGTCCCCATCCCTGGAGGTGTTTAGGGAGAGCCTGGATGAGGCATTTGGTGCCATGGTTTAGTTGATTAGATGGTGTTGGGTGACAGGTTGGACTTGATGTCTTGAGGGTCTTTTCCAGCCTGGTTAATTCTGTGATTCTGTGAGACAGAGCCTAAGAAAAAATCTCTGCAGATGTCTAAGTGCTTGGAGCCTGAGTGTCCTGGCACAACAGATCTTTGTCTTAAGGTGGCTGACTCAACCCAAAGTGTTCAGACTGGAGGTTAAGCAGCTGTTCCATAAGCAGAGGAAGCACAGAAAGGAGTTGAGTTGATGGAGAATGAGGGATTTTCAAACTCTGTTCTGTCCAGAGAGGATTTTTGTTTCTCTCTAATCTTCACAGCTTCAAGCAACAAAAGCTGTCAGCAGCAAGCTGAGCAGAAGCTATGGAACAGATTTAAGCTGAAGGAGAAGAGGATTAGATGTGATCTTGGGAAGAAATTCCTTACTATAAGGTGGGGAGACACTGGAATGGATTGTCCAGGGAGGTTGTGGCTGCTCCTCCCTACAGGTGTTCAAGGCCAGGTTGGATGAGACCTTGAGCAACCTGAGAGCTGCCCCTGCCCATGGCAGGGAGGTTGCAGTAGATGATCTCTGAGGTCTTTTCCTGCCTAGGCCATTTGATGATTGTATGACAATGGAACAATTAAAGGTCTTTAAGTCTGCTCTGGTGAGAGCACACCTTGAGGACTGTGTCCAATTGGTGTCCCCAGCATCAGAAACACAGAGCTGCTGGAGTGAGTCCAGAGGAGACAACCAAGATGATCCAAGGGCTGGAGCAGCTCTGCTGTGAGCACAGGCTGAGGGAGCTGGGGCTGTTCAGCCTGGAGAAGACTCCAAGGGGACCTTCTAGCTGCCTTCCAGTACCTGAAGGGATCCTGCAGGAAGGCTGCAGAAAGACTTTTCCTGAGGGTGTCTGGAGACAGGCCAAGGGGGAATGGTTTGAAGCTGAGGGAGAGCAGGGTTAGACTGGAGCTGAGGAAGAAGTTCTTCAGTAGGAGGGTGGTGAGACTCTGGCACAGGCTGCCCAGGGAGGTTGTGAATGCCTCCTCTCTGGAGATGTTCAAGGCTAGGCTAGAGGAACTTTGAGCAACCTGGGCTAGTGTGAGGTGTCCCTGCCCATGGCAGGGAGGTTGGAGTAGATGACCTCTGAGGTCCCTCCCAACCTGAGCCAGTTTGTGCCTCTATGACTCTGACCTTGCCTAAGCGACTGGCCCTGGGCTATCCAGCTTTCACCTGCAGAGTGAGGATAGTTTTGCCCATATGGCTCCTTCCCAGCACTTTGACTGTTTAGATTATTATGGGATGCCCACCCAGCATTTACAGTGAATGTCAGTAGTACAAACCCCACTCTAGGCAGCAGTGGCTGTGAGATGGAAAGAAAGAGGCAACATTCTGTGCTGGTTCATCTAGAAGCTGCACCTTGGAAAGATGCTTATGCAGGAACCACCCAGTGCATGCCAACAGGCACTCCTCTTTCTCAGCATTTATGTCTGGTTATGAGTCAGGAAGAAATCACTCAGAAGACCCTGCTGTTGATTCTGATGGGACTGTGAATAACAGGGTCCTAACAGACCCCACCAAAGGCACTACTGGGGAGTTTGAGAATGAGAAGGATCCAGAAATACTTAAATGAGTCCAAGGAAAAAATAAGGGAGAGAAAGATTGAAAACAAGTTTTATTTACTGAACATGAGAGCATCCACAGGGTGAGCAGCAGCACCACTTGGCACTATAAGATACACCAGAAGGACAGGATGGCATCCAGAGGGATCTGGACAAGATGGAGAGGTGGCTCAGGTGAATCTCATGAGGTTCAACAAGAGCAAATGCAGGGTTCTGCACCTGGGCCAGAACCATCTTTACTATCAACACAGACTGGGGAAGGAGTGATACAAAGGAGCCCTGAGGAAAAGGACTTGGGGGTGCTGGTGGGGGAGAAGTTGGACAGGAGCAGGCAGTGTGAGCTTGCAGCACAGAAGGCCAATGGCAGCCTGGGCTGCATCCAAAGCAGCATTGCCAGAGATCCAGAGAGGTGATTCTGACACTTGGCTCTGCTCTGCTGAGACCTCACCTGCAGGGCTGGGCCCAGCTCTGGAGCCCTCAGTATAGGAAGGACCTGGACCTGCTGGAAAGAGTGCAGAGGAGGGCCACAAAAATGATCAGGGGGTTGGAGCAGCTCTGCTGTGAGAACAGGCTGAGGGAGCTGGGGGTGTTCAGCCTGGAGAAGAGAAGGCTCCAGGGAGACCTAAGAGCAGCCTGCCAGTACCTGAAGGGGGCTACAGGAAGGCTGCAGAGAGACTGTTTGCAAAGGCCTGCAGGGACAGGAGCAGGGGCAATGGCTTCAGACTAGAGCAGAGCAGATTGAGATTGGATGTGAGGAAGAAGTTCTGTACCAGGAGTGAGGTGGAACACTGGCACAGGTTGCCCAGGGAGGTGGCTGAGGCTCCATCCCTGGAGATACTCAAGGTGAGGCTTGAAGAGGCCTGGGGCAGCCTGACCTAGTTGAGGATGTCCCTCATCCTCATGTGCAGGGAGATTGGACTGGATGAGCTTTGGAGGTCTCTTCTGGCCCAGCCCATTCTATGATTCTATGATAAGCACTGTAATGGTCTGCTGTCAGCTGTAGATGTGAAAGGGAATGCTTAAACCCAAATGCTTCAGAGCTATGAAGACTAAAGCTTTAGGCCCAAAAGGACAGAAGTGTGGTCTTCCACTGCAGAGTTTGCTGCTGCTTCCTAACTCCTGGATAATTCATTCCAGCAGAGATGCTAGAAATGGATTGCAGCTTGCTGGAGCAGCAATTGCATAATCCTGCAGCTATCTGGGCTCTCCTGGGAACTACCAGTACCATCTCCAGAAGCTGAGATGCTAACTGAGCTGAGATGCTGACTGATGACTAGCAAGAACAGTGGCTGGTAATTTATACATGAGAACAGGAAAGCAGACCCCAAGGGAACTCTCCAAACAAGCCTGCAGTTTGCTGCTCTTGTTCCCCGGCCTCTCTTGCACCCTGTGCAAGATCTTAAGTACTGACCAGATTAAAGGTTGGGCTGGTTGTTTCCTCAGTACAACCTGAGTGGCTGGTTAGGCTCCAATAATGACTTCAGTAGGCCGACTTACAAGGAAAAAGAAACAACCCTTGAGAAAGAGGAGAGAGAGGTTTCATTGGACAAGCAGCTGAAGAGGAGCCAGCAGTGTGCCCAGGGGGCCAAGAAAGCCAAAGGCCTCCTGGCTGGGATCAGCAATGCTGTGTCCAGCAGCAGCAGGGAGGGGATTGTCCCCTGGGACTCAGCTCTGGGGAGGCCACAGCTGCAGTGTTGTGTCCAGAGTTGGGCAGCTCAATGCCAGAGAGATGTGGAGGTGCTGGAGCCAGGGCAGAGGAGGGCAAGAAAGCTGGGAAGGGCCTGGAGAAGAAATCTGATGAAGAGCAACTGAAGGAGCTGGGGCTGGTTAGTGTGAAAGAGAGGAGGCTGAGGGGAGACCTCCTGGCTGTCTACAGCTCCCTGAAAGGTTGTGGAAAGGTTGGTGCTGGTCTCTTCTCCCAGGGAATGGCCTCAAGCTGTGACTGGGTAGGTGTAGACTGGACAGTAGGAAACATTTGTTCCCAGCCAGAGTGGTCAGAGATTGGCAGAGGCTGCCCAGGGAGTTGGTGGAGTCCCCAAGCCTGGCTGTGTTTCAAGGTGGTTTGGATGTGGTGCTTGGGGCTATGGTTTAGGGGTGAAGCTTGCAGAGCAGGGTCAGGGGTTTGACTTGGTGACCCTGAGGATCTTTTCCAACCTGAATGTTTCTGTGATTCTGTGATGTGACTGCACTGGAGATCCTCTCAGTGTGTGCTCTTGGTCTGTCAGAAAGGGTCAGTACTGTAGCAGAGCTTCAAGGGCTCACTGAGTGAGACACTGGAACAGGTTGGCCACAAAAGCTTTGGCTGCCCCCTCCCTGGAGGTGTTCAAGGTCAGGCTGTATGGGGCCTGGAGCAACCTGGGCCAGTAGGAGGTTTCCCTGCCCATGGCAGGGGCCTCAAAGTAGATGATCTTGAAGGTCCCTTCCAACCCCAACCAGTCCATGACTCTATGATACTATGAGCATGGGATTGTTTGTTTTCTGTACTGAATTCACCAACCACTTGGATACTTTTCTTCCTTAACTCTAGAGCAGCTGCACTGTGTAGTCTGGAGAAGAGAAGGCTGAGAGAGAGTCATTTATCATTGGAATGGGCTACTCAAGGAGGTGGTGGGGTCACCATCCCTGGCTGTGCTCAAGAGGGGATTGGATGTGGCACTTGGTGCCATGGTCTAGTCATGAGGTCTGTGGTGACAGGTTGGACTAGATGATCTTTGAGGTCTCTTCCAACCTTGGTGATACTGTGATCAATGTCTATCAATAGCTGAGGGCTGGGGGTCAGGGTGAAGGGGCCAGGCTCTGTTTGGTGGTGCCCAGTGACAGGACAAGGAACAAGAGGTACAAGCTGGAACCCAGGAGGTTCCACCTCAACGCGAGGAGAAACTTCTTTGGTGTGAGGGTGCTGGAGGCCTGGAGCAGGCTGCCCAGAGAGGTTGTGGAGTCTCCTGCTCTGGAGCCTTTCCAACCCCACCTGGATGCATTCCTGTGTGACCTCCCCTGGGGCAGGGGGGTTGGACTGGATGACCTGTGGAGGTCCCTCCCAACCCCCAGCACTCGGCGCATCAGCTGCCTGAGCGCTACCCCGGGGCGGTGCTGGGAAGGGTGCCAGTGGCAGGGGGAAACAGCAGGTGCTGTGGGGAGGAACTTACCGACTTCTGCTTCTGCTTAGCTACAGCAGCATGGAAAAGAAACAAAGAACAACAGAGCATGCATGTTATTGGCTGGTCAGAGGACGCAGACGCTCCACAGGACTAGGAATGTGACGCAGTGCGGGTGAGCAGGTGGACAGATGGGAGCTGGGAGGTGGTGCTGTTACCTTCTTAAAGAAGGGCATTCTTTTCTCTTTGGAGTGGGGTGAGGTGACACTGTTTGCACTGGGTTTGGGGGAGCGATGGTTGGCTGGAATATCATTTTCTTCTGCATCTAAGCCAGTGGCATCTATGTCTATAGCTATATACAGACAAACAATTCAGAATTATCAGGTGGCAGGGGAAAAAGGGAAGAGAGGTTCACAAGTTAAATAAAACTGAAAGGAAAGGAACTAAGAGGTGAAGGAAGAAAAATACACACTCAGGAAAACTGCCCAGGGCAGGGAGCAAACAAATCAAAAGTCAAAAATCCACCATGGGAGTACAAACCACAATAAAACAAAGGCAGAAGTTTCAAGGTGCAGCACATCAGGATTGGAAGACAGAAGGCAACCTTTAACAGCTACTGTCATGTTCTCCTCTGATCCCCTTTCACATGGCTACATCAAACACCCCCAGAACTACCCTGGCAAAGCAGAGCATTGGCCTCTGCCTGTAAACAACAGAACCTGGCCAGCACTTGAATTGTTTGACAGCAGTGGACACCAGTTCAAACTGGGTACCATCAGCTGAAAGCTGCAATGTTTCCATAGGAAATCACAGAAGAAAAATCAACTGGGAAGCAAAAACCAGCCCCATGCTGCTACAGCTGCAGCTGCCTCTCTCTCAGGGTGGGCTATGGTCTGCATTCCTGACCACTGGAAGTGAAAAGGCACAGGAGTCCCAGGATGCATTTCTTAGGAAACAGAAACCCAGACCTGTTGATAGTGAAAACTAAACAGAATGGGGGAGCAGAACAGAGGAACCTGATCCCAGCCTGTCCCAGTGCCCTGCATCCTGCTGCAAACTGTGGCTCAGTTGGTAGTGCATCAGACCCTGAATGGAAGGTCGTGAGTTCAAGCCTGCAGTGGGCAGTAGTGGCCTCCCTACTCTAGTCATGAGCTCTAGGGTGACAGGCTGGACTCCATGATCTTTGAGGTCTCTTCCAGCCTTAGTGATACTGAATACTCAGTGAGGATGGAGGCAGGGCAAAATGGAAGTGAACACAACAAAGCACTGCTGCTCAGCCTCCATCCCAGCAGGATACACAGCACCACAACCTTACTCACTCCATAAACATCAAATATTTACCCTCCTTACCAAATACTGAAGAACAGCAGAAGTGAGAACTCCTCCTGGACTCAGAAACTAATAACTTCAAAAACCAAAGCCCTGTTAGCCTGCATGGTGAGGCCAGCAGGCACCTGCTGGCTGCACACCAAGCCCAACCCAACCAACACCAAAGCTTTCTCGCTCACCACCATCAATCCCCACCTTAAATAAGACATCAACATTTCTCTTCAGCAGGCAAGCACCTGCACAAAAGGGCTCCAAAACCGTGCTGTGCACCATCACCCCTGTGTGTAGGGAACTCCCCCACCTCTTGCCACAGTCTGGGTGACACAAGCTTGTCTTTGCTGTGCCTTTGCAGAAAGGGACCTGGGGGGAGAGGTTGACAGCAGCTGAACATGAGCCAGCAGTGTGCCCAGGCAGCCAAGAGGGCCAATGGCATCCTGGCCTGCATCAGGAACAGTGTGGCCAGCAGGAGCAGGGAAGTCATTGTGCCCTGTGCTCAGCACTGCTTAGGCCACACCTTGAGTCCTGTGTCCAGTTCTGGGCTCCTCAATTCAAGAAAGACACGGAGACAATTGAATGTGTCCAGAGAAGGGCAACAAAGCTGGGGAGGGGTCTGGAGCACAGCCCTGTGAGGAGAGGCTGAGGGAGCTGGGGTTGCTTAGCCTGGAGAAGAGGAGGCTCAGGGGAGACCTCATTGCTCTCTCCAACTCCCTGAAGGGAGGTTGTAGCCAGGTGGGGGTTGGTCTCTTCTCCCAGGCAGCCAGCACCAGAACAAGAGGACACAGTCTCAAGCTGTGCCAGGGGAGGTTTAGGCTGGTGGTGAGGAGAAAGTTCTTCCCAGAGAGAGTGATTGGCCATTGGGATGTGCTGCCCAGGGAGGTGGTGGAGTCACCATCCCTGAAGGCGTTCAAGAGGGGATTGGATGTGGCACTTGGTGCCATGGTCTAGTCATGAGGTCTGTGGTGACAGGTTGTACTGGATGATCTTTGAGGTCTCTTCCAACCTTGGTGATACTGTGATACTTGGAGCCATGGTTTAGTTGTCAGGAGGTATTAGGTAATAGGTTGGAACTGATGACCTCTGAGCTCTTTTCCAACCTTATTGATTCTGTGATTTCTGTTGAACTGGACCCAAGCATTATTTCTCCCAGCTGGGAATTCATCCCTGCAAACTATGGTGAAACCACCTTGGTGACCTCCTTCCAGCTGCCTGATGAGTGAGCCAGCACCCACCCTGGCATAGCTGTGCCCCACAGAAATATTTCTGTTGGCCTATGTGCAGCTGCTGAGTTAAGAGACACTTGGGGCCACTGAGTGCTGCTGCTGGGGTGAAGTCTGTCTGCCCCTTTGCATTATCCACAGACCTCATGTCATGATGCTTGACAACTCCTGAGTTACAGGACTGTGCCTTTGAGCCTGCCCTTGCCAGGCAAGCCTGCAAGTGGATCTGTGCTCTGTTTCTGTACTCCTGCTCCTCAAAACAGTCCCAGAAACCACGTCACATTCTCTTCCAGCAGCACTGTTCCTGCATCCTCTTCACAAGTATAAAAAGAAGGTATTATCTTGTCTTGAACACAGGCCAGATCCCATAAATCACTCATAATAAGGGATAGCAAAACTCCTTCAGTTCCAAGTGCAACTAAAATAGTTCAGGCAAGAAAACTCAGAGCTGTTAAAGCTTCTCCTTGTAAAGAAGAAATGCAGCACCTCCTGGGTTCCTTCTCCGTCTTCACGTCACACAACGGCTCCCACGAGAGCTCTTCTGCTCTTTATCATCCTCACTGCTCTGCACTGTGGTCCAAGTCATTTTCACCACTGGCCCACAACACCCTTCTCTCCAAGCTGGGGAGACAGGGATTGGATGAGTGGACTGTTCAGGGGATAAGGAATTGGTTGGATGATGGCATCCAAAGGGTAGTGGTCAATGGCTCATGTCCAGATGGAGACAGGTGACAAGTGCTGTCCCTCAGGGGTCTGCACTGGGACCAGAGCTGTTCAGTATCTTCATCAGTGATACAGACAGCAAGGCTGAGGCACCCTCAGCAAGTTTCCTCATGGGACTAAGCTGAGTGGTGTGGCTGATAAGATTGAAGGATGGGATGGGAGCCAGCCAGAGGGACCTGGACAGGCTGAGAGGTGGCTGAGGAGAAACTCATGAGGCTCAACAAGGCAAAGTGCAAGGTTCTGTACCTAGATCAGGGCAACTCTTGACATCAATCCAGCCCTGCAGAGAAGGCCTTAGGGGTGCTGGTGGGGGAGAAGCTGGACAGGAGCCAGCAATGGGCACTGGCAGCACAGAAGGCCAAGGGCAGCCTGGGCTGCATCCAAAGCAGTGTGGCCAAGGATGGAGAGAGAGGATCCTGCCCCTCTGCTCTGCTCTGCAGAGACCTCACCTGCAGGGCTGTGTCCAGCTATGGGGCCACCAACAGGAGAGACATGGGCCTAATGGGGAGGGTCCAGAGGAGGCCACAAAGGTGATCAGGGGGCTGGAAAACCTCTCTTGTGGGGACAGGCTGAGAGGGTTGGGGCTATTCAGCCTGGAGAAGAGAAGGCTCCAGGGAGACCTTAGAGCTGCATTTCAATAGCTGAAAGGGACCCAGAGGAAGGCTGGGGAGGGACTGTTCAGAAGGGGCTGTGGGGATAGGATGAGAGGCAATGGTTTGAAACTGGAGCAGGGCAGAGTTAGGTTGGACACCAGGAGGAAGTTCTGTACCATGAGGGTGGTGAGACACTGGAACAGGCTGCCCAAGGATGTGGTTGAGGCCATGTCCATGGAGACATTCAAGATTAGACTTGGGGTAACCCTGGGCAGCCTGGTGTAGTTGGAGGTGTCCCTGCTGCCTGCAGAGGGGTTGGACAAGATGCCCTTTGAGGATTCCTTCCAACCTGATGCTGTCCATTACTGTATGGATCGATTACCAGATCAATAGAGTATGGATTTCAATGCCTGTGAGCCTCCTTTTCCTCTGGTTTTCACTGATTCTTCATCTTCTTTGGGGGGATTTTTCTTGCTTGGTTTTGTGGCATGAGCTTAGATTGAAAACCAAACCAACCACCAAACGTCCCTGACTCTACCTTTCAAAACAAGAATGAAATGAACTCATTGTGTTCAAATCCCTTCACCCATTTAATCACTTTACATATGTGTCATTTCTTGTCCATCCTTAAAGAGGAGGCCTGAGAATAACAACTGAAGTGTGCTCCAGAGTTCTTGTGTTAGGCAAAATCCCTTCTTTGAGAAAAAAAAAAGCTGCAGGTCCCAGGTTTGAAGCTCAGACATTAAGCTGAGGTCCACTGCTCATTAATGTCCTCCACGTTGTCAGTGGAACTGAGAAACACCTAATTACCACATTGCCTTTCTTTTTTCCCCCCTCCTGAAACCCATGCTGGTGAAAAGATGTCTGAAGGAACAATTCAAGCCAGTGACAACTACAGGAGGTGCCCTAAGTGTCTCTTCTCTTACTGCTGAACTCTGTGTAGCCTTCTGAAACGTTCACAGGTCCTCCCCTCCAATGCTTTCAGGATACAGAACAGTATGATAGCATTTCAGATGCTCCAATCATGTGCTGTAAGCAGGCTCTGCAGAGGGACCTGGACAGGCTGGATCCATGGGCTGAGGCCAGGTGTATGACATTCAACAAGGCCAAGGGCTGGGTCCTGCGCTTGGGTCACAACCACCCCATGAATGCCCCAGGCTTGGGGCAGAGTGGATGGAAACTGCCCAGCAGAAAAGGTCCTGGGGGTGTTCATCAACACTGCACACTGCACTGCTTAGGCCACACCTTGAGTCCTGTGTCCAGTTCTGGGCCCCTCAGTTGATAGGTTGGATGCAATGATCTCGAAGGTCTCTTCCAACCTGGCTTATTCTATTCTATTCTAACACCTGGCTGAAGATGAGCCAGCAGTGTGCCCAGGTAGCCAAGAAGGCCACCAGCATTCTGGCCTGGATCAGCAGTGGTACGACTAGCAGGATCAGGGAAGGGATTGTGCCCCTGTGCTGGGCATTGGTGAGGCCACACCTTGAGTCCTGGGTTCAGTTTTAGGGCTCTCAGAACAAGAAGGATATTGAGGTGCTGCAGTGAAGGGCAATAAAGCTGGGGAAGGGTCTGGAGAACAGGGCTGGGGAGGAGCAGCTGAAGGAGCTGGGATGTTTAGTGTGGAGAAGAGGAGGCTGAGGGGAGACCTCATTGCTCTCTGCAGCTCCCTGAAAGGAGGTTGGAGCCAGGCAGGAGTTAGTCTCTTCTCCCTAGTAATAAGTGATAGTGGGAGATGAAATGGCCTCAAGTTGCCCCAGGGGAAGTTTAGGTTGGAGATTAGAAGAAACTTCTTCCCTGAAAAGGTTCTCAAAGCCTGGCACAGGCTGCTCAGGGTGGTGGTTGCATCCCCATCCCTGGAGGGGTTTCCAAGAGGCAGAGATGTGGTGCTGAGGGCCACGGTTTAGCCCCAGCCACGGCAGAGTCAGAGAATGGTTGGGCTGGAGGATCCTGAAGGTCTTTTCCAACTGAAAGGATTCTGTGGTTCTGTGAAACTGCCATGGTAGGGTCCATGGGCAGTTTTACTGCCAGAATGAAGCTGCTGAACTGAACAGTCAATGTCAAAGTTTAAAGGCATTGTAATGTGTATTCTAGAGGCTTGTGGTGGACACCTGTTAGCAAACTAAACACAGATATAGAAAAACCCAAGGGATAGGGCACCTGAGTAGAACTCTCCTAACCCAATGCAGTCATACTGCAGTGGGTAGGTACAAAAAAATCCATGGTTTCATCAAAAAACAAAGACATAGCTTTTGCCATCCATTTAATGAAATCAAGCTACTATCATAACTTGATTGAATTCTCCTCTCTCTCTCTCTCTTTATATCCATAGAAATGACTTTAAAATCTTCAGGATCATTTTAAGATCAGGCTCCAGAGGAACTGAATGGGAAAGACAATTCTTTGGCTCAGGAGACAAACCACTAGGAAGGTTGAATCAGTATTTCTGATTTCTACTACTCCAAATGTACTTCTTCTCTCTCAGGAGAACATCCAAGAGCTGAGTTTTGGGGTTTGTTCATCTTCTGCTATGCATTCTTCAAGGAGCTGATGCTGATTTCCTCCACCAGCTCACCACAAGAGGCTTTGGGCATCTTGACTCCAAGCTCCCCAAAGGCAAATCCTGACTGCTGATGCTCTAAATGCAAAGCAGTATGTGTGACCAACACATCACAAAAAGGAGGAAGGATTGGATGTGTGTGGATTCTGGGAGGCACATCCTCATCAGAAGGATCTGGGCTGGTGGGAGGTGTCCCTGCCTATGGCAGGGGGGTTGGAACTGGATGATCTTTAGGGTCCCTACCAATTCAAACCATTCTATGAATCAATCTATGAACCTGTGACCTGTGAAACCAGGGGGTTGGAACTAGATGATCTCTAAGGTCCCTACCAATTCAAACCATTCTATGAATCAATCTATGAACTTGTGACCTGTGAAACCAGGGGATTGGAACTAGATGACCTCTAAGGTCCCTACCAACTCAAACCATTCTATGAATCTATGAATCAATCTATGAACCTGTGACCTGTGAAACCAGAGGGTTGGAACTAGATGATCTCTAAGGTCCCTACCAACTCAAACCATTCTATGGATCTATGAATCAATCTATGAACCTGTGACCTGTGAAACCAGGGGGTTGGAACTGGATGATCTCTAAGGTCCCTACCAACTCAAACCATTCTATGAATCAATCTATGAACCTGTGACCTGTGAAACCAGGGGGTTGGAACTGGATGATCTCTAAGGTCCCTACCAACTCAAACCATTCTATGAATCAATCTATGAACCTGTGACCTGTGAAACCAGGGGGTTGGAGCTAGATAATCCTCAAGGTCCCTTCCAACTCAAACCATGCCATGAGTCTATGACTTGTGAAACCAGCAATTCCTGTTATTAGCGACTAATGCTGCTCTTGATGCTCCTGAAGAAACCTCCTGGGAACTTCTTACTTCTTATTGCTGCTTTTTCTCCTGTGCCAGAAGGTCTTGCTCGTTCAGCAGAAGTGCTCAGGCCAGACCAAACCTTCCCCTGCCCTGCTTCAGTGCAGTGTCTTTGCTATAAAACACCACAGTAAAAGCCAAGGGGGAACTCAGTGCACTGTTAACAGCCCCATCGTTGCCTGATCTTGCTGGCACCACTCCCATTACTTCAAAACTACCTGAACCAGGTTTTGTAGGGCAAGGCAACCACCCAACCTTATACCTGTGAGGCACAGGGGATAAGAAAAACAGAAGCAAAAGTATCTCAGCTTCTTGGACTGTAAAGCAAAGGGTTCAGGACCTACTCACCAGATGATGGAGGCGTCGATTTTCTGGAACTAGGAACGATGTCACCCAAACTGGATGAAGAGTTTCCTCCTGATTTACTGGAGTAAAGCAACAAATTAGTCTGAAGCCTCCCAGCTTTCTCTGTAGTTTATTTCTTAGCTGCCTCCTGAAGGAGCTGCTAGCCAAGGGACAAAGAGGATGATAAACCAGCCAGCCACACACAAGGTGGGTGAGCGTCGAGGAGCCAGGCGCCGCACACAGCAGTCCTGCTCCTTCTGCTGGGGCAAAGTCACTCTGCTGCCTGTGCTCTCACTGCCTCTCCATCTCCATCGCAGCTCATTAGGAATATGGCTACTGAGAGACAATTATTAATGGCACTACTCATTACTGAGACTAATTCTTAAGAAGCCAGGGAGCATATCTGCTTTTAACAGCAGGGTTATTGACAGCTCCCTAGTGAAAGTGACTGGGAGCTTGCCTACCATCTTTTGTATTTAATTACAGCACAACTCCTTTTGCTGCCTCACTACAAGGTATCACTTAAGGGGGCACAAAAAAAAGCCCCTCAAACGAAGATATAACAGTCTGGGGTATTGTCAAGTTCTGCTCTGTGAAAAATCTCTCCAGGCTGTGGAAATGAGACAGTATTTTTAGTCCTTTTTACTTCAATTACCCTAAGGAGAAAGGCACTGAGAAGGAGGCAAGAAAGGCTATTTCACCCCTCAAATAATTCATGTGACAGCACTCACTTCCACTTTTCCCATCTCCAAACATGAACAAGCACTAACTAAATGGATGTGTGGCAGAAGGCAGCGTTGTCTGCAGCAGAGGTGCTGGAACAGGGAAGTCCTTATGGACTGGGAAGGGATGGAATCACTTGGTCAGATCTACTGTATCAGAATTGCCATGAGAGGAAAAAGGAACCTGCTAAGGACCACACCCTCCTAGAGAGGGCATTTCACAGCTGGCAGTGCTGCAGCACTCCTAGCCCTGGCATGCTCTTCAAACACTGCTGCCCTTCCTACTCAAGAAGCCTCTCTGGCTTCCCAAATTTCTCCCAGCTGGTTTCTCCACTCCAGGTCCATCCGACTCAGACACACTGGCAGGATTTGTTTCCCACAGACCCAAAGGGAAGCAAGTGGCCTTTGCTTCCACATGTGTTCATATGCCCTGCAGAACCACCTTGAGAATCCTGCAGGAAAGATGCCATTATTGCTACCCTGCAGTGCTGTGCAACACATTGAGGTACTGAGTATTTCAATGGAATGAAGGCTGCACTCAGAGACAACAAATAACTCAGCATCAAACTTCCACAGCTCTTAACAGTTGTGCTTGTAGGCAAGGAATCTGAGAAGACCAAAGCATCTCTCCAACCACCAAGCTCAGGATCTACTTTCCCTCTCAAACAGCAATGACAGCAGATAGAAATAAAGATTTACTTCCTCCATGGGTTCAAACTGTGGGAAGCAGAACAGAACTACATCAGACACAGCACTAGCTTCCAAGCTGGGTCCCAGTCAATTATATTCTTCTGGCTTTTGCTGTCCATACATGGTTGGACTACATGACCTTCAAAGTGGCCTTCTTGTGGCCTTCCAGTTCCTGAAGGGGGCTACAAGAAAGCTGGGGAGGGACTTTTGAGGGTGTCAGGGAGTGATAGGACTGGAGGAAATGCAGCAAAATTAGAAGTGGGGAGATTCAGATTGGATGTTAGGAAGGAGTTCTTCCCCATGAGGGTGGCGAGATACTTGTGGTGGGTTGAAGTATACCCCAGCATTAACTTTAGGGATAGCCTAAAACTACCACAGATATTGGAACAGGTTGCCCAGGGAGGTGGTGGAAGCCTCATCCCTGGAGGTGTTTGCAGCCAGGCTGGATGTGGCTGTGAGGAACCTGCTGTAGTGTGAGGTGTCCCTGCCCATGGCAGGGGGGTTGGCACTGGCTGAGCCTTGAGGTCCCTTCCAACCCGGACAATTCTATGCTTCTATGAAAGTCATTTCCAAGAATTTTCTTCTCCCACTAATAGCTGACCAGCAGCCACTGGCTTCAGCTTAAAACAAATTAGTCTTAACATCTTCTTCAAGTTCTAAAATCAGTGCTTCAGAAACTGCAAGGTCAGGAAAACAGGTGAAAAGAAAAATGCTGAGGAATGCAGGAAGGTTAACTTTGACAAGTTTGTCTTGCTCATAGCAAAGGCACTGATGACAAATATCCCTTGAAAATGAAATGGAGTAACAACCAATGCAGGCCATCAGAGAGCACCAACCTGAAGATCTCCTCTCTTCCTCAACCAGCAATGAGATTAAATACACAACTAAAAACCAACCTGAAGATCTCCTTTCTCAATCAACCAGATATGAGATTAAACACACAACTGAAAACCAACCTAAAGATCTCTCTCCCTCAACCAGCAATGAGATTAAACACACAACTAAAAACCAATCTAAAGATCTCAATCAACCAGATATGAGATTAAATACACAACTAAAACCCAACCTAAAGATCTCCTCTCTCCCCCAACCAGCAATGAGATTAAATACACAACTAAAAACCAACCTAAAGATCTCCTCTCTTCCTCAACCATCAATTAAACACACAACTGAAAACCAACCTACAGATCTCTCTCCCTCAACCAGCAATGAGATTAAATACACAACTAAAACCCAACCTAAAGATCTCCTTTCTCCCTTAACCAGCAATGAGATTAAACACACAACTAAAAACCAACCTAAAGATCTCCTTTCTCCCCCAACCAGCAATGAGGTTAAATACACAACTAAAAACCAACCTAAAGATCTTAATCAACCAGCAATGATATTAAAGATCTCCTTTCTCAATCAACCAACAATGAGATTGAAGATTGAGATTAAAGATTTCCTCTCTCCCTCAGTCAGCAATGAGATTAAACACACAACTAAAAACCAACCTACAGATCTCCTCTCTCCTTCAGCCAGCAATGAGATTAAACACACAACTAAAACCCAACCTAAAGATCTCCTCTCTCCCTCAACCAGCAATGAGATTAAACACACAACTAAAAACCAACCTGAAGATCTCCTCTCTCCCTCAACCAGCAATGAGATTAAACACACAACTAAAAACCAAACCAAAGATCTCCTTTGTCCCTCAACCAGCAAAGAGATTAAACACACAACTAAAAACCAACCTAAAGATCTCCTCTCTCCTTCAACCAGCAATGAGATTAAATACACAACTAAAAACCAACCTGAAGATCTCCTTTCTCCCTCAACCATCAATGAGATTAAACACACAACTGAAAACCAACCTAAAGATCTCCTTTCTTCCTCAACCAGCAGTGGGGTTAAATGCAGAACTATAAACCAAACCAAAGATCTCCTCTCTCCTTCAACCAGCAATGGGATTAAACACACAACTAAAAACCAAACCAAAGATCTCCTTTGTCCCTCAACCAGCAAAGAGATTAAACACACAACTAAAAACCAACCTAAAGATCTCCTTTCTCCCTCATCAAGCAATGAGATTAAAGACACAACTAAAAACCAACCTAAAGATCTCTTCTCTCCCTCAACCAGCAAAGGGATTAAATACACAACTAAAAACCAACCTGAAGATCTCCTTTCTCAATCAACCAGCAATGAGATTAAACACACAACTGAAAACCAACTTAAAGATTTCCTCTCTCCCTCAGTCAGCAATGAGATTAAACACACAACTAAAAACCAACCTACAGATCTCCTCTCTCCTTCAGCCAGCAATGAGATTAAACACACAACTAAAAACCAACCTAAAGATCTCCTTTCTCCCTCAACCAGCAATGAGATTAAACACACAACTGAAAACCAACCTAAAGATCTCCTCTCTCCCTCAGTCAGCAATGAGATTAAATACACAACTAAAAACCAAACCAAAGATCTCCTTTGTCCCTCAACCAGCAAAGAGATTAAACACACAACTAAAAACCAACCTAAAGATCTTAATCAACCAGCAATGAGATTAAAGACACAACTAAAAACCAACCTGAAGATGTCCTCTCTCCCTCAACCAGCAATGAGATGAATTCCAGACCCAAATCCCCCTGCACTGATTCACACCAGCTGCAGCTGCCCATGCCAGCCCGTGAACAGAGCCATACCCCAGCCCCCACTCTCCCACTCAGTGCCCCCACCCCTGTTTAAGGACATTTGGTTGTTACCTGGAGTAGAATTTTCCTTGTTTTGCCTTTTGTTCATGCTGCAGCCTCATGTTCTCTAGCTTGACTGGGCTTGGTATGAATCCTATCTCACAGCCTTCTTTTACCAAGCGTCCTATCCACCAGTCATTATTAAATTTCTGCAGAAGAAAAGAGCAAGGAGAAGGCAGGCAGCAGGGTGGCAGTGTACCTGGCATCAGTTTGGGAATACTTCTAATTGGCAGCCAAGCCACTGGATGTAATTCTGCCCTGCAGCTCATCACTCTGCTGTGTTATTATGGTAATGAAGAGCTGTGCTGAGACCCAGGAATACATTAACAATAATTACACCTTGAGAAGGGTTCAGAAGCTGCAGAGTGCTTAGGCAGAAACCTTCCCTCCCAGACTTGATGATCCTCCTTGGCTGCCACTTCCACCCATTTCACCACTGGTATTGTTTTTAGGCTTCACAGCCTCCTGCCCTCAAACACAAGAGCTGCTTTTGTTCTTCCAGGACACCAGAGATTTCTTCCCATGTGCTCCTACCCACTGCAACTGCAGGAAGCTTTTTCTCTTAGTTCATCAGGTCAGGGGCAAGCAGAGTCCCTCAGGGATCAGTCCTGGGACCAGGCTTGTTCAACATCTTTGTTGGTGCCATGGACAGTGGCACTGAGTGCACCCTCAGCAGGGTTGCTGATGACACCAAGCTGTGTGGTGCAGCAGACAGCTGGAGGGAAGGATCCATCCAGAGGGACCTGGACAGACTGCAGAGCTGGGCCCAGGACAACCTCAGGAGGTTCAACAAGGCCAAGGGCAAGGTCCTGCAGCTGGGTCAGGGCAATCCCAGGCACCAATATAGGCTGGGCAGGGACTGACTTGAGAGCAGCCCTGAAGAAAAGGCCTTGGGGGTGCTGGGGGAGGAGAAGCTCAACAGCAGCCAGCAGGGAGCACTTGCAGCCCAGAGAGCCAAGCAGAGCCTGGGCTGCAGCAAGAGAAGTGTGGCCAGCAGGGCCAGGGAGGGGATTCTGCCCCTCTGCTCCACTCTGCTGAGACCACAGCTGGAGCTCTGGGTCCAGTTCTGGAGCCTCTGTGCCAGGAAGGCTCTGGAGGTGCTGGAAGGTGTGGAAGGTGTCCAGAGAAGGGCCACGAGGAGGAGCAGAGGGCTGGAGCTGCTCTGCTCTGGAGACAGACTGAGGGAGTTGGGGTTGTGCAGTCTGGAGAGGAGAAGGCTCTCAGGAGACCTCATTGTAGCCTTCCAGGATCTGCAGGGGGCTCCAAGAAAGCTGGGGAGGGACTTTTGAGGGTGTCAGGGAGTGATAGGACTGGGGGGGGATGGAGCAAAACTAGAAGTGGGGAGATGGAGATTGGCTGTGAGGAAGAAGTTGTTCCCCATGAGGGTGGTGAGAGCCTGGCACAGGCTGCCCAGGGAGGTGGTGGAAGCCTCCTGGCTGGAGGTGTTTGCAGCCAAGCTGGATGTGGCTGTGAGCAACCTGCTGTGGTGTGAGGTGTCCCTGCCCATGGCAGGGGGTTGGAGCTGGCTGAGCCTTGAGGTCCCTTCCAACCCTGACAATTCTGTGATTGTACTCTGCTTATAAAAGCCTTGGCTCAAATTCCTTACAATCCAATTAATGAGGTTTGGAAAGCAGGAGCTTTTCTTCCCTGAATAAAATCACTGAATTTGGGGCTTTAAACACCTGCAGGTTAAGTCATACAGTATTTGTAGGGATGACAGCAATGACAGCAACTGTGTGGCCTGGCTGGCAGAGTGGAGGGAAGGGATGACATCCAGAGACCTGGAAGGGCTGGAGAGGTGAGCCCTGCACCCTGGTCAGGGTGATCCCAAGCACACATCCAGGCTGGGCAGAGAATGGCTGGAGAACAGCACTGAGGAGGAGGAGTTGGGGGTGCTGTGTCAGAAGGAGCTCAACATGAGCTGGGCTATCTGTCCTGGGCTGATCCCCAGTAGCCTAGGTAGCAGGTGGAGTGAGGGGATTGTGCCCCTCTGGTGTGCTCTGGTGAGAATCCACCTGGAGCCCTTTGTACACCTCTGGAGCCAGCAAAACAATGAGGGGATGGAACTGTGAGAACAGTTTAGTCTGGAGAAGATTTCATGGTGATTCCATATTGGCAGGGGGGCTATACTGGATGATCTCTGGAGGTCCCTTCCAACTCCTAACATTCTGTGACTCCAGGACATTCACTGGAAATTGGTGATTTCAGCTTGTAACAGCCCTTAGATTCCTGGTCCTGGGGTATAAAATCCCCAGCATTCCTATGAAGAAAGGCTGAGAGCCCTGGAGCTGCTTAGTCTGGAGAGGAGAAGGCTGAGAGGGATCTGATCAATGTCTATCAGTATCTTGGGGGTGGGGGTCAGGATGAAGGGGCCAGGCTGTGTTTGGTGGTACCAAGGGATAGGACAAGGAACAAGAGATACAAGCTGGAACCCAGGAGGTTCCACCTCAACATAAGGAGAAACTACTTTGGTGTGAGGGTGCTGGAGGTCTGGAGCAGGCTGCCCAGAGAAGTTGTGGAATCTCCTGCTCTGGAGCCTTTCCAAATCCACCTGGATGTGCTGCTGTGTGACCTGCCCTGGTTGACCCTGCTCTGGCAGGGGGGTTGGACTGGATGACCTCTGGAGGTCCCTTCCAACCCCTGGCATCCTATGATTCCATGTGATTCTGTGATTGTGAGGCTCTATTGAGATTCCTCCTCACAAATATAAGAGAATCAAACCTTGGCTGCTGGATCAGAATGTACTCTCAGAGTACCCCAATGCTGCACCCCACAAATACTGTATGACTTAACCTGCAGCTGTTTAAAACCCCAAATTCAGTGATTTTATTCAGGGAAGAAAAGCTCCTGCTTTCCAAACCTCATTAATTGGATTGTAAGGAATTTGAGCCATGGCTTTTATAAGCAGAGTACAATCACAGAATTGTCAGGGTTGGAAGGGACCTCAAGGCTCAGCCACTCCCAAGCCCCCTGCCATGGCCAGGGACACCTCACACTACAGCAGGTTGCTCACAGCCACATCCAGCCTGGCTGCAAACACCTCCAGGCAGGAGGCTTCCACCACCTCCCTGGGCAACCTGTGCCAGGCTCTCACCACCCTCACTGCAAAGAATTTCTTCCTAATCTCTACCTAATCTCTCACCACCCTCATGGGGGAACAACTTCTTCCTCACATCCAATCTCAATCTACCCATTTCTGTGTTTGTTTTTTTACTTTCCCCCCAGTCCTATCACTCCCTGACACCATCAAAAGTCCCTCCCCAGCTTTCTTGGAGCCCCCTGCAGATCCTGAAAGGCCACAAGAAGCTCTCCTGGGAGCCTTCTCCTCTCCAGCCTGCACAACCCCAACTCTCTCAGTCTGTCTCCACAGCACAGCAGCTCCAGCCCTCTGCTCATCGTTGTGGCCATTCTCTGGACACCTTCCAGCACCTCCAGAGCCTTCCTGGCACAGAGGCCCCAGAACTGGCCCCAGAGCTCCAGCTGTGTTCTCAGCAGAGCGGCGTAGGGCAGTAGAGCAGAGTGTATCAAAGACCATCCAGTCCCTTGCACTCAGCCGTCTTGTTTCCGCCACATCTCTATGGTGCTGGGTGGTATAAAAGGGTAGCCTTATGGAAGAGCAGCACTGTGAGTCAAACAGACAAAGGAAGTCAGCTTCCCCCCCTCCTCCAGCTTGACTTACTTCTTTAACATGAAGGAAATCCTTCGCCTCGAAGGAGATGGCCATGCCTGGCACCGGCACGTCGTCATCGTGAGCCGCGCTGTACCCGACGTTCGTCCGCACCGCAAACGCAACCGGCTTGGCCTGCAGGGGAGCAACAGACAGCATCAGGGCATGCACCCAGGGCATGCTCTAGTTCCAACTAGAGGTGTCTAGGGACACCTCCCACTAGACCATTAGATGCTCAAGGCCTCATCCAGCCTGGCCTGGAACACCTCCAGGGAATCAGAGAATCACAGAACTGTCAGGCTTGGAAGGGACCTCAAGGATCAGCCAGTCCCAACCCCCCTGCCATGGCCAGGGACACCTCACACTACAGCAGCACTGGAGAGCAGCACTGAGGAGAAGGACACAGCCACATCCAGCCTGGCCTTAAAAACCTCCAGGGCTAAGGCTTCCACCACTTCCCTGGGCAACCTGTGCCAGGCTCTCACCACCCTCACTGCAAAGAATTTCTTCCTAATCTCCAGTCTAAATCTGCCCTCCTTAAACTTCAATCCATTGTCTCTCCTCCTATCACTCCCAGCCCTTGTTAAAAGTCCCTCCCCAGCTCTCCTGGAGCCCCCTTCAGGTACTGGAAGGCTGCTCTGAGGTCTCCCTGGAGCATTCCCTTCTCTAGACTGAACAGCCCCAACTCTCACAATCTGTCTCCATAGGGGAGGTTCTGCTGCCCTCTGATCATCTTTGTGGCCTCCTCTGGACCCCTCTAGAATGCTCCCTGCACACACATGAGTCTGTACCAAGGGATGGCCAGGGGATGCTTTCTGCAAGTTAGCTTTTGAACATCACAAAACCTTGAGGAAACTCTCAGAGCATCCATGCAGAACAGCACCAAGTCTCCTGTTTCCTTCCCTTGGTTATGTAATAGCAACACAGAAGATGTTTACAAGGTAATGGTGCTCTGAATTCACTTGGGATAGACAAGTCAGCAGTTAAAAATCCTAAATCAGCTGGCACTCCAGATACTCTGCTCAGCTTGCAGTTAGAGGGTAGAAAGGCTCTGCAGAGGGACCTCAACCGACTGGACAGAAGGGCAGAGTCCAACAGGATGGCATTCAACAAGTCCAAGTGCCAGGGGCTGCACTTTGGCCACAGCAACCCCATGCAGAGCTACAGGCTGGGGTCAGAGTGGCTGAGAGCTGCCAAACAGAAAGGGACCTGGGGGTGCTGATTGACAGCTGCCTGAACATGAGCCAGCAGTGTGCCCAGGTGGCCAAGAAGGCCAATGGCATCCTGGCCTGCATCAGGAACAGTGTGGCCAGCAGGAGCAGGGAAGTCATTGTGCCCCTGTACACTGCACTGCTTAGGCCACACCTTGAGTCCTCTGTCCAGTTCTGGGCTACTCAGTTTAAGAAGGACATTGAGAGACTTGAAGGTGTCCAGAGAAGGGCAACAAAGCTGGGGAGAGGCCTTGAGCACAGCCCTGTGAGGAGAGGCTGAGGGAGCTGGGGTTGCTTAGCCTGGAGAAGAGGAGACTCAGGGGTGACCTCATTGCTCTCTCCAACTCCCTGAAGGGAGGTTGTAGCCAGGTGGGGGTTGGTCTCTTCTCGCAGGCAGCCAGCACCAGAACAAGAGGACACAGTCTCAAGCTGTGCCAGGGGAGGTTTAGGCTTGAGGTGAGGAGAAAGTTCTTCCCAGAGAGAGTTGTTAGCCATTGGGATGTGCTGCCCAGGGAGGTGGTGGAGTCCCCATCCCTGGAGGTGTTCAAGAGGGGATTGGATGTGGCACTTGGTGCCATGGTCTAGTCATGAGGTCTGTGGTGACAGGTTGGACTTGATGATCCTCGAGGTCTCTTCCAACCTTGGTGATACTGTGAGACTGTTCTGCTTGCTCTGGATGAGCACATGTCAGTCCCCAGGTAGTCTCCAGAGCCACCACAATTAGGAGGAGGGGTTCCAGCAGCTGCCAGTCACCCCTAAGCAAGACACCTGACTGTAGAGCCCTTCTGAGAGCACAGCTTGGGAGGTCAATAGAATCATAGAATAGAATCCTAGGATTCTTTTGGTTGGGAAAGCCCTTTCAGCTCATCCAGTCCAACCATTCTCTACCTCCACCAAGGCTGAGGCTAAATCATGGCCCTCAGCCTCTGGGAAACACCTCCAGGGACAGGGATTCAGACACCTCTCTAAGGAGCCAGTTCCAGTGCTTGCCAACACTTTCAGGGATGAAGTTTCGTCTAAGATCCAACCTAAACCTCCCCTGGAGCAACTTGAGGGCATTTCCTCTCATCCTGTCACTTGTTACTAGGGAGAAGAGACCAAACCATACCTGGCTCCAACCTCCTTTCAGGGAGTTGTAAAGAGCCAGAAAGGTTCCACTCAACCTCCTTTTCTCCAGACCAAACACCCCCAGCTCCCTCAGCTGCTCCTCACCGCACTGCTGCTCGGGTTTGTGCTACATCAGAGAACACCTTGAGGTTCTTCTCCAAGAAAAGAAAGGGAACACAGTTCCCCTTCCCCAGGCTAAACTTCTAGTTCACTCCCAAGTCCCCCAGCAGAGTCTGATGTCCCCACACATTATGGCTGGCAAAATGTTTTCAAAGCCTTGAACTGTGTCTCAGGGATGCTGGGGCGTGATTGGGAAGCCATGACATGACTTTTCATCACACTACACTGAACTTCATCACACTACATTGATGTCATGGTAGTGCCAAACAAGCCCCAGCACAAACCCAGACAGAGCCTGAGGTGTCTAGACATGGTCCCCTCCCCCCCTGCCCTCCTTCCTGCAGAAGGTCAGGGTAGTGTGGGAAAAGGAACATAGGGGACAGGACCATGGGTGTCTGGTAAAGAACCCTGCTTCTGGGGTAAGGGCATGGGCTCTGAGCACTGCTCCTGCCTGCCCAGGTCTATGGCTCTGCCCTTTATGGCCACAGCCTGCCAGAACCCCTTCTCATCGGGCAACTGTGTGCTGGCTTCAGTTGCCCTATTGGCCCAATTGAATCTTGGGCAAGATTTATATACAGGCTGATGTCTAGTTGGCTTTGCTTTGCTTAAGCCTTGCCTTGCTTAAACCTGCTTGGACCTTGTCTAGCTTGAAGTTGCCTCAAGTTGTATCACCTCGAGTGCCCGGTGCAGTGCCTGGGATACAGCCAGGAGCCTACACACCACAAGCTACAAGAGAAGCCATGAGCTTAGGAGTCAGAGCCAAGGCTGCTTCCCCTTGCAAGGAGAACTCTGCCATGCCTCAGTTTCCCCAGGACAAAGCCAGCACCCATCCCAATAGCATCGTAAGCAGCTGCTATCCGCTGGAGCCAGCCCAGCCCCGGGACCGCGAGGCCCTCCTGCCGGCAACCTGCCCTGCCTGGCACCTGAGAGCACCCCAAAGCCTCTAACACACAGCAGCAGCAGCACTGCCTGCCTGGGTACAACCAGCTGTGAGTAATGAATTCACTGCCTCTTTGGCACAGCTGTTCTTGTGGAGCCTCCCCCAACGTGTGGTTGATGCCATTTGGCTCCCGGGCTGCTCTCTTTCTGATATTCATAGAATCAGTAAGGTTGGAAAAGACCTCAGAGATCATCCAGTCCAAGCTGTCACCCAGCACCATCTGATCAACTAAACCATAGGACCAAGGGCCTCATCCAGGCTCTTCCTAAACACCTCCAGGGATGGGGACTCCACCACCTCCCTGGGCAGCACATCCCAATGGCCAATTCCTCTCTCTGGGAAGAACTTTCTCCTCACCTCAAGCCTAGACCTCCCCTGGCACAGCCTGAGACTGTGTCCTCTTGTTCTGGTGCTGGCTGCCTGGGAGAAGAGACCAACCCTTACCTGGCTACAACCTCCCTTCAGGGAGTTGGAGACAGCAAGAAGGTCTCCCCTGAGCCTCCTCTTCTCCAGGCTAAGCAACCCCAGCTCCCTCAGCCTCTCCTCACAGGGCTGTGCTCCAGACCCCTCCCCAGCCTCGTTGCTCTTCTCTGGAAGGTCAAGCAGAAGCAGGTGAGTAAATCCCTTCAGAGCATGAAGTGAGCAGAGAAGAGAAGCCCTCAGAATGTTTTGGTGCAAGCAGTCCCATGGCAGGTATTTCTCCAGTGAAATAGTTTAGAACTGTCTTTGGTTTTCCTTTTCACACCCAGTAGTGATTTATTTACAGTTTTCTACCCTTCTGCTCAAAATCTAGAACTAAATTTTAAAGGCATAGCCTAAAATTACCACAGGCAATGAGTCTGAGCACACTTCACCATCCACTTCCAACACTAAGGTGGTGTGAATGATGCCCAGGCCTTGCCCATGCTTACACTGCTGACTTACAAAGAGCTGACTCACCTCATTCTTGCCCAGACAACAGCACATCGCCTGCTCTACAGAGCCTGCCAGAGTGGGAAGCAAGGAGACATGACCACTGCACAACCCAGCTCAGGAGGGACAGGGATCTGCTGGAGAGTCCAAGGGTGCTTGAAAGGACTGGAGCACTGCTGATGAGGAGAGGCTGAGAGCCCTGGGGCTGTTCAGTCTGGAGAGGAGAAGGCTGAGAGGGATCTGATCAATGTCTATCAATAGCTGAGGACTGGGGGTCAGGAAGGAAGGGACAGGGACAGCCTCTGCTCACTGTGCCCTGGGATAGGACAAGGGGCAATGGATGTAAGCTGCAGCACAGGAGGTTCCACCTCAACATGAGGAAGAACTTCTTCACTGTGAGGGTCCCAGAGCCCTGGAGCAGGCCGCCCAGAGAGGTTGTGGAGTCTCCTTCTGTGGAGCCTTTGCAGCCCTGTCTGGATGTGTTCCTGTGTGACCTGTGCTGGATTCTCTGCTCCTGCTCTGGCAGGGGGTTGGACTAGAAGATCTCCAGAGGTCCCTTCCAACCCCTGACACCCTGTGAGCTGTGACCAGCCTTCCCCTGAGACCCTCCAAGCACTCTCTAAGTGTGGCTGCATGGAAACTCAGCAGTTAGAGCTTCAGTGATTCTCCCCTTCTTCTCCACTGTCCTGAGACCTCCACCTGGAGTCCTGTGTCCAGCTCTGGAGCCCAAAATGCAAGAGGACATGGAACTGTTGTACCAGGTGCAAAGGAGGCCACAAAGATGATCAAAGAGCTGGAGCACCTCTGCTACGAGGGCAGGCTGAGAGTTGGGGTTGTTCAGCCTAGAGAAGATAAGACTCCAGGGAGACCTGAGAGAAGCCTTCCAGTATTTGAAGGAGGCTACAGGAGAGCTGGAGAGGGACTTCTGACAAAGGCTTAGGGTGACAGGAGCAGGGGCAATGGCTTCCAACTGGAAGAAGCTGGATTGAGATTGGACACAAGAAGGAAATTCCTCCCCATGAGGGTGGTGAGGCACTGGAACAGGTTACCCAGAGAAGCTGTGGAGGCTCCAAGCTTGGAAGTGTTGAAAGCCAGGTGGATGGGGCCTTGAGTGACCTATTCTAGTGTCCCTGCCCACAGCAGGGGAGGTGGAAGTGGATGATCCTGAAGGTTCCTTCCAATCTAAGCCGTTCTCTGATTCCAAGTGTCTTTTCCATAGGCTTGAGGCCTGCTGGTGAGGTTGACTGAGGAAAGCTCTGAATCCTTCCAGTTCCTTGGTGTTCCTGCTCCAGAAATAGGTGCCCTCAATGGCAAGGAAGGAAAATGTAGCACATCCAGCTGCTACCAAGCAGCGACTGCCAGTTCCAGCTTGCCTGAACAACAGGTAGGCTCCTGGGGATGTTTTGTCCGCCAGTACTCTCCAGAGACACTGCTGTTGCTATTTTAGGTGATCTTCACACACACAGCTTCCATGTCATGCTACCTCCTTCCCTTTATGACACCACACTGGAGCAGAGTCACTGATGCTGGTTTGCATGCAGCTCAGGAGGCAGCACAGACTTGAAATAGCTTCGCTGACGCACACGCAGCCGCCTCAGATGAGCTGGGCTCTTGTTTTTCATCACAGCATAACGCCCAAACTCATCAATGGCTGTGTGCTGTCTGCCTGCCACAGCCTGCCAGGGAGGTGGCTCTGGGGCACCACCCACTTGGGGAGCTAAGGGGAACAGCTGGAAGCAGCCCCAGCTGAAGATGTCTGTTGTGCTTGCTGGAAACAGGCTCCTTCTGGTAGCCAAAGCCAGCAGATGAACACTGTTGTTTGCAATAAAAATACTCTGCTGGGATTTCAAGTCCTCTCTTTTTCCCCACATTCTCCCCCCCCCTTCCCCCAGTGTTACAAGTGAGGACATTTTAAGCTTATGAGACAGCAGTTTTAGCAGCTCCCAGCTATCTGGCGTACGATGAGGTTCACACCGAGAGAAGATCTGCAGGAAGGGTTTCAAGCTTTCCACAAACAAACATTCCCCAGGAGCAGAGGAGAGGAGGGGATGGGATGGGATGGGATGGGATGGAATAGGTTGGAAAAGACCTTTGAGATCATTAAGTCCAAACTGTCACCCAACACCATCTAATCAACTAAACCATGGCAACAAGTGCCACATCCAAGCTCTTCCTAAACACCTCCAGGGATGGGGACTCCACCACCTCCCAGGGCAGCACATCCCAATGGCCAATCTCTCTTGCTGGGAAGAACTTCTTCCTAACATCCAGCCTGAACCTCCCCTGGCACAGCTTGAGACTGTGTCCTCTTGTTCTGGTGCTGCTTGCCTGGGAGAAGAGACCAACCCCCACCTGGCTACAACCTCCCTTCAGGGAGTTGCAGACAGCAAGAAGGTCTCCCCTGAGCCTCCTCTTCTCCAGGCTAAGCAACCCCAACCCTCTCAGCCTCCCCTCACAGGGCTGTGCTCCAAACCCCTCAACTTGTGACACAGCAAGACAAAGAAAGCCCTAAGTAAATCAACAGTGAAGTGCTTGGTTAAAAATTTAGATCTCAGCACCAAAAGCTCACCAAGAAAAAGCTATGTTCTCCCACTCTGCTCTGCTGAGACCCCTCCTGGAGCCCTGCATCCAGCTCTGGAGCCCCCAACACAAGGAGCACATGAAACTGTTAGAGGGGACTGGATTGTCAAATATGTCTTGGGCTAGAGGCTCTGTCCTTACTTTGCTGGCTGCTG
Organism: Melanerpes formicivorus; assembly: GCF_026170545.1. NCBI lineage: Eukaryota > Metazoa > Chordata > Aves > Piciformes > Picidae > Melanerpes > Melanerpes formicivorus. The sequence continues at coordinate 19,103,288 of NW_027142365.1, forward strand.
GGATTTTGCCTCTTGGGGAGAGGTCTGGATTATTCACATCAGAGGTAGGGCAGACCTGAGGGCTCCCTCTCCTGTGAGCACAGGCTGAGGGAGCTGGGGGTGTGCAGCCTGGAGAAGAGAAGATTCCAGAGGGACCTTAGAGCTGCCTTCCAGGACCTGAAGGGATCCTACAGGAAGGCTGCAGAGAGACTTCTCCTGAGGGTGTCTGGAGACAGGACAAGGGGGAATGGTTTGAAGCTGAGGTAGAGCAGGGTTAGACTGGAGATGAGGAAAAAAGTTCTTCACTGTGAGGGTGGTGAGACTCTGGCACAGGTTGCCCAGGGAGGCTGTGGCTGCCTCCTCCCTGGAGGTGTTCAAGGCCAGGCTGGATGAGGCCTTGAGGAGCCTGGGCCGGTGGGAGGTGTCCCTCCCCATGGCAGGGGACTTACAACCTGATGATCTCTGAGGTTCCTCCCAAGCCAAACCATTCTCTCATTCTCTGATCCTCTCTCTGTACCACTGAAAATGTTTCTGCATTCTGCATTCTGCATGCCAGTTTTATTTTCAGCTGTAATGTTTGAGGAACTTTGCACTTTTCCAGGTGCCTCAGCAAGTCTGGGTGTCAGAACCTGAACTCAACACAGTGTGGTGAGCATCTTGCTTCCAAGGGACTGTGCTGAGAAATGCCTCCTGCATTAGCACCAGGCCTTTAGTAGCAAGACTGCTCTGCTTCCAGCAGCTCCCTGAATCTATGTTCCAGAGAGGGTGTCTCAGAGTTTGGGAATCAGTTTGGGAATTAATTGTTTTGTTACCTCTTAACTAATATGCAGAACAAGCCCTGAGAAGCTGTCAGCACACAGCAAGCACTACAGCTGGCTCAGTGCTGCTGTCCCCTTCCTATCAGCACAGCTGATGGCAGGAGCTTAAATGGTCACTAAATATAGAATCACAGAATGGTAGGGGGTGGCAGGCACCTCCAGAGCTCATCCAGTCCAACCCCCCTGCCAGAGCAGCAGCACCCAGGGCAGGTCACACAGGAACACATCCAGGGGAGGTTGGAAAGACTCCAGAGAAGGAGACTCCACAACCTCTCTGGGCAGCCTGCTCCAGGCCTCCAGCACTCTCACACCAAAGAACTTTCTCTTCATGTTGAGGTGGAACCTCCTGGGTTCCAGCTTGTTCCTCTTGTTCCTTGTCCTATCCCAAACAGAGCCTGGCCCCTTCATCCTGACCCCCTCCACCAAGATACTGATAGACATTGATCAGATCCCTCTCAGCCTTCTCCTCTCCAGACTGAACAGCCCCAGGGCTCTCAGTCTCTCTTCACAGCATAGATGTCCCAGGTCCTTCATCATCCTCATAGCTCTCTATTGGACTCCGTCCAGGAAGTGTGTGTCTCTCCTGAACTGGAGAGCCCCAAACACAGGATTGCAGCTGTGGTCTCAGCAGAGCAGAGGGGCAGCAGAACCTCCCCAGCCCTGCTGGCCACACTTTTCTTGCTGCACCCCAGGACCCCATTGGCTCTCTTGGCCACAAGGGCACATTGCTGTCCCATGCAGAATTGCTGCCCACCAGGATATATGATCATACTCCTCCCCTGAGTACCACAGGGATGTAGGCCTTGCACTAGCTGAGATACTTCTGAGACAGGGATTCAGATCTCCCCGAGTGCCCAGAAGCAGTTTGCAGGAATAAGAAGACACAGCACATCCCTTTCAAGCTATGTTAAGAGAAGAGTTATCAACACTGGAAGTTAAACACCCTAGAGTCAGGAAAAGTGAATATGGAGGTGGCTGTAACTCAGGGGAATGGTGGTGGTATTTTAAACTAAACCCTCAGTGGGCTCAGCATTAAGGTACAAATATCAGCCTCAGAATTGTGTCAGACAATCACAGAACCATCAAGGCTGGACAGACCTTTGAGATCAGTGAGTCCAACCATGACCCAGCTGCCATGACCACCAAACTCTGTCCTGCAGCACCACCTCTACAGCTTCTCCAACACCCCCAGGCGTGGGGACTCCACCACCTCCCTGAGCAGCCTGTCCCAACCCCTCACCACTCTTCCAGCAAAGAAATCTTTCCTCCTCTCCAGCCTAACCCTCCCCTGGCACAGCTTCAGCACATTTCCTCTCCTCCTAGCTCTGGTTGCTTGGCAGAAGAGACCAACCCCAGCCTCACTCCACCCTCCTCTCAGGGAGCTGTGGAGTGCAGTGAGGTCTCCCTCAGCCTTCTCTTCTGCACACTACACAACCCCAGCTCCCTCAGCTGCTCCTCCCAACCCCTCAGCAGTCTCAGTGCACAGCCAAAGCCTGCCTCAACTTGAGTCTTATTCCTCTTCCCCAGTTTGCAGTCAGTTCATTCTCTGTTTGCAGTTCCAAGGTGCTTTTGGCCATTGGCATTTTGGCCAAGTCACACATTTGGGATCTGTCACAAGGGGAGATCCTTCTAGTGTGCAAGTAAGTTACAGTGTCCAGTTCTGGGCCCCTCAGGTTTAGAAGGACATTGAGATACTTGAATGTGTCCAGCTTCTCTCCCACCAGCACCCCCAAGTCCTTCTCTGCAGGGCTGCTCTCAATCCCATCATCATCTTCAAGCCTTGACTGCTAATGAGGGTTGCCCTGATCTAGGTGCAGGACCTTGCACTTTGCCTTATTGAACCTCAAGAGTTTCTCCTCAGCCACCTCTCAGCCTGTCCAGGTCCCTCTGGCTGGTTCCCATCCCATCCTTCAGTCTTATCAGCCACACCACTCAGCTTGGTCCCATCAGCAGACTTGCTGAGGGTGCCTCAGCCTTGCTGTCTGTATCACTGATGAAGATACTGAACAGCTCTGGTCCCGGTACAGACCTTTGAGGATCACCACTTGTCACCTGTCTCCACCTAGGAGACCAGTGAGGACTTATCCCTTCCCTTCTCTTCACATGGATGTGTCCCTGGGAGCTAGAGCACCAGTAAAGCTGCTGTTGCACTTCAGTCCTGCCCCATTCCAGGAAGGGTCACACCCACTTGCCCCTGTGCTCTGGAGCTCCCTTTTTGACTGAAAAAGCCTCCCAAGATTTACAGTGAAGTTAAATCACAGTATCACCAAGGTTGGAAGAGACCTCGAGGATTATCAAGTCCAACCTGTCACCACAGACCTCATGACTAGACCATGGCACTAAGTGCCACATCCAATCCCCTCTTGAACACCTCCAGGGATGGTGACTCCACCACCTCCCTGGGCAGCACATTCCAATGGCCAATTACTCTCTCTGGGAAGAACTTTCTCCTCACCTCCAGCCTAAACTTCCCCTGGTGCAGCTTGAGACTGTATCCTCTTGTTCTGCTGCTGGGTGCCTGGGAGAAGAGACCAACCCCCACCTGGCTACAACCTCCCTTCAGGTAGTTGTAGAGAGCAATGAGGTCTCCCCTGAGCCTCCTCTTCTCCAGGCTAAGCAACCCCAGCTCCCTCAGCCTCTCCTCACAGGGCTGTGCTCCAGACCCCTCCCCAGCTTTGTTGCCCTTCTCTGGACACCTTCAAGTCTCTCAATGTCCTTCTTAAACTGAGAGGCCCAGAACTGGACACAGGACTCAAGGTGTGGCCTAACCAATGCTGAGCACAGGGCACAATGACTTCCCTGCTCCTGCTGGCCACACTGTTCCTGATGCAGGCCAGGATGCCATTGGCCTTCTTGGCCACGTGGGCACACTGCAGGCTCATGTTCAGCCTACCATCAATCAGCACCCCCAGGTCCCTCTCTGTTTGGCAGCTCTCAGCCACTCTGACCCCAGCCTGTAGCTCTGCATGGGGTTGCTGTGGCCAAAGTGCAGCCCCTGGCACTTGTACTTGTTGAATGCCATCCCAAAAGCATTAAAGCAGCATTAGGGCTTCTCTGAACCAGGCAGAACCACGCAGGGGAGAAGCCAACACAGGAGTGGCTGAAAGCCAAGTTTTGGGCCAGGTGAGTCATGCCAAGAGCATCCCATGACAGCTTCAAGATTCATGGCAGCTCCCATGCCGTTCCTGTCCAAACCCAAGCTCTCACAGCCATGTTCCAGCAGCCAGAGTCCTTCTCTCTATTGTTGCCTGCTATCCTTATTGACTTGTGCTGCAGACATCTCCCTCGGACGCCTCTCCTGGAGCAGAATCTGAAGCAGGCTTGCTGGTGGGTGTGGGAGATATAAGAGTGCAGTGCTGTGACGAAGATCTCCTTGCAGAGCATCTCCTACAGCTGGTGCTCAGCCAGGCAGGCAGCCAGCCAGCAGATGAAACACGAGCAGGCAGCAAACCTCACTCTTATTATAGCCCTGAACTGCCAAAGCTTAATTCTGGCTTGGATGCAGCAGGAGCTCTTACGAAAGCATTCAGTGACAAAAGCAACCAAGTGAGGCAGAACTGTCACAGCTCACCTCAGGGGGAAAAAAGAGACATAGCATCAAGAGGCACAGCAGTGGCAAGAGCTCTGATCTGCATTTCTAGGCATTTTCAATTTACTCTGCTTTCCCTGGCTCAGAGAACTGAGATTCTCTGGGTATGCAGGGATGGAGCTGCTTAGGCTGAACCAAAGCAAAGGGATCCACTTGGATCCACTGACAGCCACCCTTTGGGTGCAGCCATCAGGCCAGTGCTGTAGCCACTGAATGCTCCATCCATGGAACCCATCCTGATGGTATCTCAGTCCTACACATTAACATTCATAAAAGCCTCCATATGCAGATCCCAATGGAGCATGCAGGCAGGGAGAGAAGCATAAAGAAAGCCTGGATGTAGAGTGACTGAAGGAAAGTTGAGTTTTCCCTTTTTCCCCTCTTGGATCCTGAAAGAGAGAAGCTGGGGTTTATTTCAACCTAAGGAGTTGATAAGTTGGTGGGCAGAAAGGAAGCCTCACATGAAAACTCCAAACCTGCTCAGGGCAGGAGCTGCCTTTTGCATTTCAGCTTCTTCAGCTTCATGAAGCTCTCCCAGGGAGTTTTGAGCAGACTTCAGGCTCAGATTTCAGCAAAATGCTTCTCTGTTCTCTTCCTGTCATCTGGATAAGAGGGAACTGAGTCACCAGAAAGGAGTGGCAAGGCTTTTGTGCAGGCAGATGGCTCCCACAAAAAGAGCTGACCAAGGCCTAGAGGTCTAAGGAGGTTCTCCTCCCCCTCTGCTCTGCCCTGCTGAGACCACAGCTGCAATCCTGTGTGCAGTGCTGGGCTCTCCAGTTCAAGAGAGACAGAGACCTGCTGGAGAGAGTCCAACAGAGAGCTATGAGGATGATGAAGGGACTGGGAACAGCTCTGCTGTGAAGAGAGACTGAGAGCCCTGGGGCTGTTCAGTGTGGAGAGGAGAAGGCTGAGAGGGATCTGATCAATGTCTATCAATAGCTGAGGGCTGGGGGTCAGGGTGAAGGGGCCAGGCTCTGTTTGGTGGTGCCCAGGGATAGGACAAGGAACAAGAGGAACAAGCTGGAACCCAGGAGGTTCCACCTCAAGATGTGGAGAAACTTCTTTGGTGTGAGGGTGCTGGAGGCCTGGAGCAGGCTGCCCAGAGAGGTTGTGGAGTCTCCTTCTCTGGGGACTTTCCAACCCCCCCTGGATGTGTTCCTGTGTGCCCTGCCCTGGGTGCTGCTGCTCTGGCAGGGGGCTTGGACTGGATGATCTCTGGAGGTGCCTTCCACCCCCTACCATTCTGTGATTCCACTTGCTGCACCTCCTGTTCAGCTCACACTTGAAGACAGCTAACTGCAAAGGATGCAGGTGAAGAACACAGGCAGAGAAGGGGTGGAAGGGACCACAACCCAGCTGTGTGACTCAGTGAACATAGTACATCACCTTCTGGGGAGGAGTAAGATGGCATTCAGGGCAAACACCTGATGGATCCTCACTGTTAGACAACCCAGATGATGAGACTCTTAAAATCAGTGACAGAAAGGCTTAGCTTGCAGGGGGTATGGTAGCCAGGAGAGAAGGTATGGAAAAGAAAGGAACCCATGGAGGGGTGCTGGAGGCCCACAGTGGGCACTAAGCTGTTCCTCATGTATCAATATGTTTACTGCTAACTTTCTTCTTTAATCCATGAAAGTTTTGTCCACAGTATGACCCTGAGAGGAGAGAAGTAGTGATGTACTGCCTTGGTAATCAAAGAAAAGGCTCTAGATGTATTCATACACATCTCCAGGGGGTACAGCTGGCACAAGAAAGTGCTTCTGTCTGTGCTCAAACAGCCCCAGAGAACTACTGACAGAGCCTGGGGCAAATCTAACTGCAGGGAGGTAACCTGGAGAACTAGTTACAGTTCTGGTTACAGCTTATGGGTACACCTGGGAAAAGAGCAAAGAAAGGAAGGCATCAAGGAACGACAGAATGCTAGGGGTTATAAGGGACCTACAGAGGTCATCCACTCCAACCCCCTGCCAGAGCAGGAGCACCCAGGGCAGGGCACACAGAACACATCCAGGGGGGTTTGGAAAGTCTCCAGAGCAGGAGACTCCACAACCTCTCTGGGCAGCCTGCTCCAGACCTCCAGCAGCCTCACACCAAAGAAGTTTCTCCTCATCTTGAGGTGGAACCTGCTGGGTTCCAGCTTGTACCTCTTGTTCCTTGTCCTATCCCTGGGCACCACCAAACAGAGCCTGGTCCCTTCATCTTGGCACCTACCCCTCAGATATTGATAGCCATTGATCAGATCCCCCTCTCAGCCTTTTTGTCTCCAGACTAACCATGTTGAGATGATGATGATGCAAAGTAAAAGCACTTGGAGATCTCCTGCAGCTGCATTAGCAGCAGGCTGACCCATGGCGCTGAGGCTGGCTGCAGGGAAAGGACAGGGCAGCACTCTGCCTTCTGGGGGAGGCTGCCACATGTTGATGGGTGTGGGAGGACCTGTGCCTTGGTGGGGAGCACAGGCCAAGATCCCCAGCCCTGGGAGCAAAAGGGTTAGGTTAACAGTGGAAGAGACAGTCCCCTCCGGGGATGAGCAGGGAGCCACCCACAGAGCCAATGTCACTCGGTAGTAGGCCAGGTCAGGCAGGGACTCTCTGAGACAGATTGTGTGGGAAGGTGTCCCAGAAAACTGCTCCTGATCCCTCCCAGTAAGGGGGATGCCCATGTTTGTAGGGAAGGGAAGCTGATGGAGCTGCCCACAATGAGCAGAAAGGCCACCAAAAGACAGGAACCAAGTGGGAAGTTGTCCTGGTTTGAGGCCAGACAGATCCTGTGTGAGAGGGACAGGAGGATGACACTCATCACACAGATGGATTGGAGAGTGAAGGGAAGCTCAAATGGAAAAGCAATTGGTGTTTTACAGAAGCTACAAAGCATAGTGGCAAGGATGTCCCAAAGCACAGAGTCCCTCACAGCACACCCAAAGGCCTCCCAGAACTTCCCTTCTCCCCACCTGAGGGTGTACCCAAAACCCCCAGGGCTCTTTCTTCCCCCCCCCACTGCTAGGCTGGTCTCAGGCTGGCCAGGTCTGAGTCTGCCCCCTTCCTCCTGGCATTAGGCCCAGACAGGCCTTGAGATACTCCCCCACCATTACCTCATAGGGAGCATCTCCCATGGGAGCAGAGAGGGAAGAGAAGGACTTTGCAGCTGGATTTATACGGTGCAGGCTTTAGGGGCAGGAACAGGCTGTCTCCTGTTCCAACTACTGGGTTGGACACCTGGGACCCCAGAGGTGTAACTGATGTGGCAGCAACAGGAGGCAGCCAGCCTGAACTGCCACAGAAGTACATCATAGAATCACAGAATGGTCAGGGTGGGAAGAGACCTCAAGGCTCAGCCAGTTCCAACCCCCCTGCCATGGGCAGGGACACCTCACACTACAGCAGGTTGCTCACAGCCACATCCAGCCTGGCTGCAAACACCTCCAGCCAGGAGGCTTCCACCACCTCCCTGGGCAGCCTGTGCCAGGCTCTCACCACCCTCCTGGGGAACAACTTCTTCCTCACATCCAATCTGAATCCACCCATTTCTATTTTTGTTCCATTCCCCCCAGTCCTATCACTCCCTGACACTCTCAAAAGTGGAGGAGATGGAGATGGAAGCTCAGAGAATCCAGGACAACAGCCAAACCTCCTGGACTGTGGGACCCAAAGAACAGGAGCAAGAAGCTCACAGCAGTACTCAGCCCAGCTCCCAGAGACAGGACGTAAGGCACAGAGAGGACAGCAGCAGCTATCTGCCAGTCCCAGGCCGGTCCCAGGCCTAATGCCTCCAGACAGTGCAGTGATCCCAACACCCCTGCTCCCAAGAAACAGCCAGGGCAAAGGCCATGGGATGGGAGCAAGATGGTACTCAGGAGGGCATTTTGTTTCAGAACTGTCTGCAAATACAGGGGAGACAGGAAACCAGTGCTTGGCCTCCACAGGACAGGCAGGGAAGTGCCGATCCAAAGCTTTTGACACCTGCCAGAAATGTGCCATTGAAAACACCCTGAGGGCTGATGAAACTGTCAGAGAGGAAAAATCAACAAATCAAAAGGCCAGGAGGAGAGAAGCAGCGAGGGAGGTGAAGCTGTGAATGAGTGTGTCAGGACAGAAATGGCTGGGATGCTCCTGTGACACTCTGAGCAGCAGCCCCAGCAGCTGAGCTTGCACCACCCTGCATCCCAGCACTGCCCAGGCAGGAAAGCAGCAGTAGCAGCTCATAGAATGGTTGGAAAGGACTTCAAGAGATCATCTACTCCAACACCCCTCCCATGGGCAGGGACACCTCCCACCAGCCCAGGCCTTCCAACCCCCCCGGATGTGTTCCTGTGTGCCCTGCCCTGGGTGCTGCTGCTCTGGCAGGGGGCTTGGACTGGATGAGCTCTGGAGGTCCCTGCCACCCCCTACCATTCTGTGATTCTATGTTTAGTGATCATTTAAGCTCCTGCCATCAGCTGTGATGATAAGAAGGGGACAGCAGCACTGAGCCAGCTGTAGTGCTTGCTGTGTGCTGACAGCTTCTCAGGTTTCATAGTTTCATAGTTTCATTCAGGGTTGGAAGGGACCACAAGGATCATCTAGTTCCAACCCCCCTGCCATGGCCAGGGACACCCCACACTAGATCAGCCTGGCCACAGCCTCAGCCAGCCTGGGCTTAAACACCTCCAGCGACAGGGCCCCAACCACCTCCCTGGACAACCCATTCCAGGGCTTCACCACTCTCATAGGGAAGAACTTCCTCCTCCCCTCCAGCCTCAATCTCCCCACCTCCAGCTTCATTCCATTCCCCCTAGTCCTGTCACTACCTGAGATCCTGAGAAGTCCTTCCCCAGCCTTCCTGTAGCCCCCTTCAGATCCTGGAAGGCCACAATGAGGTCACCTGGGAGCCTTCTCTTCTGCAGACTGAACAGCCCCAACTCCTTCAGTCTGTCCTCACAGGAGAGGTGCTCCAGCCCTCTGCTCATCCTCCTGGCCCTTCTCTGGACACCTTCCAGCACCTCCACATCCCTCTTGGAATAGGGGCTCCAGAACTGGAGGCAGTACTCCAGGTGGGGTCTCAGCAGAGCTGAGCAGAGGGGGAGAATCACCTCCCTTGCCCTGCTGGCCACACTTCTCCTGGTGCAGCCCAGGATCTGATTGGCTTTGCGGGCTGCAAGTGCACACTGAGAGCTCCTGGTGAGCTTCTTGTCCACCAGCACCCCCAAGTCTCTCTTGTTATGCATATTAGTTAAGAGGTAACAAAACAGTTAATTCCCAAATTGATTCCCAAACTCTGAGACACCCTCCCTGGAACATAGATTCAGGGAGCTGCTGGAAGCAGAGCAGTCTTGCTACTAAAGGCCTGGTGCTAATGCAGGAGGCATTTCTCAGCACAGTCCCTTGGAAGCAAGATGCTCACCACACCGTGTTGAGTTCAGGTTCTGACACCCAGACTTGCTGAGGCAACTGGAAGAGTGCAAAGTTCTTCAAACATTACAGCTGAAAATAAAACTGGCATGCAGAATGCAGAATGCAGAAACATTTTCAGTGGTACAGAGAGAGGATCAGAGAATGAGAGAATGGTTTGGCTTGGGAGGAACCTCAGAGATCATCAGGTTGTAAGTCCCCTGCCATGGGGAGGGACACCTCCCACCGGCCCAGGCTCCTCAAGGCCTCATCCAGCCTGGCCTTGAACACCTCCAGGGAGGAGGCAGCCACAGCCTCCCTGGGCAACCTGTGCCAGAGTCTCACCAGCCTCACAGTGAAGAACTTTTTTCCTCATCTCCAGTCTAACCCTGCTCTACCTCAGCTTCAAACCATTCCCCCTTGGCCTGTCTCCAGACACCCTCAGGAGAAGTCTCTCTGCAGCCTTCCTGTAGGATCCCTTCAGGTCCTGGCAGGCAGCTCGAAGGTGCCTCCAGAGCCTTCTCTTCTCCAGGCTGCACACCCCCAGCTCCCTCAGCCTGTGCTCACAGGAGAGGGAGCCCTCAGGTCTGCCCTACCTCTGATGTGAATAATCCAGACCTCTCCCTAAGAGGCAAAATCCCAGCAGCCAGCAAAGTAAGGACAGAGCCTCTAGCTCAAGACATATTTGACAATCCAGTCCCCCTCCTCCCCTTGCCCCAGTCCTTTTCCCCCCACATCTTCAACTGATGTGCTGAGCACTGAAGGAAGGTCAGAAGCATACCCCAAGAGCCAGGCTGCTCACTATCTGCCTGCTCTGTGCAGCCTGGCAGCTCTTGCTCTAAGTTGTGTGTGTTTTAGACCTCAGGGTCAGAGAGAGGAAGAAAAATCATCTGTTAAGTGACTGGAATCTGAAACAGCTCAGTGTCACATCCACATCCAGCTCCCAGAGCAGCTGAGGCACTTTGATGGACAGCTGCCTGGCCTCAGCTGACAGCTTTGCCATGCCCTGCAGTCTCCCCAGCCACAGCTCTGCAGCCAGGTGGGCGTCAAACAGCTGAACCCTGGCAACAGCAGCCCTTGGCGGCAGGGCTGGCACCAGCTACACTCCCAGGGGCAGAGGTAGCTGCTGTGTGGGCAGCAGGTCTGCCACCCTCTCTGTCAGTTTGGCTTTCTTGTTGTTGTATGAAGCTAGCAGAACAATCAGTGTGCAGCATGAGCCCCATCTTGCCCAGCCCTTGGCACAGGGGTGATGCTAAACAAACACCAGGGACCTGTTCCCATCAGCTACAACTGGAAACTGATTCCTTTGCTTTCTTAGCATATTAGAATCACAGAACTGTCAGGGTTGGAAGGGACCTCAAGGATCAGCCAGCTCCAACCCCCCTGCCATGGCCAGGGACACCTCACACTACAGCAGGTTGCTCACAGCCACATCCAGCCTGGCTGCAAACACCTCCAGGCAGGAGGCTTCCACCACCTCCCTGGGCAGCCTGTGCCAGGCTCTCACCACCCTCATGGGGAACAACTTCTTCCTCACATCCAATCTCAATCTCCCCACTTCTACTTTTGCTCCATCCCCCCCAGTCCTATCACTCCCTGGCACCCTCAAAAGTCCCTCCCCAGCTTTCTTGGAGCCCCCTGCAGATCCTGGAAGGCCACAAGAAGGTCTCCTGGGAGCCTTCTCCTCTCCAGCCTGCACAACCCCAACTCCCTCATTTTAAGTAACAAGTCAAAGGCTAAAGGTTTAAGCAGAGTTTAAGTGGGAAGCAACAATTTTATTCCCTTTTGATTTTACAGTCCAGCTCAGAATCATGTGTTCTGGCCACATAACTAAGTGTCCTTATCAGTGCCTTGAGACCCAGCCCTCCCTGATGTGCAGGCACCGGGAATTGTTTGCTCACACGTTCTCTGCCCTGTTTTGCTGGCTGTTTTCCCCCCTGCACAGGACCAGAGTAGCCAGTTGTGAATCCAGGTGAAAGAAGCAGACTGTAAAGTCATGGAGTGGCTCAGGTTGGAAGGGATCTCAGAGATCATCTACTCCAACCTCCCTGCCATGGGCAGGGACAGCTCTCAACTAGTCTCAAGCTGCTCAATGCCTCATCCAACCTGGCCTTGAACACCCCCAGGGAGGAGGCAGCCACAGCCTTCCTGAGCAACCTGTGCCAGTCTTACCACTCTTGTACTGAAGAACTTCTTCCTCAGCTCCAGTCTAACCCTGCTCTGCCTCAGCTTCAAACCATTCCCCCTTGGCCTGTCTCCAGACACCCTCAGGAAAAGTCTCTCTGCAGCCTTCCTGCAGGATCCCTTCAGGTCCTGGCAGGCAGCTCTAAGGTCCCTCTGGAATCTTCTCTTCTCCAGGCTGAGCACCCCCAGCTCCCTCAGCCTGTGCTCACAGCAGAGCTGCTCCAGCCTCCTCTGGACTCACTCCACAGCTCTGTGTCCTTCTCCTGCTGGGGACACCAGAACTGGAGGCAGGATTGGAGGTGAGGTCTGAGCAGAGCAGAGCCAAGGGCAGAATCCACTGCTCTCTGTACTGGGACTGTGTCTGTCTTTCAGACTGCATTTATTCAGAAGCACTGCAATGATGAAAAGGCAGCAGAGCAAAGCAAAAGTGTCTCTGAGCCTCTGCTGCTGGCTGCCCAAGGGGCAGAGGCTCATGGCACCATGCTTGGAGGCAGTGAGTGACTTGTTCTGGTGCCCACACTCCACAGCCTCTGCACCCAGGAACCACAGAATGCCAGGTTTGGAAGGGACCCCAAGGATCATCTGCTCCAACCATTCTAGGTGACAGTGGTGTTGCAATGAGCTGGCCCAGCAGCCTGGCAAGCTGAGCCTTACAGCTGTCCAGTGTAGGGGACTCCACCACTTCCCTTGGGAGATGATTCCAATGGCTGCTCTCATGGGGGAACATATTCTTCTGGAATCCAATGGCAACCTCCCCAGCAGTACCCTGTCCCCATCAGCCCTTGTCTTCTCCATGGGACTCCCTGTCAAAAGGGAGTCTCCATCCTCCTGGCAGCCACCCTTTATGTACAGGTCCATGGTGATAAGGTCTGCCCTGAGCCTTCTCCAGGCAGAACAACCCCAGCTCTCTCAGCCTTTCCTCACAGGGCAGGGCTGCCAGGACTCTGATCATTCTCCTGGGCCTAGGAAGTTTTCAGTCAGGCAAAAGCAGTAACACTCAAAAAAAGCCACAGTTCACAACCAGCCAGAAGGCTAAGTCCCAGACTAAGAACATTCACTTGCAGCACCAGAGAACTCCTTGGGTTTGGTGGTAGTAGAGTAAGAGAACAGCCTCAAGAGAAATTCAGTATGAGAAAAGGCTCCAGGGTCTACAGAGTACATTTGTCATCCTAAAGAGCAAATCAAGCTAAGTGTTAAACTCAGCTCAAGGTGAAGCCAAGACACTCTCTGTTCTTTCAAGCCACCTGTGTGAGTGTTTCCCTGCCCTGTGACACAGGCAGGCAGCAGGGCAGGCTGCTGCCTCTCACCAGCTCAGCCCATTACACCAGGTTTGAGCCACCAGCACTGCAACTAACCAACGAGTGGCTCAGGAAGCAGAGGCTGCAGCTGACCCAGTAACCCCTGAGAGAATTAGGATGAGCTTAGAGGCTCTTAAAAGGGACACAGGCACACAGCACAGCCCCCACCAGAAGTATGGCTTCCCCTCTGGAGGGAGGAAATGCCCTCAGCCCTCTGCAAAGACACAGTCTTCTTCTCAGAGGGGTTGCTCAGTCTGAACCCTGGGAGAAGCACCATCCCCTGGGACACAGGAGGGCAGGGAACGGGGCGAGGAGACTTTCATTCCTGGGAAAGTGCCTCAGGAGGTCAGGAGATGACTGCTGATCAAGCCAAGAAAAGGGACTCAGCTGTTCCCAGGAGGAAACAGGAAGGAGCAAAACCCATGCAAGCTTTAACCTTTCTGTTCGCCACAGCCAAGTGCTCAAGCAAAGGGTAAAGGCAGCTGGCTGCTTTCACATCCCATAACCTCATGAGCCACCAGCTCCTCTGGTCCTGCCATGCCTCTCCCAGCAGCACTTCATCATCTGTCTCAAGATAAAAAACTCTTCCATCAGACCACCCTGGCATAGGCCTGGGGACTCTTTATCACAGTATCACATATCACCAAGGTTGGAAGAGACCACAGAGATCATCAAGCCCAACCTGACACCACAGACCTCATGACTAGACCATGGCACCAAGTGCCACATCCAATCCCCTCTTGAACACCTCCAGGGATGGGGACTCCACCACCTCCCTGGGCAGCACATCCCAATGGTGAATGACTCTCTCGGTAAAGAACTTTCTCCTCACCTCAAGCCTAAACTTCCCCTGGCACAGCTTGAGACTGTGGCCTCTTGTTCTGGTGCTGGCTGCCTGGGAGAAGAGACCAACCCCCACCTGGCTACAACCTCCCTTCTGGGAGTTGTAGAGAGCAATGAGGTCTCCCCTGAGCCTCCTCCTCTCCAGGCTAAGCAACCCCAGCTCCCTCAGCCTCTCCTCACAGGGCTGTGCTCCAGACCCCTCCCCAGCCTTGTTGCCCTTCTCTGGACACCTTCAAGTCTCTCAATGTCCTTCTTAAACTGAGGGGCCCAGAACTGGACACAGGACTCAAGGTGTTGCATAACCAATGCTGAGCACAGGGCACAATGACCTCCCTGCTCCTGCTGGCCACACTGTTCCTGATGCAGGCCAGGATGCCATTGGCCTTCTTGGCCACCTGGGCACACTGCAGGCTCATGTTCAGGCAGCTGTCAATCAGCACCCCCAGGTCCCTCTCTGTTTGGCAGCTCTCAGCCACTCTGACCCCAGCCTGTAGCTCTGCATGGGGTTGCTGTGGCCAATGTGCAGCCCCTGGCACTTGGGCTTGTTGAATGCCATCCTGTTGGCCTCTGCCCATCTGTCCAGTCAGTTGAGGTCCCTCTGCAGAGCCCTTCAGCCCTCTAACTGACCAACATCTGCTCCCAGCTTGGTGTCATCTGCAAACTTGCTGATGACTGACTCAATCCCCTCATCCAGATCATCAATGGAGATGTTAAAGAGCACAGGGCCCAGCACTGATCCCTGGGGCACACCACTGGTGCCTGGCTGCCAGCTGGCTGTGGCACCATTCACCACCACTCTCTGGGCTCAGCCTCCAGCCAGTTCCTAACCCAGCTCAGAGTGCTGCTGTCCAAGCCAGGGGCTGACAGCTTAGCCAGCAGTTTGCTGTTGGGGACAGTGTCAAAGGCCTTGCTGCAGTCCAGGCAGAGCACATCCACAGCCTGCCCCACATCCACCAGGCAGTCAGCTGATCACAGGAGATCAGGTTGGAGAGGCAGGACCTGCCCTTCCTAAATCCATGCTGGCTGGACCTGAGCTCTTGGCCATCCTGCAGGTGCAGTTATTGCCCCCAGGATAATCTGCTCCATCACTTTCCCTGGCACTGAGGTCAGGCTGCCAGGCCTGGAGTTTCCAGGTTCCTCCATCCGACCCTTCTTGTGGATGGGGACCACACTGGCCAGTTTCAGTCACCTGGGACCTCACCTGTGAGCCAGGACTGGAGGAAAATGATGGAGAGCAGCTTGGCAGCTCATCTGCCAGCTCTCTCAGCACCCTGGGATGCACACCTTCTCCTCCTTCATGTTAGATGTATCACTTACTTGGGGGAAGCCCTCCCTGGCTGCTGGGGGAAGCCCTAGCTACCAAAGTCTGCCTTGCAAGAAACAATTCAGTTTGTTAAACTTGTGCCCAATGACAGGAACAGAAAAGGGCCAAAAGGACAGGAAAGTGACCTCCCATGTCCAGCCAGCCCTGTGGGTTGTGTCACTGGGTGATGCAGATGAAGGACAGGACCAAACCTTCTTCCAGAGCTTAGAAATCCCTGCCCTTTCCTTCTCATGCAGGGGAAATGAGAACATCCCCAAGGAACTGAACTGGGCTCTTGGAGCTGCAGCCTGAAGGCTGTGCTCTGAGCAGACACCATGGGGTCAGAGTAAGGGAGCTGTGACTTCTTTTCTTCCTTCCAGAGAAGGGCAACAAGGCTGGGGAGGGGTCTGGAGCACAGCCCTGTGAGGAGAGGCTGAGGGAGCTGAGGTTGTTTAGCCTGGAGAAGAGGAGGCTCAGGGGAGACCTTCTTGCTCTCTGCAACTCCCTGAAGGGAGGTTGTAGCCAGGTGGGGGTTGGTCTCTTCTCCCAGGCAGCCAGCACCAGAACAAGAGCACACAGTCTCAAGCTGTGCCAGGGGAGGTTTAGGCTGGAGATGAGGAGAAAGTTCTTCCCAGAAAGAGTAACTGGCCACTGGAATGTGCTGCCCAGGGAGGTGGTGGAGTCGCCATCACTGGAGGTGTTCAACAGAGGATTGGATGTGGCACTTGGAGCCATGGTTTAGTTGTTAGGAGATGTTAGGTATTAGGTAATAGGTTGGATGATGATCTCTGAGGTCTTTTCCAACCTGGTTGATTCTGATTCTTTACTGCATGCTACAGCAGAGCTGTGATGTTCCTTTCACCCTTGCCAGGCAGCTCACAGCCCCTGCAGCTGTGCTGCCAGACACCAATGCAGCCAGCACTGAAGCCATGCCAGCTCAGCAGCCATCTGCCACTCCTCCACACTCCTCCAGCTCCTGGCCTCAGCACCAGCACAGCAGCCCTGCACACAGCGTACCTTCCCTCTTCCAACCAGGACAGCCCTGCTCCAGCCTTAACTATATGCATCCTCTGGTCCTTACAGACCTCTCTGCAGGTTAGAAAGGTTCCCAACAGGCTCCTGGATTTCACTGTCCTGACCCTGCCACTGGCCAATGCCAGGCACAAATCCAGGCTGGGGGCAGAGTGGGTTGAGAGAAGCCCTGAAGAAAGAGACTTGGTAGTGTTGGGTGCTGAGCAGCTCCCCAGGAGCCAGCAGTGCCCTCATGCAGCCCAGCAGGCAGCTGTGTGCTGGGCTGCAGCCAGAGGAGTGTGGGTAGCAGGGCAGGAGAGGGGATTCTGCCCCTTGGCTCTGCTCAGACCTCACCTCCCATCCTGCCTCCAGTTCTGGTGTACCCAGCAGGAGAAGAACACAGAGCTGCTGGAGAGAGTCCAGAGGAGGCCACAAAGATGCTCCAAGGGCTGGAGCAGCTCTGCTGTGAGCACAGGCTGAGGGAGCTGGGGGTGCTCAGCCTGGACTGCTCAGCTTGTTCAGTAGGGACAAGCTGGGAAGTGACAGCACTGACCAGCATTAGTGCTGCTCAAGCTCAGACCAGGACAAGGAGTTTTGTGCCCTGAGTGGAGGCAATCCCCTCTCTTGCTGGCTCCTGGGGAGCTGCTCAGCAACCAACACCCCCAAGGCTCTTTCTTCAGGGCTGCTCCCACTCCACTCTGCCCCCAGCTTGGATTTGTGGCTGGGACTGGCCTGACCCAGCTGCAGGACCTTGCACTGTGCCTGTAAGAATACTTCCACTTCAGTTACAGAAGGATCAACAGCAACAACCACTTCCCAGAGGTTATTCTGCCTGGTGAGAAAGTTCCTGCAGCCTTCTCTGTGTGAAGGTAGCTCCATCCACATCTGTAAAGAACCAGTTTTGCCTCTGACAAATCCTGGCAAGCAACTCCTGAGTGTGTCAGAAAGGTGCAGCACAAGGGGCAGCAGAGGTGATGAAGAGGCAATAACCTGCAGGGTGCCAAGTGAAGCACAGAGCAGGATCCATGGCACAACAGGACAACACAAGTCACCAGCTGACTGTTTCTGAAGGGGGATAAAGCAGCTGCCATGAAACCAGATCTACTGCTAACTTCAAAGCAAAAGGTGCCTTGCAAAGCTCTGCTGATCCATGAGAAGGCTCAAAGCAGAAGAGCCTCTGGATTTTCTTACAGGGGTTCACCACTATCAATTCTGCATTTAAGATAAGATGCTTGCTTGGCCATCAGCTACCCAAGCTTGTGAGTGCATAGAATCAGAGAAGAGCTTTAAGATCATTGAGTCCAACCATGATCTAACTCTGCCAAGGCTGGAGCTAAACCCCAGCCTCTGCCTCTCTGTCTCTAACCCTCCCCAGCTCTGGAATTTTTTAAGGCCAGGCTGGATGTGGCTGTGAGCAACCTGCTGTAGTGTGAGGTGTCCCTGCCCATGGCAGGGGGGGTGGAACTGGCTGAGCCTTGAGGTCAAAAGTCTCTCCTCAGCTTTCTTGGAGCCCCCTTCAGATCCTGGAAGGCCACAATGAGGTCTCCTGGGAACCTTCTCCTCTCCAGACTGCACAACCCCAACTCTCTCAGGCTGTCTCCACAGCAGAGCAGCTCCAGCCCTCTGCTCCTCCTCATGGCCCTTCTCTGGACACCTTCCAGCACCTCCAGATCCTTCCTGGCACAGAGGCTCCAGAACTGGCCCCAGAGCTTCAGCTGTGGTCTCAGCAGAGTGGAGCAGAGGGGCAGAATCCCCTCCCTGGCCCTGCTGGCCACACTTCTCTTGCTGCAGCCCCAACTCTCCAAGTTTTGTCTTTGCTGTCCCTGTGATGTGCAAGCAGCTTAAAGAATGGGAGCATTGTACCACGGAAAAATGTCACCTGGGGTCTAAAAGGCCACAGCAAAGCAGCTTACACTGCTGCTGCCATCACCTCCTGCTGGACTGAACCTTGGAGCTCACTGCAGCAGCTGTGAAGTCACAGGTGTTAGGATCTGTGATGTGCTCTAAATATAGGTAATTTAGGTCATAACCATCAGAGATACAAGCAGTCCTCTGAGATAATCCTCATGTGACACTGCTATTACTTTAAAAGGAGTATTTCTATAATAGCTCTTGATTAAATATAGAAATGTGACAGCAGTGACTAAATCTAGCTGCTGCACAGCTTTGCTGTAAAGCTCCTCACACCAACCTGGCTGTGCAGGCACTGGACAGCCAGCACCAAGGCTGCTCACACCAAAGCTGCCTTCCCCCTTGCTTAAGCAAAGTCTCTTTTCCAGGCCTGTGTAGCTTTTCAAGCTGTCTCCTGGAAGGTTTCCACAGATCCAAACTCCCTCCAAGGGAGAAAATGGGAGAGGCTGTCTCTAGCCTTTGGCAGTGAATGGAAACGGTCATTATCATCTCTGCCAGTGTCACTAAGCACTTCACAGGTCACCTCTTATCTCCACTGGCTCCAGCATTTCCCAGAACCCTTCAGCCCATGGAGGCAGAACATGCTGGGTATTGAAGTGCTTGCTGAAGTCACTCAGATAAGATTTGAGACCACAGAATGGTTTTGGTTTGAAAAGACTTCCAAGATAGAATAGAATAGAATAGAACAGAATAGAATAGACCAGACCAGGTTGGAAGAGACCTTCAAGAGCATCGTGTCCAACCTATCATCCAACACCACCTAATCAACTAACCCATGGCACCAAGCACCCTATTAAGTCTCCTCCTGAACACCTCCAATGATGGTGACTCCACCACCTCCCCAGGCAGCACATTCCAATGGGCAATGCAGCCCAGGACCCCATTGGCCTTCTTGGCCCCAGGGCACATTGCTGTCCCATGCAGAACTTGTCCTCCAGCACTCCCAGGTCCTTCTTCAGAGGGCTGCTCTTTAGCACATCACCTCCCAAACTGTACTGATGCAGTTTGTTCTTCCTCCTCAGAATACTTCCTGGAGCTTCCCTCACAGCTCAGAGCTTCACAAATGACATTGTGCCTGTGATCAGCTGCTGACTTTTGGAGGCTTGCAGCTGAGGAAACTGCTCTGATCTTTTTTCTCCAATTTATTTCCTCCCTCTCACCACAGCTTCCTCCCAAGCCATGCTGCTCAGACCTGCTAGATCTTGCTTTTCTGAACTTCTTTGGGGTTTTCTTCTCCCTGTCTCTGCAAGACCACTCTCAGCAGCCACTTGCCCTTCTCCTGCTGTCAGAATGAACTGGATAAAACTTAGAGTAGATTAGACCAGGTTGGAAGAGACCTTCAAGATCATCAAGTTCAACCTATCAACCAATCCAACACCACCTAAACAACTAAACCATGGCACCAAGCACCCCATCAAGTCTCCTCCTGAACACCTCCAGTGATGGTGACTCCACCACCTCCCTGGGCAGCACATTCCAATGGCCAATCACTCTCTCTGTGGAGAACTTCTTCTTAAACTTCAACCTAAACCTCCTCTGGCACAGCTTGAGACTGTGTCCTCTTGTTCTGGTGCTGGGTGCTAGAGAGAAGAGACCAACCTCTGCTGGCTACAACCTCCCTTCAGGGAGTTGTAGAGAGCAATGAGGTCTCCCCTGAGCCTCCTCTTCTCCAGGCTAAGCAACCCCAGCTCCCTCAGCCTCTCCTCACAGGGCTGTGCTCCAGACCCCTCCCCAGCTTTGTTGCCCTTCTCTGGACACCTTCCAGCATCTCAACATCTTTCCTAACCTGAGGAGCCCAGAACTGGACACCCCCAGGGAGGAGGTAGCCACAGCCTCCCTGGGCAACCTGTGCCAGTCTCACCACCCTTGTACTGAAGAACTTCTTCCTCAGCTCCAGTCCAGCCCTGCTCTGCCTCAGCTCAAACCATTCCCCCTTGTCCTGTCTCCAGACACCCTCAGGAAAAGTCTCTCTGCATCCTTCCTGCAGCATCCCTTCAGCTATTGGAAGGCAGCTCTGAGGTACCTCTGGAATCTTCTCTTCTCTATGCTGAACAGCCCCAGCTCCCTCAGCCTGTGCTCACAGCAGAGCTGCTCCAGCCCTTGGAGCATCTTTGTGGCCTCCTCTGGACTCACTCCACAGCTCTGTGTCCTTCTCCTACTGGGGACACCAGAACTGGAGGCAGGATTGGAGGTGAGGCCTGAGCAGAGCAGAGCCAAGGGGCAGAATCCACTGCTCTCCATACTGGGACTGTATATTGCCCTCCGTACTGGGACTGTGTCTTTCTTTCAGACTGCATTTTCTCTCCTGACATTCAGAAGCCCTGCAATGATGCAAACACAGCAGACAAAGGAGAAGTGTCTCTGAGCCTCTGCTGCTGGTTGCCCAGGGACAAGAGGCTCCCTCAGCCCCTGGGGACACCAGAACTGGACACAGCGTCGGAGCTGGGGTCTCACGAGAGCAAAAATTCTATGTTCCAACATTTCTTCCTGAATGCCTCAGCAAGCCCAGCCTGGAACCCTTGCCTGGTGCAGCCTGGTGGACAGTTGTGCTCTCACAGTCAGAAGCAAAGCTGCTTTTTGTCTTTGCCCTGCAGTGTGTGGCAGCAGCTGCTTTGAAGCGAGGAGCTCTGAGCTCTCTGCAGGCCTGTTGCACGCTCAGCCAGGAGCAAAGCCAAGCCCAATTCAACAGCTGGAAGATGCAATATTGATCCCCTCCTGTGTACATCCATGTCACCACAAAGGCTGGGTTTGATACCTTGCTCTGGGTTTGATTCATCACTGGCTTCTTGAAGCTCTGCTGATTAATTCCAGGCACTGTGAGCAGCTCTGTTTCTTATCTGGCTTCCCACAGACTCGCCCTCTGTGTTTTAATTCTGATGTGAAGCTCCCACCACAGGGGTCTTTTGTCAAGGAAAATAACCCCAAACCACCACAACCCCCCACTACATCTAATCATAGGCTCACAGGCATTCATTGTTAGCACTTTTCTGAAGGAGAAGCTCCTCTGCATTGCCAATTAATCCCAGTTCCCCCCCTAACCCCATCTGACAAACTGCAGATCCTACAGACATTGGAGCATCAGGCACAGCTATGGCTTAGGGAGCAGCCTTTCAGCTGGGGGTATTCCAAGCTCCCACTGAGCCCTGTGCTGTGGTTGGGGTGGTTTATTCCATAGGGACCTTCCAGCTGCCCTCCAAGAGCTGAGCCCCAAAGGTCATCTTCTCCATACCCCTCTGCAGTCAGCAGGGACACCTCCAACAAGAGCAGGCTGCCCAGGGCCACACTGAGGGAGATTTTGACTGTCTCCAGGGATGGGGCCTCCATCACAGCCCTGGGCAACCTCTGCCAGTGTCTCACCACCCTCACTATGCAGGACTGCACAGAACTTCCTCCTGATGTCCAGCCTGAATCTCCCCTGCTCCAGTTTCAAACCACTGCCCACTGATGTAGTTAAGCCATCCCAGAGAGCCCCTAGGTTGGTCAGGCAGGCCTTGCCCTGGGTGAAGCCATGCTGGCTGCCTGCCTGCCCTCCCTGTGCCTTAGCAGAGCTTCCAGGGGGGTCAGGCACAGAGGTGAGGCTGCAAGTTTGCCTTCCCTAAAATCAGGGTCCTGACTCTCCTTCCTGCCTGTCCCACAGCCCTGAGAGCTCGTTTTTATTTCAGTCAGGAAGTGTTTCTCTGCTGGCAGCCAGAGCTGGCTGGGGCTCAGAGCAGCCCCAGGTACTTTGAATTTGTCTGGTTTATGGCAAGGGAAATATCAGAGCCCAACAAGTCCTTAAAACTCCCTTTTCAACTGACAGGCAGAATGGTTGGAGCCAGAAAGCAGCAAGCACATCTCCTCTCTCCCTGCAGTAATCTGACAGCTCCAGTCAAAATATTCAAAGAGCTGCAGCCTGATCCTTCATCTTCCCTTGCAAGATCTCTCTCCCTTTCCTCTTCCTGCAGGCACTGCAAAAGGACACTTTGCAGATCAGTAACACAGCCTTATTTGCACAATAAAAGCCCAAAGCATGGGCTGCAGCCCTGCTTCCCACACCTCTCACATGGAGATCTGTTCAAAACACTGACAAGAAGGCAGCACTTTTCCCAGGGGACTTCACATCCCAGGTACAATAAACCACAAAGGACCTTAAAAATAGGTAGCTACCCGGTAAGACCCTCAGAATCAGAGAACAGATCATAAGAGGGGACTCAGAGATCATCTGCTCCAACCCCCCTGCCGTGGGCAGGGACAGCTCTCAACTAGACTTGGTTGTGCAAGGCCTCATCCAGCCTGGCCTTGAACATCCCCAGGGAGGAGGCAGCCACAGCCTCCCTGGGCAGCCTGTGCCAGCGTCTCACCAGCCTCACACTAAGGAACTTCTTCCTCAGCTCCAGTCTAACCCTGCTCTCCCTCAGCTTCAAACCATTCCCCCTTGGCCTGGCTCCAGGAAAAGACTCTCTGCAGCCTTCCTGTAGGATCCCTTCAGCTCCTGGCAGCAGCTCTGAGGTCCCCCTGGAGCCTTCTCTTCTGGCTGAACACCCCCGGCTCCCTCAGCCTGTGCTCACAGCAGAGCTGCTCCAGCCCTTGGATCATCTTTGTGGCCTCCTCTGGCCTCACTCCACAGCTCTGTGTCCTTCTGCTGCTGGGGACACCAGAGCTGGAGGCAGGACTGGAGGTGAGGTCTGAGCAGAGCCAAGGGGCAGAATCCCCTCTCCTGCCCTGCTGCCCACACTGCTCTGGCTGCAGTAGTGGAGGTGGGGGTCTCTCTTCAGACCACAGGGCAGCCTTTCTGCTGTGTGTTTTAGTCCTGTATTTAGGTTAAATGTTGTATTTTTCCATCAGCACACTGCCACACTTTCCAAGAGCACCAAAGGACCACTTCTGCTCTGACAGGCCCTGAGAAGTGGGTTAAGCTGTCAGCATGGGGATCAGCTTCTTTGGAGTCACAAAGCTGGGGACCATTGATTTTGCCAGGCAAGGAGGGAGCCTCACTTCTAAGCCAAAGCAAATGCTAAGTTCACATTTTAGTGACAGCTACTGGAGGGAAGCAAAAGAATAAAGTCACATCCCGGCTCCAGCCTGCTAAAATGATCCCAGGATGGGCAGGGAGGAGACCAGGTAAAGCTGGAGACAGTCACAACAAAGGGAAGCTTTGGATTCTCTCCAGCAGGACTGGTCTGGATGGTCTGCACTGCTGCACCCTCTGACACTGCATCACTTCTTAACTCTTCAGACAAGGATGTGAGGAGAGGGCCACCCTCTGCACAAGGAATTGGCTGAACATCACACTCAAAGAGTGACAGACAGTGGCTTGGCCTGTAAGTGGAGATCCATAAAAGGGACCTCAGAGATCATCTACTCCAACCCCCCTGCCCTGGGCA
Source organism: Melanerpes formicivorus (assembly GCF_026170545.1). Lineage (NCBI taxonomy): Eukaryota > Metazoa > Chordata > Aves > Piciformes > Picidae > Melanerpes > Melanerpes formicivorus. Next base: position 19,126,953 of record NW_027142365.1, read on the forward strand.
GAGATGCTATTCAACTAGACTTGGTTGCTCAAGGTCTCATCCAGCCTGGCCTTCAACACTCCAGGGAGGGAGCATCCACAACCTCCCTGGGCAACGTGTGCCAGTGTCTCACCACCCTCACTAGGAAGAATTTCTTCTTAATCTCCTCAAGCTTCAATCCATTGCCCCCATCCTATCACTCCTAGCCCTTGCCAAAGCTGCCTTCCCAGCTCTCCTGCAGCCCCTTCAGGAACTGGAAGGCTGCTCTAAGGTCTTCCTGGAGCCTTCTCTTCTCCAGGCTGAACAGCCCCAACTCTCTCAGCTTGGCCCCACAGGGGAGGTTCTCAGCCCTCTGAGCATCCTCAGGGCCTCCTCTGGACCCTCTCCAGCAGCTCCAGGTCCCACAACTGGAGGCAGTGCTGCAGGTGGGGGCTGAGCAGAGCAGAGCAGAGGGGCAGAATCCCCTCCCTGTGCTGCTGCTCTCCCTGCTCTGGATGCAGCTCAGCACACAGCTGCCTGCTGGGCTGCCAGGGACCACTGCTGGCTCCTGGGGACTTTGTCACCAGCTGACACCCCCAAGGCCTTCTCCTGCAGGCTGCTCTTGAGCCACTCCTCATCCAGCCTGTATTGGTGCCTGGGATTGCCCTGCCCCAGCTGCAGGACCTTGCCCTTGGTCTTGTTGAACCTCCTGAGGCTGTCCTGGGCCCAGCTCTGCAGCCTGTCCAGGTCCCTCTGGATGGATCCTTCCCTCCAGCTGTCAGCAGCACCACACAGCTTGGTGTCATCAGCAAACCTGCTGAGGCTGCACTCAGTGCCACTGCCTGTGTCACTGACCAGGGTGTCAAACAGCACTGGTCCCTGAGGGATGCCACTGGTCACTGGTCTGCATCTGAACACTGACTGCAGCTCTCTGAGTGCAGCCATCGAAGCAGTTCCTTATCCAGCCCTCAGATCCCTGTTTTCCCCATCTGGTCACCAGGATGTGATGTGGCACAAGGTCACTTCCCTCACACGAGTCCATGGCATGGTTAAAAGCCACTGGTGAGATGGACATCAGGAAAGGGGGCACAGCTTGGGGAATGGGTGCTGATAGTGTCACCAAGATGTCTGCTTCATCTTCAGCTCTTTGTGGCAGCCAAAATGCAGCTCAGGACTGATTATTTCCAAGGTATACAGTTCAGGGTTTGTGCACTGCACAGCCTGTACCACATGGAAGCTGGGAATACAGCCCAGTGACTGTGCCATGCTGTTTGCTGCTCTGGGAGGGTAACTGGCTTGGCACAGAACAGAGATGAAAGGATGGCAGAAGCACAACCAGAGAAGCATCCTTGGGGGCCTCCAGACATTCCTTCTGAAATCATTTCTCTGCCACTATGAATTATGCAGAATCCAGGCAGTCTTCACAGCTCAAGCTGAGGTTTGTGCTTCAAGTGCCCTCACCTGGGAACCCACAGGATCTTTCTCAAGCAGCCCAGGGTTCCTCTGGGCCCCTGCTGATTTTCTTAGGCTTTACACAAGCAGTGACTCATTTATGTAACTAAATAGTAAGATCTCAAAGGAAACCCTTTGGAGCTGGCACCTAGCATCAGCCTAATTTGGCACTACAGCATTCTGCTGCTACCTGTAGTCAGAACTGCTTGGTACCTTGCACATAATGTTACAGAGCAAGGTGTAATCACCACCAAAACCAATGAAAGAAGGCTGCTTTGGAAGCTCCCTTCCACAGGATTTTTCTCCATAGACACCTGCTGGGTTGGGGGTTTGCTGGGTTTTTCCTTCCCTTCTTTCCTGTTTCTGGGGGGTTTTGGTGGAGTGGTTCAGTGAGGAGGGGATTCAAATCTTTGCCAAGGACTCCAGCACTGTGTCTGGGGGTTAGTGTGCTTTGCAGGTGACAAGCACCTCCCTGCACAGGGACAGAAAGCAGCTCAGCATCTGAGCTGGCTGCAAACCGCCTCTTGGGTCTACCTGCACAATGCCTTTGGTGCCCAACCCAGGCTTCTGCAAGCCACTGCTCTACATCACCCACAGTATCACCCACAGAATCACCAAGGGTGGAAGAGACCTCAAAGATCATCAAGTCCAACCTGTCACCACAGACTCACGACTAGACCATGGCACCAAGTGCCACATCCAATCCCCTCTTGAACACCTCCAGGGATGGGGACTCCACCACCTCCCTGGGCAGCACATCCCAATGGCTAACAACTCTCTCTGGGAAGAACTTTCTCCTCACCTCCAGCCTGAACCTCCCCTGGCACAGCTTGAGACTGTGTCCTCTTCTTCTGGTGCTGCTTGCCTGGGAGAAGAGACCAACCCCCACCTGGCTACAACCTCCCTTCAGGGAGTTGGAGAGAGCAAGAAGGTCTCCCTTGAGCCTCCTCTTCTCCAGGCTAAGCAACCCCAGCTCCCTCAGCCTCTCCTCACAGGGCTGTGCTCCAGACCCCTCCCCAGCCTTGTTGCCCTTCTCTGGACACCTTCAATTCTCCCAATGTCCTTCCTAAACTGAGGGGCCCAGAACTGGACACAGGACTCAAGGTGTGGCCTAACCAGTGCAGAGTACAGGGCACAATGACTTCCCTGCTCCTGCTGGCCACACTGTTCCTGATGCAGGCCAGGATGCCATTGGCCTTCTTGGCCACCTGGGCACATTGCTGGCTCATGTTCAGCCTACCATCCACCAGTACCCCCAGGTCCCTCTCTGCCTGGCAGCTCTCAGCCACTCTGACCCCAGCCTGTAGCTCTGCATGGGGTTGCTGTGGCCAAAGTGCAGCCCCTGGCACTTGGACTTGTTGAATGCCATCCTGTTGGCCTCTGCCCATCTGTCCAGCTGGTCAAGGTCCCTCTGCAGAGCCCTTCTGTCCTCTAACTGACCAACATCTGCCCCTAACTTGGTGTCATCTACAAATTTGCTGATGACTGACTCAATCCCCTCATCCAGATCATCAATGAAGATGTTAAAGAGGACAGGGCCCAGCACTGATCCCTGGGGGACACCACTGATGACTGGCCACCAGCTGGATCATCTGGGGCAGTGTCAGCTGGAGCACCTCTGCAAGATGTACAACTGCTGACTGCACTGAAGTCCTTACTCCACCCCATTCCTGCTTCAGAAACAGAAAAAAGAAGCCCATGGCAGTCCACTCCCTGCTCTGAGTCACAGAGTGCATTGGGTTGGAAGGGACCCCCAAAGGAGCCTGCAGGCAGCAGGGACATCTCCAACTAGAGCAGGCTGCCCAGGGACACAGCCAAGCTGAAATGTATCAACCACATCCCTGGGCAACCCATTCCAGTATCTCACTGTGCAGAACTTCCTCCTGGTGTCCAACCTGAATCTGCCCTGCTCCAGTTTCAAACCACTGCTTCTCACCCTATCTCCACAGCCCCTTCTGGAGAGTCCCTCCCCAGCCTGCCTGAAGGTCCCCTGAAGATATTGAAATGCAGCTCTAAGGTCTCCCTGGAGCCTTCTCCTCTCCAGGCTGCACAGCCCCAACCCTCTCAGCCTGTCCCCGTAACAGAGGTTCTCAGCCCTCCAATCATCCTGGTGGCCTCCCCTGAACCCTCTCCATCAGCTCCATGCCTCTCTTGTGTTGGGGATCCACAGCTGGACACAGCCCTGCAGGTGAGGTCTCCCCAGAGCAGAGGAGCAGAATGGCCTCTCTCTACCTGCTGGCCACAGGCTCTCTCCTCTTTCTTCACAAGGCAGTACTCTGGTAGAACAGTGCTCCCTGTGTGCAATCTCAGTGCTCTTCTGAGGAGTCCTCAGCTACAGACCATAAATGGCAGCTGAAGACAGCAGTGCCAGTTACCCAACACATGCAGACACAGGGCATGCACATGGGTGGATGGAGAGATACATCATGCAGACACAGAACCACAGAATGCTTTGGGTAGGAAGGGACCTTAAAGCTCATCTGGGTCTAGACCCCTTGCCATGAGCAAGAACACCTTCCAGCAGACCAGCTTGCTCAAGATCTCATGCAACCTGGCTTTGAACACTTCCAGGCTTGGAGCCTGGGTCTCAATACTTAAAGGCTTGAAGCCTCCACAACTTATCTGTGCAACCTCTTCCAGTGCCTCATTGCCCTCATGGAGAAGAATTTCCCCCTAGTGTCCAACCTCAACCCAGCTTCCTCCAGTCTGAAGCCACTGTCCCCCCTCCTGTCACTGCATGCCTTTGTCAAATGCCCCTCTCCAGCTCTCCTTAAGCCCTCTTGATTCAAGACAGTTGAAAGACTTTAGACAAAGGCATCCAGAAGCACACAGAGATCTTAGTAAAGATGTTGAGTTGTCCAGAGAAGGGCCTGGGGAGGGGTCTGGAGCACAGCCCTGTGAGGAGAGGCTGAGGGAGCTGGGGTTGCTTAGCCTGCAGAAGAGGAGGCTCAGGGGAGACCTCATTGCTCTCTCCAACTCCCTGAAGGGAGGTTGTAGCCAGGTGGGGGTTGGTCTCTTCTCCCAGGCAAGCAGCACCAGAACAAGAGGACACAGTCTCAAGCTGTGCCAGGGAAGGTTTAGGGTGGATGTTAGGAAGAAATTCTTCCCAGCAAGAGAGATTGGCCATTGGGATGTGCTACCCAGGGAGGTGGTGGAGTCACCATCCCTGGAGGTGTTTAGGAAGAGCCTGGATGAGGCACTTGATGCCATGGGTTAGTTGATCAGATGGTGCTGGGTGATAGGTTGGACTTGATGATCTCAAAGGTCTTTTCCAACCTGGTTAATTCTATTCTACACGCAGGTCCAGATCCACAGACCTCTAAACCCCTCATCTTGCTGAGCTGAGGATTCACCAAGAGCCTGAATGCTTGTAGGAACCTGGAGTGGAAACATCTGTGTGCAGGTGGAACTGTGGAACAGCAAAAGGTTTCTTAAACAAAGCTAAACTCCCTAAGAATCTCCAAACAGATCCTACCTGCAGCTGTAATTGAAATATGAAGGCCACATCAATCACTGAGATTAGAAAAGAGAACATTATGGAAATCATCCCCAAAATAGGCATTCCAGATGCACCAAAGCTCAGCATTCACTTGGAGGGGATTACAAACATCTTAGTTACCTTTAGTCTGTGCCCTGAAATCTTATTTTCTCCCCTGGATATGAGTCAGGATTCTCTTGTCAGTAAAAAAGCCAGATGGCAACTGCTTAGCCCCCCCCCCAGGATGCAGAGAGCTGGGCCAGCTGCTGAGGAAATGGCAGGTGTGGATTGCAGCACCCTGGCTGGGATGCTGGCAGAAGTAAATCAGACTCAATAAACCTCAGGGAACTTAATGACCCAAGGCACATCTGCCTGAACTGGAAATTGCTTTGTTTAGCAGCATCTGCCTCTAACCAGCACCAGTGTGAGCCCTCCACTTTGTGCCAGCCTGAGCCACCTGGCAAGCTCAGTTCCTCCTCTCCATGGCTTCATCAGCCACACTCACACCCCACCACCCACACACAGCATCCCCAAAGCCACTGCTCCTCCTCTTCTAAGATCCCCATGACCCTTCACAGGCTCTGCTGACCCTCACAGCAGCACAGATTCATAGAGTCACAGAATTGTCAGGGTTGGAAGGGACCTCAAGGGTCATCAGTTCCATCCCCCCTGCCATTGGCAGGGGCATTGCACACTACAGCAGGTTGTCCAGAGCCACATCCAGCCTGGCCTTCAAAACCTCCAGCATCTAAGCCAACAGCTGGCCCTTTCAGTCAGCAGTGCCCAAGTCCCAATCAGGGCTGGCCTGAGCACTCTGCAGGTGGACTCTGCAGCCCCAGGTAGCATGAACCACAGAATCCTAGCAAGCTGGGGGTCAGAAGGGACCTCTGGAGAACATCTATCCAACCCCCCAATAAAGCAGGTTCACCTTGGACAGGCTGAACATGTCTGAGTGGGTTGTGAAAGGCTGCACAGAGGGAGACTCCACAACCTCTCTGGGCAGCCCCTTTCAGTTTAGGTTCCTCACTTGTGGTTTCCAGCACACCCAAAGGTCTTGCTGATCACAGAATCACAGCACAATGAGGGTTGGAAGGGACCTCCAGAGATCATCATATCCAACCCCCTGCCAGAGCAGGTCACACAGGAACACATCCAGGTGGGTTTGGAAAGTCTCCAGAGAAGGAGACTCCACAACCTCTCTGGGCAGCCTGCTCCAGGCCTCCAGCAGCCTCACAGTGAAGATTTCCTTAAGTGAAACCTCCAGCATTCTAGCTGGTGCCTGTTGCCCCTTGGCCTATCACTGAAAAGAGCCCAGCCCCATCCTCTTGCTCCCCACCCTTTAGCTATTGATCAGATCCCCTCTCCAGGCTGAACAGCCCCGGGGCTCAACCTCTCCTTATCAGAGAGATGCTCCAGTCTCCTCAGCATCTTTTTGGACTCTCTCCAGCAGGTCCCTGTCTCTCTTGAACTGGAAAGCCAGAACTGGGCACAACACTCCAGGTATGGCCTCACTCATGCAGAGAAGAGAGGGAGGAGAACCTCCCACGACCTGCTGATCACATTCTTCTTAATACACCCCACAACACCCTCCACTCTCTACTCCTCTCCAAGAAACAGAAGAGCAGAGGGAGCCTATGAAGCAGATCTGATGGATCCATAACTACATCATGAACAGGAGATGACAGAGGTTTTGATGCCAGAGGAAGGCACAACTCCAGCCTCCAGACAGCACAGCCCAGCAGTGAGAATGGTAAAACTGCTCCAGGGAATAGCCACCACGAGGAGAGGCAGCAGTGCAGAGCAAGTGTGAACACAGGAACAGTGTGGCCAGCAGGAGCAGGGAGCTCATCCTGCCCTGTGCTCAGCACTGCTTAGGCCACACCTCGAGTCCTGTGTCCAGTTCTGGGCTCCTCAGGTTAGGAAAGATGTTGAGATGCTGGAAGGTGTCCAGAGAAGGGCAAGAAAGCTGGGGAGGGGTCTGGAGCACAGCCCTGTGAGGAGAGGCTGAGGGAGCTGGGGTTGCTTAGCCTGGAGAAGAGGAGGCTCAGGGGAGACCTCATTGCTCTCTACAACACCCTGAAGGGAGGTTGTAGCCAGGTGGGGGTTGGTCTCTTCTCCCAGGCAGCCAGCACCAGAACAAGAGGACACAGTCTCAAGTTGTGCCAGGGGAGGTTCAGGCTGGATGTTAGGAAGAAGTTCTTCTCAGAAAGAGAGATTGGCCATTGGGATGTGCTGCCCAGGGAGGTGGTGGAGTCCCCATCCCTGGAGGTGTTTAGGAAGAGCATGGATGAGGCCCTTGGTGCCATGGGTTGGTTGATTAGATGGTGTTGGGTTGAACTTGCTGATCTCAAAGGACTTTTCCAACCTGGTTAATTCCATTCTATTGTACTGCAAGGCAAAGCAGATGCTGAATACAAACAACAGAATGCTGAAGGTCAGAGACAGCAGTGTGAAGGGAGCTGCTTCACCCCCCAGTGTCACAGCCCTAGGTAAAAGCAGAAAGGAGGGAATGAAAAGGGTCTCCTGCAAGCTGCCTCGAGCAGACCCAGCCCTGCAGAGCTCGCCTGCAGCTAAGCAACAACCAGCTCTGCAACTGTGCTTTTGGATCAACAGCTCATTTGTTTCCAGCTAGACCACTGTGCCAGCTCCCATGGAAGCCCAGCCGCCCAGGCACGCAACATTAGCTGTCTCAATGATGACATGCACTGGAGGGACTCACAAACAAAAGGGCAAAGGAGAAGAAATCAATGAAACAACAACAACAAAAGCCTCCTGCACACCAGCTAACACCAAGCACTGATGTGAGCTGCTGGGGCTCAGGGCTGGGGATGTTTAGTTTGAAACAGAGGAAGCTGAGGGGACCTGGGGGTGCTGATGGAGAAGCAGCTGAAGAGGAGCCAGCAGTGTGCCCAGGGGGCCAAGAAAGCCAAAGGCCTCCTGGCTGGGATCAGCAATGCTGTGTCCAGCAGGAGCAGGCAGGGGATTGTCCCCTGGCACTCAGCTCTGGGGAGGCCACAGCTGCAGTATTGTGTCCAGGGTTGGGCAGCTCAATGCCAGAGAGATGTGGAGGTGCTGGAGCCAGGGCAGAGGAGGGCAAGGAAGCTGGGAAGGGCCTGGAGAAGAAATCTGATGAAGAGCAATGGAAGGAGCTGGGGCTGGTTAGTGTGAAAGAGAGGAGGCTGAGGGGAGACCTCCTGGCTGTCTACAGCTCCCTGAGAGGAGGTTGTGAAGCGGTTGGTGCTGGTCTCTTCTCCCAGGTAATCAGTGACAGAACAAGAGGGAATGGCCTCAAGCTGCAGCAGGGCAGGGGTAGACTGGACAGTAGGAAACATTTGTTCCCAGCCAGAGTGGTCAGGGATTGGCAGAGGCTGCCCAGGGAGGTGGTGGAGTCCCCAAGCCTGGCTGTGTTTCAAGGTGGTTTGGATGTGGTGCTTGGGGCTATGGTTTAGGGGTGAGCCTCGCAGAGCAGGGTCAGGGGTTGGGCTTGGTGCTCCTGAGGGTCTTTTCCAACCTGAATGCTTCTGTGATTCTGATTCTACTCTCTGCAGCACCATGTTCTCATCAGCCAGAGCAAGCAGAAAGTCTCTCTGCTGGAGCAAGCTGACATAACAGGAGGGCACACACGGAGCTGAATGGGCACTTGGAGTCTGTCAGAAACGCTGCTGCAGCTTAAGCAGCCATCCCTTAACTAGCTCTGCTGCTGCCTGCTGGCAGCAGGGGAGCATTCAGAGGCTGGGGCCCCTGCCTGAGAGTGAATAAGGACTTCAATAACCAGTCTTGGCATGCTGCAGGGGCTGATTGCTCCTGACAATCTTATCCATGCCTTTAGCCTTGCAGGGATAGGCAGGCATGATCCCAGCCTGCAGCACCTGCCAGAGCTGTGCTCCCAGGCCCAGCCCAGGTATGGGGGCAATGCACTGCACTGAGGCCACTCACAAGCTGCCAGCTCCACTGCTTCAGCACAGAAAGCAAACCATGACAGATTATATTCACAGAGTCATAGAATGGGTTGGGTTGGAAGGGGGTTAAAGATCATCCAGTTCCAACCCCCCTGCCATGTGCAAGGACACCTCCCACCAGCTCAGGTTGCTCAAGGCCTCATCCAGCCTGGCCTTGAACACTTCTAGGGAAGGGACATCCACAACCTCCCTGGGCAACCTGTTCCAGTGTCTCACCATCCTCACTGGAAAGAATTTCTTCCCAATCCCCAGTCTAAATCTGCCTTCCTCAAGCTTCAATCCATTCCTTCTTGTTCTATCACCACAAGCCCTTGCCAAAAGTCCCTCCCCAGCTTTCCTGTAGCCCCCTTCAGGCACTGAAAGGCTGCTGTGAGGTTTTGCTACCTAAGAGCCAGCAAAGGCATGTCTGGTACCCAAATTTCACTGGTCCACTACCTTGACCTGAAAAACCTTAAAAAGGCATTTGAAAGTAGGTCTCTGGGTACTCCAGGTGTTAAGAGACTCCCAGAAGGATACCATCAGCAGGGCAAACAAAGCAGAGCTGAGAGGACACAATTATTGACCAGGCTCTGACAACCAGAAGGAAGTTTCAAGACCAAAGGATGCTGGGAACAATCCTTAAGAGAGCACAAAGAGCACAGGGCTGAGCCTTAGTCCCAGGTGAGAAGGAGATCCTGGATTAGTAACTGGCACTTTCAGTAGCCAAACCCTGAAAATGTTCTGTAGATCTCATGATCTAAACCCATGGGAGAAAACATGGCCAAGCTGAACATTTTGGGCAAAACACTGAAGAGAATAAAGAAAGAAACAATTCTTGAAGAGGAGAAGAGGTTTATAAACCACCTGACTCTATTTAGGTCAAAACCTGATGATGAGCTTGAGACAAAATAAAGCAGTGGAATATTTGAACCTATTTTACCAGCATCAGAGAGAGCCCCAAAAATCAGGGCTGCAGGCCCCTTCCTTTTGGGTGAACTTCAGCTCATTTAGCACTGAAGTTAAAAGGCTCACCAAAATACTTGGGCTTTGCAGGCTGCCTTTGATTTCTTCCCTCTTCGTGCAGTACTTCTAAGGGATAATTAATGGAATGCTGGGGAACTGCATGCAGTGTTGCAGGTGGTGTCAGGCTTGAGAAGTGGCCAGAGCCAGCTGCAGGAGGTTCAACAAGTCACAGTGCAAGGTCCTGCAGCTGGCTCAGGCCAATCCCAGGCACAAATCCAGGCTGGGGGCAGAGTGGGCTGAGAGCAGCCCTGAAGAAAAAGCCCTGGGGGTGTTGGGTGCTGAGCAGCTCCCCAGGAGCCAGCAGTGCCCTCATGCAGCCCAGCAGGCAGCTGTGTGCTGGGCTGCAGCCAGAGCAGTGTGGGCAGCAGGGCAGGAGAGTGAGTCCAGAGGAGGCCACAAAGATGATGCAAAAGCTGGAGCAGCTCTGCTGTGAGGACAGGCTGAGGACAGCTCCAGCCCTCTGCTCCTCCTCATGGCCCTTCTCTGGACACCTTCCAGCACCTCCAGAGCCTTCCTGGCACAGAGACTCCAGAACTGGCCCCAGAGCTCCAGCTGTGGTCTCAGCAGAGTGGAGCAGGGGGGCAGAATCCCCTCCCTGGCCCTGCTGGCCACACTTCTCTCGCTGCACTTTCACCATGCCCTACTCAGCCACAGCACAGGTCCCCTTCAGCCCAGACATAGCCACATGCAATGGACTCTGAGGACACCAAGGAAATCCTCAAAGCCTTGAAATGTGGCTTTTTGAGTTTGTTTTTTTTCCTGTTTAAGACAAGAGATGCAGCACCCCTCCCTCCCCCCAGGCCTTTCTGCATTTGCATTGCTAAACTGTTCTGAGAAAGAACATTTCACCTCAGCTTTCAGCCCCACAGCTTCTGTGGAGGATTTGTTTCCCTGGGGACTAGCTGCTGGCCTGCAGGTAGCCTCATCAGTTGCCTCTTAATTTTCTGTCCCTGGCTGACTCCAGCCATGTGCCCATGGCCCCACCTTCCCTCCCAGTAAGCTGCATGCCAAAGTGAGTCAGCAAAATCTGCTTAAGCCTTTTCCAGAGAAGCAAAGCTTACATAAACCCCAGGCAGCTCTCAGTGGCCAGAAGGTGGATTTTCCTCACAAGCCCTTGGGGTTTTATTTCCCCCTCTTTGGACAGCTTGCAGATGTCCATCTCCTGTTCTGCCCAAACACTCAGAAACCCTAAAAGAAGTAATCCAGATGTTGAAAACCTTTCAACTCCTCCTAAGGCTCTGCCATGGAGTGCTTCATTACTGTGTTTTTCCCTGCAATTCGAGGTGTTTTCCCTAGCTGGAAGGCAGGAGAATGGCTGTCATTAAAGTGTTTTCATTAAGCATGTGACACAGTTCAACAGCTCTTTCTCTCCCCTTAATTCACCATCATTTTCCCCTCCACCGCTGCATTATTCATCTGTGTCATCCTCTCCCAATGCCTGTGACAAATACAATTAGTAGTGACTCTATTTAGGATCAACACTTCCACTCCCAGTATTTGAAAGGCAAAAGAAAAGTTGAAGCAGCTGTGTCACTGGGCTCTACCTGGCAGAGGGGCAGGGGGAAGGAGAAGGAGCCATAGGGAGCAGAACCCCTGGACTCACACCCTGCACTGGTTAGGTCACACCTTGAGTCCTGTGTCCAGTTCTAGGCCCCTCAGTTTAAGAAGGACATTGAGACACTTGAAGGTGTCCAGAGAAGGGCAACAAAGCTGGGGAGGGGTCTGGAGCACAGCCCTGTGAGGAGAGGCTGAGGGAGCTGGGGTTGCTTAGCCTGGAGAAGAGGAGGCTCAGGGGAGACCTCATTGCTCTCTGCAACTACCTGAAGGGAGGTTGTAGCCAGGAAGGGGTTGGACTCTTCTATCAAGCAATCAGCACCAGAACAAGAGGACACAGTCTCAAGCTGTGCCGGGGAGGTTTAGGCTGGAGGTGAGGAGAAAGTTCTTCACTGAGAGAGTTGTTAGCCATTGGGATGTGCTGCCCAGGGAGGTGGTGGAGTCCCCATCCCTGGAGGTGTTCAAGAGGGGATTGGATGTGGCACTTGGTGCCATGGTCTAGTGATGAGGTCTGTGGTGACAGGTTGGACTCGATCTTTGAGGTCTCTTCCAACCATGGTGATACTGTGATGCTGTAACCTGCTGCCTGCAGGACACAGCACTGGGGACACGCAGAGGCCAGGCAGCAGCAAGAGGAGTTCATGGAATCATAGGCTTGGGCTGGAAGGGACCTCAGAGATCACCTACCCCACCCCCCCTGCAGTGGGCAGAGATGCCTCCCAGCTAGACTTGGCTGCCCAAGGCATACATTCTTAGAATGGTTTGGGTTGGAAGAGACCCTAAACATCATCCAGCTCCAACCCCCTGCCGTGGGCAGGGACACCTCCCACCAGCCCAGGCTGCTCAAGGCCTCATCCAGCCTGGCCTTGAACACCCCCAGAAAAGAGGCAACCACAACCTCCCTCAGCAATCTGTTCCAGCATCTCATCAACTTCACTATAAAGAATCTCCTCCTAATCTCAACCTGCCCTCTTCAAGATGAAATCCCTTCCCACCTCATTAAGTGCCCTGTGTCCTGGGGAGGTGAAGGACTGAATCACCAAGGAAGACAGGGAAGGATTCCGTGTCATGTTTTAGACCTCTGGAGAAGAGGAGACTGAGAGGGGATTTAACAAGTGTTTATAAATATCTGAGGGCTGGGGGTCAAGAGGAAGGGAAAGGCTCTGCTCAGCTGCACCCTGCAACAGGGCATGGGGCAATGGATATAAACTGCAGCACAGGAGGATCTGCCTCAGCATGAGGAGGAACTTCATCACTGTGAGGGTCTCAGAGCCCTGGAGCAGGCTGCCCAGAGAGGTTGTGGAGTCTCCTTCTCTGGAGCCTTTCAAGACCCATCTGGATGTGTTCCTGTGCTGGATTCTATGGTCCTGCTCTGGCAGGGGTTGGACTTGATCTTTGAAGGTCCCTTCCAAGCCCTGACATCCTGTGAGCCTATGCTCCTGGGTCAAGCCTCATCTACAGAGCTTTAACCATTTCTTCCAAATGCAAGCACCAACTGTAAGCACCAACTGTATGCAGTACTTCATTAAGCAGCAAATGCAGAGAACATGTTATTTAACATTGCTGCTGTAAATATCACACCAGCCCAAATATCACACCACTGTAGCCACTACACACAATCATTTCCATACATTACAGCCTGGAATGGTGTCTGAGGTCTGACTCCAGAAACAAAGCTGCTAACGTAGTTCCAGCTTCAAAGCACAAAGGGTTTAAACCACTCCTGTTGTGTTTCCTCTACGAGGGCAATTACCCATTGTTAGAGCAGGTTGATCTTGGCAGTGCCTTTGCTGTTTGACTGCTCACACGTCGTCTTACAGCCTCAGACAGTGTCAGACCCAGAGCCTGCATCTTATGCCAGCTGGAGTGAGAACATTGCTTTGCTTTGATGTATAGAAATACAGCTTGACAAAGTCCAGGCTCTGCGAGCAGCTCCTCCACAAACTACAACGGCAGCTGTGCTAGAGGTCATGAATATTACATAAGGGCTGTCCATGCATCGGGGCCAGCAGCAGTGAGCCAAATCCCCATAGCAACACTGGCATAGATTTACTCAGCGCTGGGAGATGCATCGGCACAGCAGCAAGTGCTGCACTGCTACCCTGAGCAGCCTGCCAGGTATTATGCTTCAGCTCTTCCCCTGAAGGTTCTGCACTGCCTGATAAAATTCAGTACTTCACCTGAATTTCAGGGCAGCCTTTAGAATCAGAGTTGTCAGGGTTGGAAGGGACTTCAGGGATCATCCAGTTCCAATCCCCCTGCCATGGCCAGGGACACCTCACACTAGATCAGACACATCCAGCTTGGCCTTAAAAAACTCTATCCTAAAAGCAAAGACATCTCAAACTAGCCCAAAGCAACCCTGATAACAACCCTGATAATCCTGCCTGTGATCAGCAGCATCTCCAAGACACAAGGTAGAAGGGAAGCAGCAGGCTACTTCTGTTGAGTCTCTGCTATACAGATCCCAAGGCAGCACAACCCAACTTCAAGAGATGTTCAGCAGCATCTACAGTTGACAAATCCCAGCAGCTCATCAAAAAGCTCTTATGAAACACCAGTTACCAACTCCACTCCCCAGAACACATCTGTGACTTCCCTCTTCAGGTTTCCTGGCCCAGTGCAGCTGTCTGCTCCTGCACTGCTGCTGTGTGTTATTTCTGGAGCTGGCCCCAGCCATGGGAGGAGGTGCACAGCTCAGTGATGTGGACTCCTGAACTTCTGCAAAACCCTTGTAAAACAGGTGGCATAAATGGACAGATGCAATTCTGGCAGTGGGAAAGGCAACAGAATAGGACAGGGAGAGAGAAAGGGAAATAAAACCCAAGGCAAAATGGAGGAGAGGAGTCAGAGAGGAACAGGTTGCCCAGGGAGGTGGTGCAAGCCTCATCCCTGGAGGTTTTGAAGGCCAGGCTGGATGTGGCTCTGAGCAATCTGATGTGGTGTGGGGTGTCCTGCTCATAGCAGGGGGGGTTGGAACTGAATGATCCTTGAGGTCCCTTCCAACCCTGACAATTCTATGCTTCTATGAAAATGAATGAGAAATGTGGGTCAGGTAAGTGTGAGGAGGGAGCTCAGGAGTGCGTTTAAACAAGGAAAAGGAGGAAAACCAACAGCAGCCTGAGATCTGGCAGATAGCACACACACAGAAAGAGCAACTGGAATGCTGAGATAAAGAACTGCTAACCCACAAGGTGAGCAGTGTTTTCACAGGTGCAACTGTACCTGAAGATACAGCAGGGCTGGAAGGAAAACAAGCCCATCCCCTGCCACTGCTCAAACCCTCACACCCTAGGTGCATCTGGTGGAAAACAAACTCCACTATCAACTCCACATTGATGTAGTGCTTCCTTCCTCAGCTGTCACTGTCTGCCAGGGGGATGGAGAGAGAAGGGAGAAATTGTAACAAGTCCTCCAGCATCTTACTCACAGGGTCATTTAACAGACAAACTGTAAAGTGAGCCAGGAAAGTCTCCAGGCACAAAACCAACAACAACAACCACCCCTTTGTGACAGATCCTCTCCCTTTCATATGGCTTGTAGAGCCTGATCATAGAATCATAGAATTGTTAGGGCTGGAAGGGACCCCAAGGACCATCTAGTTGCAACCCCTCTGCCATGGGTAGGGACTCCTCACACTAGATCCTCCACTTACAGAGGCTAAGCAGGATGTCTGTGGGCTGATTTCTAGAACTGTAAGTTCAAGGGTGCCAGTGGGACACTGGAATCACCTCCCAAGGGAAGAGGTGGAGTCCCCTACACTGGTCAGTTCTGAGACTCAGCTTGCCAGGGTGCTGGGCCAGCTCATTGCAACCCAACAGCCACAGCCAAACACCCACAAGCGCCTTCAGTAAGGACTCACAGCATGGCCCCCGTGCCTGCAAACAAATGGCTATCTTCAACAGGAGGAGAAATGCACACACTGCAAGAGGATTGCTCTGAAATGAGCCAGCCAGTCAAGTGCCTTTGAGATAAAAATGATGCTGAGGGAATTTTTTTTCCCCTGGAAAACATCTTTCCTACTGTTGTGAGAGCATCAGAGGTCTTATGCTCTGTGTTACCACATTAAAACCAGCAAGGGCTGTTCAGTCTGGAGAAGAGAAGGCTTCCAGGAGACCTTCTGGTGGCCTTCCAGGATCTGCAGGGGGCTCCAAGAAAGCTGGGGAGGGACTTTTGAGGGTGTCAGGGAGTGATAGGACTGGGGGGGATGGAGCAAAACTAGAAGTGGGGAGATTGAGATTGGCTGTGAGGAAGAAGTTGTTCCCCAGGAGGGTGGTGAGAGACTGGCACAAGTTGCCCAGGGAGGTGGTTTGAGCCTCCTGGCTGGAGGTTTCTGAAGGCCAGGCTGGATGTGGCTGTGAGCAAGCTGCTGTGGTGTGAGGTGTCCCTGGCCCACGGCAGGGGGGTGGGGGCTGGCTGAGCCTTGAGGTCCCTTCCAACCCTATGCAATTCTATGATTCTATAGGGGATGAGATGGCAGTCCCTGGAGGTTTTCCTGAGGCCACGAAGCACCTGCTTACCTTTGCTTTTTCCAGCTGTGCCTGGGCTTGTCGCTCTGCCTCTCTGCGCACTGCTTCCCTGTCTTCTTCCAGAGACACATCTGAGTCGGATGGACGGCTGGTGTAGGAGTCCGCCGAACCCTGCGCGGGCACAACAACGGCACAAGTTGGCGCAGGGTTGGAAAAAACCAACAACAAAACAAACCCCAGAGAGCAGGAGGGGGCACACCTCTTGCCTTTGCTCTCACTCCTGCATCCCTGAGTAAAGCAAAGAAAATAAAACATGAGCAACTGCCCCCATGGGGACAGTCACTCAGGGGAATTCTCTCTCTCGATAAAGGGTTTCTTCTGATGCCTTTCCAGAGGGGCAGGGGTCACTCCCAGTGGTTTATTTCCTGCACCATTCCCCTGCTTGTATTTCTCTGCTTTTCAGCAAGCAGAGCCAGTTGCTCTGTAGAGTTACAGCAGTGGTGCAGTGCAGGGCTGAAGGACGCACAGCAGCCTCAAGGATGGCTCCCTGAAAATCCTAACTCTAACCAGTGGCAGGATAAGCAAGGGAGCAGAACTTTGATCAGCAAAACACAAACCCCGTGTCAGTGATTCTCATTGCACAGCATCCCTGCCAACAGCTCCAACCTCTGCTAGCCATCTTTATTCCTAGGCAACCTCTTTACCTGACACACTTTCCCCATCAGCACTGCAAATGGCTGGTATCCATCCCTGCCCTTCAGCAAAACGTGCAAATGACCACAAATCAACTTCCAAGCAATAAAATCCACCTGGACTCAAGGCACGTCCCCATCTCTCCCGGCTGGAAGCAGCCACAGCGCCAGGAGAGCTCCATAAATAACGCCAGCCTTGCTCTCCCTCTGCAGCTGCCCGCATACAAAACCAGAGTTCTGCTAATTCGGTCGGAACGAAAACAACTCTCCTCTTCGTCTTCTCCTCTCCCTCCCCCCCTCCCCCACTGCCAGGCACGGAACAGAGGCTGATAAGGAAAAGGTATAGCGCTTACACAGATATCAGAATTCTTCAGACGTCCTCCTTTGGCTCTTTTCAGAAGCCTGATCCAGGTGGCCTTCATTAGCCAGACAGCTCAGTGATTGTCCGCAGCTGCAGCGCCCGGCACTGATCCCAGCAAACATGTGCACACTGAGCACCGCAGGATCCCCACCGCTCCTTTCCTATCCATGCTCTGCTCCCAGAGCCTCCCTGCTCTTCCCTTTGCCTTTCAAGCTCGCAGCCTCACCGCTTCCCAGCACTCTGCTGCGATTGAATTCGGATTTTTTCTCATGCCAGTTAAAAAAAAACAGCCAAAAGGCAAAACCCCCCAAAAAACACCACACAAAAAAACACCCCAAACACCGCAAAACAAAGCAGAGACCCAACAAAACCAAAACGACCACCAGAAAAAATATATCCCCACCACCCCCACACCACCTCCAAAAGGCAAAACACAGCAGGCTTCAGGTAAAGGTAGTGAGAGAGGCTTCAGTTGATCATCAGCTGAAGATCAATCACAGAAAAACCACCCAGGGCTTACTCCTCTCTGGTTGGGGTGGGGTGGGAGGGTGGAACTGGCTGTTAAAAATAGTGCTTATAAGAGAACCTTTTAAAATCCTGTGCAAAATGTATGCAGTGACATTTGCGAGTGCAAAGTTCATCCCATCTCCTCCTAGCTGGCTGGGGGTGGGGTACCGGCGCCGCTCGGCTCACTGGGCATGCTCTCTCCGTGCAGCCTCTTACGCAGATGCTCGCATCACACCGGCTCGCCAGCCTATGCCAAATTGCCATTTTGCATCTCAAGGGTAAACAGCTGGGCGAAGCAAGGTCCCTGCGAAACTGCAAGCTGGTGCGGCAGCTCGTTCCGGCAGCTGTCTGCCGCCAGCCGGGTGCCCGCCACGCCGGGCTGCGCTCCCCTGCTCCCCGCCGGCTCCCCTGCTCCCCGCCGGCTCCCCTGCCCCCGCCCGCCGGCTCCCCTGCCCCTGCCCGCCGGCTCCCCTGCCCCCCGCCGCCCCACGGCACCCCTGCCCTCCGCCGCCCCCACTCACACATCCCCCCACATCCAACCCCCGGCCTGCCGAGCTGCCCTTTAACCCTCTGGTTCCTCCTTAGGGATTGCGGACATCGGCGGAGCAAAGAAGCAAAGCAGCTCCACGCTGAACACACCGACAACAGAGCCTAAGAGGGCCAAAGCCAAACGACACTCTGTGGTCGCTGAGACCACAACTCAATGCTGCCTCCAGTTCTGGTGAACCAGCCCAGCATGAGGAGGACATGGAACTGCCGGAGCAAGTCTGAAGGAGGGACACAAAGATGATCCAAAGGCTGGGGCAGCTCTGCTGTGAGCACAGGCTGAGGGAGCTGGGGGTGTGCAGCCTGGAGAAGACTCTGGGGAGACCTTAGAGCTGCCTGCCAGGACCTGAAGGGATCCTACAGGAAGGCTGCAGAGAGACTTTCCCTGAGGGTGTCTGGAGCCAGGCCAAGGGGGAATGGTTTGAAGCTGAGGCAGAGCAGGGTTGGACTGGAGCTGAGGAAGAAGTTCTTCAGCACAAGGGTGGTGAGACTCTGGCACAGGTTGCCCAGGGAGGCTGTGGCTGCCTCCTCCCTGGAGGTGTTCAAGGCCAGGTTGGATGAGGCCTTGAGCAGCAGAGTCTAGTTGAGAGCTGTCCCTGCCCATAGCAGGGGTTTGGAGTAAGTGATCTCTGAGGCCCCTTCCAACCTAGGCTGTTCTAGAATTCTATGATTTCTACATGGTACTCTCAGTCACAAACTGGCCTGGGACACACTAGGGCATGGTCAGCTCCAGCCACACAACTTTCCAGCTGTGTAACATGAGTGCAGCTGGCTGCAGTGCCTGCATCCCCCCAAATCACACAGGTCCAGGGCAAAGAGAGAATAGAGATGGCAGCTGAGCACCTGTGGTCATGCTTGTGTCACATCAGCATGTCCCAGCAAGGTCCAGTCCTGCCACAGATTGTGCCTGTGCTAACCAGACTGCCTCACGACAACACTGCAGCAGCCTCCATATAACCACTGTCAGAGCAAATCAGTTCACAGAATCATATTGCTGGGAGTTGGAAGGGACCTCCAGAGATCATCCAGTCCAACCCCCCTGCCAGAGCAGCAGCACCCAGGGCAGGGCATACAGGAGCACATCCAGGTGGATTTGGAAAGTCCTCAGAGCAGGAGACTCCACAACCTCTCTGGGCAGCCTGCTCCAGGCCTCCAGCACCAGCTGTCTCTTCCACAGACTAAGCACCCCCAGCTCCCTCAGCTGCTCCTCCCCAGCCCTGTTCTCCAGACCCCTCCCCAGCTTTGCTGCTCTTTGGACCTGCTCCAGCACCTCAATGTCCTTCTTGTAGTAAAGGGCTTGAGACCAAACAGGGGGTGCAGCCTCCCCAGTACTGAGCACACAGAGCTGATCTCTTCCCTGCTCCTGCTGGCCACACCATTGTGATACAAGCCAGGATCCTACTGGCCCACTTGGCCACCTCAGCACACTGCTACCTCATATTCAGCTGGCTATTGACCAGTACCCACAGGTCCATTTCCAGTGGGCAGCTGTCCAGCCACTCTTCTCCAAGCCTGGAATGTTACACAAGGTTGTTGTGATCCAAGTACAGAACTTGGCACTTGGCCTCTCACACCACTGGCTGTGGCCCATTGATCCAGCCTGTCCACATTCTTCTGCAGAGCCTTTCTGCTGAGATCACAGCTGGAGCTCTGGGGCCAGTTCTGGAGCCTCTGTGCCAGGAAGGATCTGGAGGGGCTGGAAGGTGTCCAGAGAAGGGCCACGAGGATGAGCAGAGGCCTGGAGCTGCTCTCCTATGGAGACAGCCTGAGAGAGTTGGGGTTGTGCAGGCTGGAGAGGAGAAGGCTCCCAGGAGACCTTCTTGTGGCCTTCCAGGATCTGCAAGGGGGCTCCAAGAAAGCTGGGGAGGGACTTCTGAGGGTGTCAAGGAGTGATAGGACTGGAGGGGATGGAGCAAAAGTAGAAATGGGGAGATTGAGATTGGCTGTGAGGAAGAAGGTGTTCCCCATGAGGGTGGTGAGAGCCTGGCACAGGTTGCCCAGGGAGGTGGTGGAAGCCTCCTGCCTGGAGGTGTTTGCAGCCAGGCTGGATGTGGCTGTGAGCAACCTGCTGTAGTGTGAGGTGTCCCTGGCCATGGCAGGGGGGTTGGCACTGGCTGAGCCTTGAGGTCCCTTCCCACCTTGACCATTCTGTGGTTCTATCCTTAAGCAGGTCAACACTCACCCAACTTGTTGTCATCTGCAGACTTACTGTGGGTTAACTTTGCAGAACACTGATAAAGATATTCAGGAGAACTGGTCCCCCCTGTGACTGGCCACCAAACGGATTTAACTCCATCCCCTACCACTCTTTGGGCCTATCCAGCCAGTTTTTACCCAGCAAGGCCTCCACCCACCCAAGCCACCAGCAGCCAGTTTCTTCAGGAGGTTGCTGTGGGAGACAGTGTCAAAGGCTTTACTGAATTCCAGGTAAACAAACACCCACAGGCTTTCTCTCAGCCATTAAGTGGGGTCAGCTTGTCCTAGAGGTTCAGTGTAAAGGTAAGGTCCTATTACACTTGAGCCAAAAGTAGCCTGTGGCCAAACCCACTGAAGTCATCACACCGTTAAGAGAAGCTGACAATGAGATGAAGAACCCCCCAGAGGTGCAGTCACTCTCTGGGCTCCCTAGACCTGGTGCCTAGCTGGTCCTCCCCCTACAGAGTCACAAAGCACAGACACCTAATTCCTACCTCCCTTAAGGAGGGAAAGAGCCTGTTGGGTCAGGCTGGAATTGCTGAAACTGGAGTTCCACCTGCCAGGCCGCAGAGATCATTGCCACTGCTGTCTTGTTGGCCACAGTCCCAACACACATCCAGCAAACCATGGTGAGCCAATTTCTTGTGATGCTATTGATAAATCACAGCCATCAAGCCCAACATTACATTTAGTTTCCCAGTGGGATGGGCATGGGCATGTCAATCTTCTGTGGAAAAGAGAAGCTGGGAGCTTCTTCACTTCCTAAGCATGGAAAACAAACTGGAAGGCAATGGAAGGAAAGTAGAATAGAATAGAATAGAATAGAATAGAATAGAATAGAATAGAATAGAATAGAATAGAATAGAATAGAATAGAAGAGTAGAATAGAATAGACCAGGTTGGAAGAGACCTTCAAGATCATCGTGTCCAACCTATCATCCAACACCACCTAATCAACTAACCCATGGCACCAAGCACCCTATCAAGTCTCCTACTGAACACCTCCAGTGATGGTGACTCCACCACCTCCCTGGGCAGCACATCCCAATGGGCAATCACTCTCTGTGTGTAGAACTTCCTCCTGACCTCCAGCCTGAACTTCCCCTGGCGCAGCCTGAGACTGTGTCCTCTTGTTCTGGTGCTGGCTGCCTGGGAGAAGACACCAACCTCTGCCTGTTTACAACCCCCCTTCAGGGAGTTGGAGAGAGCAAGAAGGTCACCCCTGAGTCTCCTCCTCTCCAGGCTAAGCAACCCCAGCTCCCTCAGCCTCTCCTCACAGGGCTGTGCTCCAGACCCCTCCCCAGCTTTGTTGCCCTTCTCTGGACTCGTTCCAGCAAGTCAACCTCCTTCCTAAACTGAGGGCCCCAGAACTGGACACAGGACTCGAGGTGTGGCCTAACCAGTGCAGTGTGCAGGGGCAGAATGACCTCCCTGCTCCTGCTGGCCACACTGTTCTTAATGCAGGCCAGGATGCCATTGGCCCTCCTGGCCACCTGGGCACACTGCAGGCTCATGTTCATCCTACCATCAACCAGCACCCCCAGGTCCCTCTCTGCCTGGCTGCTCTCAGCCACTCTGACCCCAGCCTGTAGCACTGCATGGGGTTGCTGTGGCCAATGTGCAGAACCTGGCACTTGGATGTGTTCAATCTCCTGCCCTTGGCCTCTGCCCATCTGTCCAGCCTGTCGAGGTCCCTCTGCAGAGCCTCTCTACCCGACACACAACTGCCATGAATTCACTTCACAAACTCCTGAATACTTTTTATATCAGCTAAGAATAGTTGGACTTGATGATCTTTGAAGTCTCTTCCAACCTTAGTGATACTGTGATACTGTGTGAATACATTCAGAATCACAGACTAGATCTGCCTGGAAGAGACCTCCAGGCTCACCCAGTCCAACCTCCACCCAGCACTGCAGGCTCAGCACCAAACCATGGCCCTAAGCACCAGCTCCACACACTGCTTCAACACCTCCAGGGATGGGGACTCCAGCACTGCCCTGGGCACAACATTCCAAGGCCTCAGAACCCTTCCAGGCAAGAAAGATTTCCTAGCATCCAGCCTGAACCTCCCCTGGGGCAGCTTGCAACCATTGCCTCTGCTCCTGTGGCTTGACACCAAGGAGCAGAGGCTGTCCCCTCCTCACTGCAACCTCCCTGCAGGGAGCTGCAGAGAGCAAGGAGGTCTCCCTCAGCCTCCTCTTCCCCAGCCTCAACACCCCCAGCTCCCTCAGCCCTTCCTCTAGTCCAGGGGCTCCAGGCCCTTCTCCAGCCTGGCT